>NW_017729005.1:731901-739043 GCF_001723915.1 Gavialis gangeticus | reverse complement strand
ACTTACCTATAGGCTGGGGAACTCCCTTCTTGAAAGCACAGTGGCAGAAAGAGCTCTTGGAGTCATTATCGATTCCAGAATGAACATGGGCCACCGATGTGAGGATGTGGTCAGCAAAGCTAACTGCACCTTTTTATGTATCCACAGATCCATCACGAGCAGATCCAAGGAGGTAATCCTCCCCCTCTATGTGACATTGGTCAGGTCACAGTTGGAGTACTGTGTCCAGTTCTGGGTGCCGCACTTCAGGAGTGATGAGGCCAGCATTGAGAGGGTCCAGAGGAGGGCCACTCACATGATCAAGGGGCAGCAGGGCAGGCCCTATGAGGAGAGACTAAGGGACCTGAACCTGTTCAGCCTTCACAAGAGAAGGCTAAGAGGGAATCTAGTGGCCATCTGTAAACTTACCAGAGGGGACCAGAGGGGATTGGGTTGAGACCCTGTTCCCCCGAGCACCTCCTGGAGTAACAAGGAACAATGGCCACAAGTTCATTGACAATAGGTTCAGGCTAGACATCAGGAGGCACTACTTCACAGTCAGGGTGGCCAGCATCTGGAATCAGCTCCCAAAGGAAGTGGTGCTGGCTCCTACCTTAGGGGTCTTTAAAAGGAGGCTTGATAACTACCTAGCTGGGGTAATTTGAGCTTAAACTTAGTAGGGGTCATAACAGCCCTGTATTCATTCCTGCCCAGGGCAGGGGATCAGACTAGATGATCTGCTTAGGTCCCCTCCAACTCTATTTCTATGAATCTGCGAAAGAAAGGTTAGTTAGTTTGCTAATGGCAACATGCCAGAACATCACTTGATTTTCTGATAAAGTATTCTGTCCAAAAGGCAGCAAATATCCTTACTTCCTTTTATGATAGAGCATGATCTTCTTGACGCTTTTTTCTGTCTCCCTGCAAAAATAAAAGTCATTACTAGCTTAGAAAAAATATCTCTCCAACTTCTATTTATCCAGTTACAAATATAAGGTTATCATAGTCATTGCACACTACATATTTTATAGTACTCTGCATTTGAAATCCACAAAGCTGCCTCTTTGTCTTTCACTATCAAGTTACTGTACTTAAACTCCCACTGTAAAGTCTGGCAAATCATGAATATATTACTCAACAAGTAACTCAGCTCACAGAAAAGGTGTTGGTGGTAAGCAGACTGACTCGTTAAAAGAATACCATTAAAATGTTGTAATGACATTTTTTCCATTGTTCTCTATACCTCCATATTTACTGCTTCTCTGAATGGCTGCCACAGGAGCCAGGTAGGTGCATCCCCATGCCCAGTAGTGTGTCTTGTGGGAGAAGAGAATGATGCTTTCCCACATAAGGAGGATTTGCCATAGGACACACAACACTGTGTCTATGGGCATTGGGTACAAATGGGGTACTAGGATCAGCTCTCAGGGAGCCCTAGCCTCAGCCTATACTGCTATAGCAGCACCGCAGCAGTTGCAGCTGCCACTGACGTGAGAAGAGCCAGGGCAGGTAAGACACCTATTTCCCTTCCCTTCCACCCCATCCCTGCTTTTTAACTATCATAATAAGTCCCCCACTCCACCCCTGCCAAGGCACTGAAAGAGCTTGCTACTCCTCTGTCGTTGTGACAGACTTCTTAGAGAACAAAGAATAATGTTGCAACCACAGAGAAGAAAGAACATTATTGCAACCTGCTCAGTGAGAATCAGAAGCTAGATTTTCCATTCAAATCAGACATGACAGAGTGCTGGTAAAAGGAGTACTGGTCTTCTATGATGCACACTGATCAATGTTTGGATGTGTGGCTCTTCCTATGCCCCTTAAAGCCCTGATCACCCTCCAGATGACTTTCCCCTTCAAAGGAAGTCCTGGGAGGAAGAAAATTAAAGTCCAGTAAAAAACTTCAGAAGCCCATGCAACTGCAGCTTAAGGAGCTCACCACAAACAAATAGGACACTTATGGGGATATTCACAAAACTGCATTGACAAGCTAGGGAACTACATAGAAAAGTGACCCAATGAACTATGCCAATAGGTTGCACTAAAAGATACTGTTATTTTGACTGATTCTATTGCTGCTGTTGCTGTTACTGTAGAGAGCCCAAATGAGATTAACATTGTGAGTGTTACGCACTATCCTAACACACAGTAGGACATTCCTTGCGCCTTGCACTATGTAAAAGATAGCCAGTAATATACTCATTCAATATATCTTTTTGACAGCCTCCACAGGTGGGGGGAGGCTGGAGGTCCATCAGCATAAATTAAAAGAGGTGTTCCCCATTGTAACCTCCAAGGGAAAGCAGACCTTGACAGCAGATATTAATTGCAAGTTTCATTTCCCTTCTTTAGTCAGAATGAACATGGTCCAGTTTATGTTCTTATAGCCAATTCATAGGTATAGAGAGAGGAGAAAGGTTTAATCTTTAAGGGAAACAGTGTAGGCAGTGTGCTCTGGACTGGGATTTAGGAGACCATCATTCTACTCCTGGCTCCTCTCCCAAGTGATCTTGAGCAAGTTACTTTAGTGCTTGGAGCCTCAATTTCCCCATCTGTAAACTGGATATAATGTTACTGATTCACTTTGTAAAACCTCTGTAGATAAAAAGAAATCTTATGAGGTTCAAAAAAGGACAAGTGCAAAGTTCTGTACTTAGGATAAAACAATTCCATATACTGCTACAGGCTTGGGACCAACTGGCTAAGCAGCAGCTCTGCGGAAAAGGACCTGAGGGTTACAGTGGACAAGAAGCTGAATATGAGCCAACAGTGTGCCACTGTTGCCAAGAAGACTAACAGTATACTGGGCTGCATTGGCAGGTGTGTTGCCAGGATATCAAGGGAAGTGATTATTCCCCTCTATTCAGCACTGGTGAGGCCACATCTGGAGTACTTTGTCCAATTTTGTCACCCCCTCCCTATCCCCACTACAGAAAGGATGTAGACAAATTGAAGTGAGCACAACAAAAATGGCTAAGGGGCTGGGGAGCATGACTTATGAGAGGCTGAGGGAACGGGGCTTATTTAGTCTGAAGAAAAGACTGAGAGGGGATTTAATTACAGCCTTCAACTACCAGAAGCGTGGTTCCAAAGCAGATGAAGCTAGACTGTTCTCAGTAGTGGCAGATAACAGAACAAGTTGCAGCAAGGAAAGTTTAGATTAGATATTAGGGAACACGTTCTCACTAGGGGAGGGTAGCGAAAAACTGGAACAGGTTACCCAGGGAGGTTGTTGACTGTCTATCCTTAAAGGGTTTTAAGACCTGGTAGAAAAAACCTTTGGGATAATCTAGTTGAGGATGGTCCTCGTTTGAGCAAGGCGGGGACTAGATGATCTCCTGAGGTCCCTTCCAACCCTAATGTTCTATGATTCTATGAAAATCTGGACCTGATTCTAATAACCCCTTATCCTGGTCCTATAAATATCTAATTATAATTTATGACAGTATTATACTATTATCTTCAGAGTGCCAGAGAGACTATTCAAAACAATATCCTTGTCCCAAAGAATGTACAGTCTAAATTTAACATATCACCCACACGTACAATAAATTAGCAGGAGGGAAGTAGGGGAAGGAGGGAGAAAGGGCAAAGGCAATAAAAATAAAAATAAGACTCAGCAAGTCCTTTTATGACCACTGATAAATGAAATCTTGAACACTCCTAAGTGGTAGGTCAGTAGTTATTACTATTCTCACTTTACATTTGGGAAAAGGGAGGCTAAAAAAGGAATATATTTTCCAGAAGCCATACAGGAAGACAATGGCAGAGCCAGAACTAAAACTTGGGCTTTCCTGAGTCTGATGATTATTGTCCTCTTCATTCTCAGTGACTTAGCCCTTTCTCCCAACAGTATTAGGTATCATATACATCTAATAAATAAAATAAAGACATAATATCTTGGTCCTGTCTTGCTTGCATAACTGTGAAGAATTTCAAGGGGTTGGAGAAAGATGACTTGATGGTTCTGAATAAAGGACTGGGGCTTTAGCTATTAATAATTTCATAGACATGGAAAACTTATTTATAGCACATGGTTTATCATAGGTCCTTATGAAGCCTGCATGCCTCCTAATCCCCCACACGTTAATCTTCACAACACCCTTGTGAGGTAGTTACTATAATCCCTATTCAGATGGGGAACTGAGGAATGGAGAGATTAAATCACTTTGCCTAGGGTAACATAGGAAGTGTGTGTCTGAACAGGAAACCAAGAACAGATCTTCCAAGAGCAAGGCTGGGACCCTAATCCCTGAGCAATCCTTCCTCATTTTTTATTTGCTTTGTTTGCCCTCACCATCTCTCTCCAAGACAAGTTTTGGCATTTTCCTTTGGTTGTTTTTATAAAGATAATCTGTTTTTAAGAAAGTTATTAGCATTAATAGTTTCACACTTCCAAGTTCACTCAGCCATTTTGCCTCACTGGCCCCTAAGAAAATTCTGCATGTTTGTTTATAAATTACTATGGGACCTACAATAAGGAAAGCCAGTTGGGATATGAGGGCTTCCTGACACGTGGGCAAGGCTTTTATATGAAACACTCTATTTCTTATGCAACTTCTTTGATGTTCAGCAATATATTTTATTTCGGGGTTCATGTTTCACTTCTAATCCATTTAACTTTTGCATGTAAGAATCACCATTAGGGTTGTTGCTTTTTCAGTGTTTTGGTCTTGGAGACCTAACAAATCTGCAGCCAATAAAAACTTATTCTTTCTGTTCCATGCCCAAAAAATATCATCATGTAACTAACAAATATCATATTTTGGTTACAATATCAGATGGGCAGAGCTTGTTACCTCCCAGCAGATTAACCTTTGAATCTGTACCGATTCATTAACTGTGCACATCAGTCACCAGACTGTAGTAAAATTTATTGCAATTAAGCATTGCAGCACCGTGGAGGCTGAATTGGATTCTCCATTATCAGTACTTCTTAATGGCTTTCTGAACTGCTGCCAGTTCATTCACCCCACCCAGCCTTCAATAATAAAATAATTTTGACAGAGGGCTGATATTTCAACATTTTTAATAAAAACAAAATAAAAGAACCATCAGTAACAGAGCAGTAAAGTTTCCCCACTCTTTCCTTCTTGCCAAAACTAACAGAAAAGAAAATGTCAGCCTGGCCTCGCTCCAAAAAAGGAGGAAATTGAATGGTCTTAGTCCTTATTCTTTGACTAGTAGCATTGTGTACATAGAAGACTTGACTCTTGGGCTCATTTTGATGGATTTGAAGCACAGATAAGAACATAGAAGACTAGATTCTGTAATTTATAGCCAATGATTCTGTTTAAGATCTTTCAGTACCACATAACAAATCAACGTGATTTAGAAAATAACATGGTTTCTGCCATTGACATAAGCCATATGTGAACAGCTAAGCTACTATGTAAGCCACAGCCATAAATTTTAGTCAGTAAGAAGAGATTCCTTATATATTTGGGCTCAAAACAATTTAATCCATTATCAAAATTCTGAGAGGGACCTTTCTAAATTGCAGTCTGGTAATGAACTGGAAGATCTCTCTAACACTAAGAGAAGATATTGGCCTGTCTTGCAGTCAGCTTCCAATGAAATCAACTCTGAATACGACAGTAATAGTTATTTGAACAGGAAAAAGCCATGTCTTACAATTTTTCTAATGTACATTGATCATGAAATAACAATACAGATAAGAGATTAAATTCTATAGGCCCAACCTAATTCTGATCTAGATAGCAGAAGATGACAGTGAATGGGACAGGTAATTAGCTGGAACAAAACTTAACTAATAGATGAGCAGTCTTCCCTGGAGACAGAATTATTTTAATAGGGTTTTAAACTCACCCTGAACTTCTTGCTGGAAAGGTTCACAAACATTTGTCATAGACGCCTAAGACTTCTGCCAGGTTTGATGGTTATAAATGAAAGAGCAGACATCTCCTCAGGTACTTGCTGGTCTGATACCATCAGATCTCTAAGCTGGATGTTCAGTTGCTGACAGTACTACCAGCAGACAAAAATGAGACTGAAATTCAAATGTATGTGCAATGATCAAGCAGGGAAAATCCAACTATTGCACATATAAGCAACCGTTCACACATAATACAAACAGCAGGTTACAGAGGCAAACACAGGATTTGGTTCACTACCTGTTAAATTATTTGAGGTATTCCATGGGATTTCATGTTGGAGGTAGGCATCATAAGACTCTTCTCTAGGCTTCAGCACCACAAACCATATACAATTTACCTTTTTCTTGACAGAGAGATAAAGAGCCAGGGCTAATTTCCCAATATTCCTACAGTGAACTAATGGATGGAATGAGTAGTAAGTAGAGTAATATCACAGGACGGTGTTTGTCCTATATAAGTTTCAGCCAGCAGAAGCAGCTGGACATAACTAGATTATATGCAGTATCTAGTAGCAGAGGATTAACACATAAGTATATTACCCTGTTCATTCAACAGGTGATCCAGAGGAATTGTAACTCCGAGGAAGCATCTCCATCATAATTTCTTCTGTAGGAAGGAACACTGCCCCATGCTGAAGATGAAAAACACTCTTTCTAGCCTTTAACATGAATATAGGCATTCACTGTGTAGCTCTCCTGCCAAATGCAACTTTAAAAAAATTGATCTCCTAATTTCATATCAGTTAAACCAGGGGTACGCAACATACAGCCCACAGGCCAGATCCAGCCTTCAGAGCCACTGGATCCAGCCAGAAAGCCAGAGGGGCTTCAGTGGGGTTGGTTGTAGCAATGTTGGTCTAAGGACATTGGTAGACAAGGTTCTTTGGGTAAATCTGATATCTTTTATTAGACCAATCAAAATAGTTGGGGAAAAATCTTTGCAAGCTTTTGGCTACAAGGAGGGTGTTTACCCTTCTTGCAGGGTATTTTAGTTGGTCTAATAAAAGATATCAGATTTACGCAAAGAACCAGGGGGCTTCAGTTACATTCTAGCAGTATGGGGCTTCACCTAAACCTTCACCGTGGTCAAGCAGCAAGGAGCCATGCTAGGGCCAGGACACTGGGAGCTGCATCTCCATGACAGCAAGTAGGGAAGGAAGAGCAGCAGCAGGAAAAAGCCATGGCAGCAATGGCCAAGTTGGCAGCATCCCACCTTGAACCTGAGCTGGGTTCTTCTGACCTGTTGCCCCAAGAAGTTGTCTATTGC
>NW_017729005.1:726038-726901 GCF_001723915.1 Gavialis gangeticus | reverse complement strand
AGAATATTTGCCATGCTTCTATGTAATGAAAGAGTGGTATTGTAGCTGTGATGGGCCAAAAATTATGTGAGAGGCAAGAATTTTTTAGGGTGATAGCTTTTATTGGACCAGCTATGCAGTTGGGACAAAATTAGACATGTTTCCTCAAGTCAGAATGTTTTGCATTCAAAAGCTTGTCTAACTTTTTCCCAGCAACATAGCTGGTCCAAAAAAAAAATCACCCTAAGAAATTCGCCCCTCAGAAAATATTTGGCATTTTATACATTTATTATAATTGCTTTAAAACATTGTGTTTTTGAAAATATAAAGTATTTGGAAGCAAATCCAGTGTTAAAAAATCATACCATCTGTTTAAAGGGAAAGGGCTATATGAAAGGAATTGAATCTGCTTTTTTTTTAACTTTTAAACAAATGATGGCTGAAGTTGAATATTTTTCTTTCGTATCACCAGTCTGTAAAAAAGACTTAGAAAAATGTAGTGATTGAGAGAGTCTTTATCCTGGCCTGCCAAAATGTTACTACCTGGCAGTTAGCAAAATATTGGCTCTTTTAGTGTGGATGTTTCATAATTTCATAGTAGCTAGAGTCAGGAGGGACCTGAACAGATCATCTAGCCTGACCCCCTGCCACAGGCAGGAATGAATGCTGGGTTCACAAGACCCCAGACAGGTGATCATCCAACCTCCTCTTGAATTTGCCCAAGGTAGGGGTGAGGACCACTTCCCTGGGAAGTTGGTTCCAGATTTTGGTCACCCTAACTGTAAAATATTGCCTTCTGATCTCTAACCTAAACCTATTCTCCATCAGCTTATTACCATTGTTCCTTGTCACCCCAGGTGGTGCTGGGGAGAAAAGGGCTCTAC
>NW_017729005.1:724479-724761 GCF_001723915.1 Gavialis gangeticus | reverse complement strand
GGCACCTGGCCAGATGACCACGAATGCTCATACAGCCAAGCCAAGGGTTCCGCGATGACCCCTGCCAGCTCCCTCAACATTCTTGGGTGGAGGGCATCTGGACCTGCAGATTTAAACATGTCCAGCCCTTCCAGAAGATCCCTAACTACATCTGCACTGACTGAAGGCCTGACAAAGCTATCCCCAAGACTGTCCCTACCTCTGGTAAGTGGGATATGCCGGTCCCTGTTCAAGAAAACAGAAAACTGTTAAAAATATCAGCTTTCTTGTCTGGCGTAGCCA
>NW_017729005.1:646845-718420 GCF_001723915.1 Gavialis gangeticus | reverse complement strand
ATCTTCCCGAGCACTGAGGTGAGGCTTACAGACCCATAGTTACCTGGGTCCTCCCTCCTCCCTTTCTTTAAAATTGGGACCACATTAGCCAGTTTCCAATCCCCTGGCACCTGGCCAGATGACCACGAATGCTCATACAGCCAAGCCAAGGGTTCCGCGATGACCCCTGCCAGCTCCCTCAACATTCTTGGGTGGAGGGCATCTGGACCTGCAGATTTAAACATGTCCAGCCCTTCCAGAAGATCCCTAACTACATCTGCACTGACTGAAGGCCTGACAAAGCTATCCCCAAGACTGTCCCTACCTCTGGTAAGTGGGATATGCCGGTCCCTGTTCAAGAAAACAGAAAACTGTTAAAAATATCAGCTTTCTTGTCTGGCGTAGCCACAAGCTTACTGTTTGCATCTTGCAGGGGCCCTACATTGCCTGGTGCCCTCTTATTGCTCCCAATGTACTTGAAAAAGGACTTTTTGTTGTCCTTAATCCTAGACGCTAGCCTGAGTTCCATCTCTGCCTTGGCCTTCCTAATAGCCCTCCTACACTCACGGGCTGAGGAGGAGTACTCCTCCTTGGTGATAGCTCCTCCCTTCCACTGGTTGTATGCCAGTCTCTTAGTTTGTTAAAACTTTATTATGTGTTATTGAGTGCTAATTGTTCACAATAGTTCATAAAGCCTACAAGAAAACTAGTAATTGTACCTCTTCTGTGGGTCTGTCTCCTGACAAAAACTTAGGCCATTTCCATCACATGCTGTCGTGACATTATTAGTTGGTTTCTATTTTTTCTAAAAAAAGCAACGTAAAGTTTAGTGGAGAAAATATCAGATGTTGGATAACATTTTCCAAAACATCTAAATTGCTTAAGAGCTTATATCAATTCTTACAGTTCGCTGCAATACCCTGGGCTGCTGTGAGATCTTTTAAAGGGTGATGCAGGGTGCCACACAATATTAGCATTGTTAGGTGTGCAAACACCTGCACATGATTCACACAATAAACCCAGAGATTTCACAGGGAAAAAAAACATTAGGAGGCCATAGGGTAAAAAATATTATGACCTCTTGTGGACTTTCTGGCAAGCCCTGGCTGGGGGAATGAGTGCTGTATGGCAGCAGGGAGAGGTGCATTCTCCTCCTCTAGGAGGTAGAGGCTGGGGAGAGGACAGGGCTGAGCTGATCTCAGCCAAGCTCACTGGGCTGCAAGGTGGGGTGCAAAAAGCCCCCACCACAGGAGTTTTTTCTCCCCTTGCTGTACAGCCCAGGACTAGGGAGCTGGGGGTCCATTTCTCTGCCCCCTGCTCCACTGGGCTGACAAGTGCAGGGAGGAAACAGGCTGGGGAGAAAAGGCTTTAGTGCCTCAGCTCTGTGACAGCTGGGAGCAGGGCCAGCCCTGCTCTGCTGGAGCAGACAGCACAGCCCAGCAAAACATTCTGGGATGCTGGGGGACTGTGCGTTAACTTGAGTCAGGAGGAGACCTGGGACAAAAGGTCCTTAAACTGGTTTAACCTAAATCAGTTAAGTCTGATACTACATCCAGCCAGATTTATCTTTAACTGGTTTTGGCCATTTTGAAATTGGTTTATGCACATTGAACTTCTGTTCTGTTACAAGTTTAAATCAGTTTCCAATCACTTAAACCAGCTTATGTGTAACTTCTGCCCCTAGCCTCTGAGTTCTTTGCAACAGAAGAATTGCTGTATTGTTTTTCTGTAGTAAACAAAAACAGGGAAAGGTAAGAGCTGACATTTTCCAAGAAGTGTCTTGAGTCTGAAAATGGTTGAGAACCAGTGGCTTATATCCTTTTTAAAGAGAAAATAACGTATATGCTTAAAGATTTTTTTAATGTATTTTGCTGTCTCAAGATACTAACTGGCCATATGTCAGCTCTGCACATTATCAAATGTGTCTAATCAATAGGAATAAGGTGCCTAACCTGCTTTAGAAATTTAAAAAATCTGTCTGCCTAGTTAGTTGCCTAATTCCCATTGACTCCAATGAGAGTTAGATGCCTTAACACTTTTAAGGATTTGAACCTAAGTCAGCCAAGAGCTCGGAAAGTTTAACCAGAAGAATATAGATCCAGATGACATATTTTTCTGCATTACATTAGTCTTAATCTGGAGTAATATCTCAGAATTTGAACCTGGTTAGATTAGAGGGGGAAAAATATCACCCTATACTTATGCTCTGTTTTCCTATTTAACTTCTTTTCTGAAGTTCCTCTTGATTATGCAAATGGGACCTGCTTATTATGCCACCAGTGACGTAACCCTCTCAGGCTTTTCTGGCAGATCAGAAATACAAATAATAGGTTCTTTCTAGATACGAGTAACTAGTAATGTTTTACTTAATACAGAAAACCCTCGCTATTTGCAGGTTTGGCAAATGGCATTCATAAATGCAGTGCCTTATTCGCAGATTTTGCCATTCGTGGGGGATACAAAAACATATCCCCTGCAAATGGTGATGGTCTTCTGTATTCAAATGAACTTTTAAACAATCACACAGCAAAAATATTTCACTAAATTACCTATGTCTATGCTTTAAAAACACTCTATTACTTTTTATTCTGACCATGTCCTGCTTCCTCCCTCTCAACGCACACACATGCCCCCAGAGTTCAGTTCCAGCTTGGTTTCAAGAGATGAGATTCCAATGAAGCCACTAGCATTAGATATCAAGGACCTCACTCTTGTTTACAAGGCCCTTTTACACCACTCTAGCAATGTAAATGGGTCCTCAGTTGGATCCACCGAGTAAACTAATTTACTCTGCTGTAGGATAGTACTATTGGGGTGCATCTACACGTGCAATTAGTGTGCCTCAATAAACTCTGGTGCAGTTTGCGCTGGACTCAACTGCTTCCAGAAGCAGCATCTTCATGTGTACCCAAGACTGCTGCAGTTTGAGCTGGGGCAGAGCAGCCCCAGGCTGGCAGCAAACTCAGGGTGGATCATCCTCAGGCTCCAAGTTATGGCACCAGGTGGTGGAGAGGCTGGCTGGGGCACGAGAGTGCTGAAACTGCAGAGCCACGTGTCTGCCCGCCAAAGCCTCCTGCCAGCCTGGAGCTGCTCTGCTGCAACTGAAACTGTTGCAGTTCTGGGCTAGAAGGAGGCTCATGGCAGGTCAGCCACATGGCTCTGGAGTTTCGGTGCAAACTGCTGCAGTCCTGGGTGCACATGAAGATACTGCACCCAGGAGCATCTGACTCCAGTGTGAAGTGCACCAGAGTTTACTGAGACACATTAATTGTACCTGTAGATGTGCCCAATATGTTTAGAATGAAAATAAAAGGTTAATAAAACACATTTTAATCAGTAGAGAATTATAATAACATATAATTTTTTTAGCAGTTCACCAGATTTTCCTAACTAAGCCTTCTATAGATGGATATCTGGCAATAGATGTAAAAGAATGTAACCAGGGATATAGTAGTCAGCTTTCAGGTACTTGATAACTCCCATCTCTCAAAGCTCCTGCTCTTCCTAGTTTCTTGAATTGTTCCCTCCCACTTGGGATTCAATCTAGCTTTTGATACAGAACAAACCAGATAACTAATGGTTCACCTTAATTAGTGCTTCATGGCAAGATGTTCTGTGACATCTCTGTGATGTTTCAGTGTTTTGCAAAATTGAGATCTTTGGCCTCAGAAATAAAACCGTAATAAATGTGAGCAGTTTTTTTTTATCCTTTACTACAACCAAACTATGCATTCCTTTAATCTTTCTTTCTAAAGTCATTGTACAATACTTTCCTTCTTTTATACCTTCAGCATTGCTGACATTAATGCAATTATTTTTGACAAGTTGAAAATCTTCGTGCAGTTGAGTTTCTATTCAACTTTCATGCTTGCCTCATTTGGAAGGCCTGTTAACAGATTTCAAGCTGTGATAATAATAGTTCCTTCCTCTGTTATCAAAAGTTCTAATCTGTTTTCTTTCCAGAACGCCAGCACTTAAAATGTCCATACAGTATTTGTAAAGGTAGAAAAGTTCCTCTTTTCTAAAAACTGATGCTTTTTTATTTGTCTCTGAATCTGTAGTTCAATAAACAAAGGGGAAGAGAAACAAGTTAAGAAGTCTTTAGTTAAAATCTAACAGAGTAGCAGGTATGTGGCACTTGACAGAAACCATCAGATATTTCAGAATATGAGATATGTAATTTACATATTTTATATTGACTAATGCAGATATAAACACAAAGTTTCATCAAATATATATAAATAATGTTCATTTTCAAATTACTTTTTTCTAGTCTTTCTTGCCCAGACTGTTTGCTTTGCTTGTGTAACTTATCTTACTTCTACAGTTAAGAACACATAAAAACCTAAAAAAATTAAAGGGTTCAGTCTTTACCCATATGAATTTCCTGAACTGCCGATCAGAGAATTTACTGCCACAAACTTTCTCTTTTAAGGCATACTGACAATGAAGTTATCGTTTTGTTTTCAAGTTTTCTTTTTTTTCCTGGCAGAGCTGTTTCAAGTAATATATTCAAAGCTATCCATGCCAGGGATCACATTACACTTAAAAATAGAATCTGGGGTCTCTTTTGTGAGCATCTGATGGTTTAGATTTAAGAGAAAAATATCAACATTCAATTCTAGGTTCAACATGCTGTGTTTGGAAAGTGTGAATAGGGAAATAGAGCATAGAGTCATATAAAGGCAAATTTTGCTTTTGTCTGTACCCAGTCAAAAATATTAGGAAGGGAGAAAAAAGGCAAGGCTTTAATAGAAAGTCTGCCAAAACAACCAAACAAAGGGCAATTTCATAGACGTGGAAGATCATTTTTAAGAAGTGCCCATTCCAACCCCCCTCCTCTATAACTACATCAACTGGCTGTCACCCAGACCACCAGGTCTGGTGCGATGACATCCACTATTGATCCAAATATTCACAGAAAATGTGTACATGAATCCTAATTTAAAACACTGTTCTGATTTCATTAATAGGGGTTTTTTTTCAGTGTGTAAGGAAGTTGGATCCAGATTAGAAAGATGATAATAGATTGGTGATTCTCAATGTGGAGTGCCATGAGATCTTTTTAAGAGTGCAATGAGGTGCTACTTACTGTTAGTACTATTAGGCGTGCAAACACCTACACAATTCACAAGATAAATCTAGAGATTTCATATAGGAATCTATAGTGTCAAAAACATTCTGGAACCCATTGTGGTTTTTCTGAGTTCTTTGCAGCAGAAGAATTGCTCCATTGATTTTCCATAGTTAAAAAAAACAATGGAAAGCTAAGAGCTAACAGTTTTTGAGGGGTGCCTTAAATTGAAAAGATTGAGAAACACTGTAATAGATTTAAGTCAGGTATTCTTACCTTGATGCAATTATTGGCAACTGGTTTCCCATCTTTTCTCTGAAAAATTGATAAGTAAGTCCTATCATTCACCACTGGTATGGAAGGCCCAGAACATAACCATAAGGGCATATTTTTTAGGTTTATACTTTGCAGAGGAGGGGCTGGGTTGTCCTTCTCAGGGGACTTCCTATTACACAGAAGACTTTGTGGGAATGAGAAAGTGTCCAAGAAGTCAAACTGATAGTTCTGACACCACATAGATTTGGTCTGAGCTATGAAGAAAGGTATTACAATCCTGTAATTGCAGCAGCCATTATGAACGCACTCTTCTTCTTTTTTTTGGAATAAGGTACAACTGATGCCCACAGCTCCAGGGGGTTTCCCCAGCACACAGCCAGTTTTCAAGCTGTACAGCAAAGAGAGCATTTGTCTCTATAGAAGTAATAGTCCCTGTGAAGATAAGATATCAACTGTCATGGATTGCAGAAAAATGTAGCTGTGAGACTTTTGATGAAAGGTGGAATTATAACACATCACAAACCTCTTAAGCAAATGACAAAATAGTAACGTACAGTGTTTCATTGGCATCTGGGTTTCATTAATAGATTATGTTAGAAGACTTGTTTCCATTAAAAAATAAAGAAATGCCTATTTACTGGAACTGGTCAAAAAATTAAAAGAGAGATTGCAAATAACTTCATAGATACATGTCTCAAAATCTGTTTGCTGCTCTTTGAGGATTCATGTTAATTGTTATTCGCAGATACTCATGTTCACGAAAACGTTAATGAATCTCATAAGTTTTTGAACATGTGCCTGAACTGTGCATTTATTCATTATTTGCCCGTTATTTTTTCTTAAAGAGTTAATTCATCCTCTCAGACCTCCAAAAACATGACCAGTTGCTGTAAACTGAGATTGTGGGTTCTCTCACTCTTGAAAAAGGAGAGGGAGGTGAGAAGATGTGAAACTACAGAGAGCAAAGCCAAGGAAAACTGAATTCTCAAGTTCCATACAGCCTCAGCACTGACACTCAAGGCCCTGAAGAGAGAGAAAATGTGTTCTGTAGGGTATTCTTTTGAATTATTGTGTATTCGTATAGTTGATATTTTGTAATCCATTCCCTTGATCTAAATCAATCTCTGAAGTCACCCTCATTGCTAAAAATTCTAGTTATTCAGTGTTTCTTTTTTCCTATATTACCCCCTAAAAAGTATACTTCAGCACAGTGTTGCCCAACCTTTTGGCCCTGTTGGTTAAATGAGTGGTGCAGGGTGAGTCCATGGGTTAAATACAGTATGTGGTCCCAATCCGGTTCACACTGGATAGGACCCTGGTCCTCCATGTTATATCATGGCCGCAGCCACAGCTCCAGCCCCATATCGAATCAGGCCCTGCTGCACCAGTCCTGGCTCCCTGTATATCAGCAGGATCCATGGGGCTTGGAAATTTGGCTGTGGGGCAGCAGTGGCAGTGTTAATTCCCACTGCTACCCCACTGCCAAATTTCTGGACCCTCGGGGAGCCCTGTGGACTGGATCACATGGCTCCACAGGTTGAATCTGGTGCTCAGCCAGGGATTTACCACCCCTAGTTTAACATATGAATATAATGCTTTTAAATACAAATTTTCTTACTACCAATGGTAACTGCTATGTGTGCTGAAAAGTACAGGAACAATACCTAGGCTTCTGCTTTCAGTAGTAGCAGAAGTATCCATGCTGGCATATCACCTGTCCTTCCCATTAAAGGGATATTACTATGGGTAGCAGAATAAAGGGGGATACATCTTGAGTGAATAAGCACATGCTTAAATATAATCCAGTGGAAAGTTATCTGTCCCCGACGGGCCTTCATAAAACCCTACTAGTAGTGTAGCTCCTCGTTCGGGTGACCACCCTCTGCACCGAGCATTGGTGTTACTGCAGTTGAGTTGTCTTCCCCGCTGCACCAACCCCGCTTCTCGCCTGCCACGACTTTGCTGTTATCCCAGTGGGCGGGGCCAGCTCATCAGGCCCTCGGTGTCCCGGGTTGGCTTCATCGGTTACACATGGGGCTCCAGCCACCCCTACACCCTGGCCTCATGCCACCTGTGGTCTTCACCTCCCTGCACTGACTCAGCGCAGTGCCCACAGACTCCTCCCTCACCTGCGTAGGTGTCCCAGCTCTATGGCACGGGATACTTCCCACCACCGGTTCGTCACCTGAACCCTCAGCTATGTGCTTCCTCCCAGTGATCCCCCTTTCAGGAGTACCTCCCTGGCCTACCACCCACGCCCTTATGATATTGGCCTGGAGTGATGTCCCTTGGCTGGGTGTACAGCGCTGTCCCCTTTAATCCTCAGCTGACGCCTTCTATTCCTGGCAGCGATCCCGCCCCGAACTCTCTCTCCAGGCTGGTGCGTCTTCGGCCTCACCCTCCTCTTCAGCACTTCCCGCGCCCCCTGCCACAGCACTTACTTCATGCCGCTCGGGATCTTCCTGGGTGCTCTTGATCCCCTGTTGTTCCCCTGCTCTGGCGCCGCAGGCTCGCTCCGCTGGGGATCCAGCTATCCCGCCTCTTCTCCCAGCCACCGGACACTCCCACTCTTCGGCTCCACAGCTCCTGTCCAGCTGGGCTAACGACAGGGACCGCCTTGCCCGCCGTTCCTTCCTCTCTCCCTCCGCCGCCTCCGGAGCAGCAGCCGCCATTTTTAAATCTCCCGGCCGGCGTCTGACGTCACTATCAGCTGCCGGCTGTAGCTGTACATAGATGCAGCTAACGAGCTGCGCGGGCTCTCCCTCCTGCGTGGCGTCCTGCCCTCCCGGTAAGTTTTCCTGGCTTCCACAGGTCCCAGGACATTATCAAACACGTAATCATTTACTCAAGCAAGCAAGGTAAACTTTCCCTACTTACAAAAATACTACATTGTTCTGGCCAGGTTGCCTGTTAGAGCACAAACCGTACTGCTGTATCTACACACCTTGTGGGTGGCTTAGTTAACACTACCAAGCCACTGTGCCAATTAGCCCAGCTTCATGCTGATTAGCCCACTTTTGGCCCTCTGATTTAAGAGACAGCCCACTCATTGCAGCCTGACATGCTTGAGGTCATCACTATTGAGCACATAAGTTTATCAAGAAAGCATAACTACAGTTATATGGATCCTTTATACATTGATTTGTTCAAACTTTTATTGTAATATACCATAGGCAACTGGTAGGGGAGGCACAAGGTGGGGGGGGCAGATGCCCCCCGAGACTGGCCACCACCCCCACCACTGCCGCTACTGGCTTCTGCAGGCGGTCGCCATTCGCCACGCCGCTGCCAACAACAACACTGGCTTCTGTGGGCAGTCACTGCCTAATGCCAGCACCACTGACACTACCACCCACAAACTGTGACCACCCCCCCCAGTCTCAGGAGGCACCAGTCACCCATGTAATAATATATTCTGTATGACAGTGTGAGTTAACTTTTTCCTTCACTCCTTTTTATAAATATGTTTTTTGTTATATTTAAGGATTTAATAACACAAAGTTTAATAAATGAACTAGAGAAGAGGTTCTGATTCTTTTAACCTGTTTTACTACATAAATAACTTTATAATGTCATTTGTCTTCATGGGCCCATTCTAAAATACACACTTGTAAGAATCTTATGATTTAAGATTCCCTAGGGAGGATTTTAGTTCTTAAGCTCACTTGTTTTGTAAGAAAAAAATTAAATTCATGGTTATTACAAGGTCTTAGGAGTTCAAAATTTAACCAGTTAATGTTAAAGGGTAGAAGCAGAAATCCCAGATATCAACTTTTGGGACACCAAAAATAGGGAAAATAGGAATTGAAGGTCAAGTCATTGACCAGACTAAAAGTCAGCATCAAGCTGAATTCTGTCTATGGTTCTGCCCAGAAACTGAACTAATGTGTATAAATCTCCTACTGACATCATATGTATGTATGTTCTATATTTTAAATTATGTGTTACCTGGGTGCAGCTAATGTCAGTGTAGCAGACGTTTAAACTATAACGTTCAAATGTCATTGCATTCCATTTTAGAGGCTTCTGCATTTGATATTGGGTGGACATATATCCATTATAACATATTTATGTCAGTATGCAGTATGTATATGGGTATGTGCTTTCCTCTTCTCATCCACTGAATAAATATGCAAGACAATCTGGTCCTTATTTTTTAGTAATATTCAGACATTAGGTTATTGCTAGGGCTGTGTGAAGCTTCAGTCCCTGATTCAATTCAACAGAGATTTGGCCCGATTCGGTGGCCAAATCTCCGAATCTGAATTGAATCAGAGGACCCTTTAATCTCTCTAAATTGAATCGGAACCCTACAAATTTATTCAGAGAGATTCAGAAGGATTTGGGGATTTGGTCATAGACACAGCTTTAAATGTTTTTTCTACATACCTCTAGGTACCAGGTGGCTCGTGAATGCTGTGATGCTGGGGCACATGGAGTGTCCCACAGAAGTGCAGGGGGCTCCACAGCATGCTCGGAAACAAACCCAGAAGTGGACCAGAAGCACTTCCAGTCCACTTCCAGATCCACCAGGGATGCTGCCTCCCACCCCCTGCTCTCTCCTGGCTCAGTGACTGGTACCTCTTGGGTCTCGGAGAAGCACCCTGGGTCCCCCTGCAGCCAATCACCGAACCGGGGAGGGGGCACAGGGGGCCCCCAGTGTGCTCCCCGGTGGACCTGGAAGCGGACCGGAAGTACTTCCAGGTTCGCCGCCAAGCATGTGGAGGGCCCCCTCCCCCCCCAGTCCTGTGAGACACTCCTTCTGCCCCAGCATCACAGCTTTCACAAGCCATACTGGTGCCCCGAAGTATGAAGAAAAAGCTTTTAAAGCTGTGTTTATGTCTGAATCGCCGATTCACTGAATCTTCAGATTGGGATTCAGCTGAATTGAATCAGGGACAGTGATCTGAATCAATTAATTGAATCACCATCTCTGATTCAGGCTGAATCCAAATCTGAATTGAATAGGGCCCACTTCACACGCCCCTAGTTATTGCTACTCATTTTGGCTACTTTTTAAAACTTCATAGTTTTATACCTGATGAATTGCAATAAAGAAGAAGATAAAGAAAGCTTTAGAAATGGAATTTTCTACATTTCATAGCAATGAAAGTGGTTTACCAGTTTTGCCAGAGTTGCACATTTTATTCTAGGATTTTTTTATGACAGCATAGGTTTAACATTTGTGGTATGAGATATAATTGCTTCCATTATTGAGTTTTACCACTGCATTCTGACTCATACCTGCACATGCTACTTTTCACATATGAAAAAAATATGTCAGCCTCTATTTTGATCACTTTTCCTCTCTTATTACAAAATGCTGAATAAGCAGATCTGTGATATCTTGTAGTATTCTTAAAGAAGCTACTGTCCACTAGCAATGCAATCCTGCCTCCATACACACATGCAAGACTTATGTATATATTTAAGTAAGATATTTTATGTATTATATATTACATATTTGAGCCTGTGTATAGAAATCCAGGAATTTGTGGACTCTTGGGGTACGTAAAGGCATTCGGGGAGGTTAGATTGACTTAAAAATGGCCATCTGATCTAAAGTAAGTCAGGATGAAGAGGGCTGGGGGTGTTGGGGTGATCAGGGGCTAGCAGGATCTGTGGGGGAAATCAGGGGCAGGTGGGGTCCATGGGTAGGATAGGGGGAATTGGGAGATAAGTGGGGTCCATAGGGAGATTGGGTGGCAGGTGGGATCTGTGAAGGGAATTGGGCAGTCAGAGTCCATAGGTGGGTTCAGGGGAGCATATGGGGTCCACAGGGAGGATTGGGGGAGCAGGCAGGGTCTGTGGGGAGGAGGGGGAGGGTTGGGGAGGTCAGTAGGGGCCATGGAGAGTCAGGAGGATCAGAGAGGGAGGCAGATTTCTGGGGAGGAGTGGGGGGATAAGAAGGCAAGCAGGGTCCCTGGGAGGGGGGGCTGATGGGGACCAGGAGGGTTTGACAGGATCAGAGGGCAAATCTGGAGGGATTGGGTGGGGCTAGTGGAGTCCACAGCAGGTTGACAGAGTCTGAGAGAGTTTGGAGGGGGCGAGAGCCTGGGGAGGATGGGGTTATCTCTCCCCCCCACTGACCAGGAGTTATTTTTAGCCCCACAACTCCCCCCCTTCACCGATAATCAACCCCTCCCACACACCAGTGAACCTACCTTCCTTCCTTTGATCCTGCCTGTCCCTCTTCCCAACCTGACCTCAATCATATCCCAGCACTGTAAAACTGGCACCAGGAGCAACTTGCAGCATGGAGAGTTTGGCGGGCTTGGGGGGGGGAGGGGTTACTGGTTCACAGGGTGAAGTTGTCTATCTCAGGGAAGGTCAAGGGGCCAGGGAGCAGAAAATAGCCCATGTAGGAAAGGTGCAGATCCAGGGCTGGGCTTTCCTAGCCCTGAAGCTGTGTTGGAAACTGTATAGAAGTTTCATGATTTCATAGAGAAATAAGGCTGGAAAGGACATCAAGAGATCATTTAGTCCAACCAGAGATCAAACCTGCAACCTTAGTTATTCACATCATGCTCTAACCAACTGAACTAAACAGCCACTCAGTTAGATCACTCTTGCCTCACACCATCTAAGTTAGACTACCTTGCAGGTACATTTAGATCAGGTCAGCCATTTTTAGACTGAACTAAGCTTCCTGAATTTCTGTCTGGTTCACACTTAGATCCCTAGTTAGGTAAATATAAATGTAAAGCCCACAACTGGGCAAACTAAGTTAGATTGGGTGGCTATTTTTAACAGGATCTCCTTTCCCCTAACCTTCCCAAATGTCTGCACCTAGCCTTGGATGAGTAAAATGATTAAGTGAAGGACCACATTTTAGCAGGCTTCCATTTTTGCTTGGTTTTGCGTATGTAAGTGCGTGTGTGTCCAAAGCATTATGTGACCAAATGAAACCTACCCAGCTGAAATTCTGACTCTATGAAAGGTAATGGAAGTTTAGGCTTCAATGGGGACCTAAAGTTTAAAACCAAAATTAGCTCACTAGATTTGACTATAACAAAACTATTCTTTCACTTTATCATCACTCAGTAGGTTCAGACCATGAACAACCTAACTTGCCCCTGGATGCATTGGCCAGGACAGAGACATGCACTGAGCCAATCTGGCAGGTATATAAGCTGCCTCAACAAAATGAATGGTATGGTTTACTCCCTCACAGGACAAGGAGGAAGCAATGAGTGAACTGATTCAGAATCTAGTTCCAGGGGCAGTGAAGTTTTGTTTTGTCCTTTCCTTTTGGCTCAATTGTAAAATACCTGTCCAAATTAATATAATTGTCAGTGTATATATCTTGAGCTTTTTTAATGTTTTAATGAAAAAGGGAAGAAAAAAACCCTTTCATCTCATTTCATTTTGAACTCTCACAGAAGAAATAACTGAAAGCTAGATTCCATTACATTTCAAGCCCACAGAAAAAAACATTTGGGCTACTGAGGTTATACTTAGCTTCATGAAACATAAACATTAGACAGGTTCTTCTCTTTAGTAAAAACTCAGACTAGCTTGTGCTATTACTTCTCAAAAACAGTGAAGTATAAGGCTGTGGAAATAACAGATATTTTTTATTTAGTCATACTTGCAAATAGTTCAGGCTGATTCTTTTTGCCATCCCCTTACAAATTATACTTAATCAACAGGACAAAAATATATAAGGCCAAGCAAAAAACTTCATTTTTCTCAAAATAGACATTTTACATTATAATGAGGATTTTAAGGCTTCATTTTCAAATAATGTTGAAGGAAAAATATTTTAAATCAGAATCCTGAAACACATCATTTTGAAAATGTCTTACAATATTTTGACTTCTTTTTGGATTTGTTTGTTTGTTTACATAAGCAATTTGGTGAAACAGATGAATTCACTAAATATTTCAGTATCATCAAATCTGCATTTCCCTGCTAAAAACTGCTTAACAGAAAAATGTCCCCATTCAATTCCCACAGAACTTAATATTTAGGAAATTGGAAGTGAGAAAATTGTTGGGAAGATACAACTAATGGATCCATGAAAGGGTAGTTCTTACGTGAAGAAGCCAAAAGAAGCAAATGTTATGTCAAGTCATCTACCTAAACCTAGTAGTTTATTGGCCTAGTAGAGTTTGCAAATTCTCCACCCAATGGAATGCAAAGGACTAATGGGTCTAAGATCACATCTGACTGCCTTTGACTCCCCAGCTCAAATAAAAATTTATGGGAGAGATGAAGGGGGCAACCTTTGCCATAAAACTAGAGCAAGGCTTGGACTCATACATCAGAAGCTGTAGAAAATTACCTTAACCATGCTACCACCTTACCTAGAAGCTACTGTTCTGTAAAAGACATATTTAATTAGTTGCTCTCACATCATAATTAGTTAAAATAGTCCAACATTATGTAGAAAAGCACTTGATCCTGAAAAATGCTATGTGTAGCAGGTCTTTAAGCTGAAGTCGGCCTTCAGTTGCACCCAACATCCCCTCCTGAAATTATAGACAGAATTTGGCTCTGTAAAATATTTCTATGGTAATGTGGTAGCATACTTCAAGCAGAGGATACTGATGTTCTCTCTGGATATTTATTTTATCGACATAGTGTCATAGCCAAGTAAAAGACTGACTTAACTAAGATTCAGAACATCCTGTTTTTGTTATGAAAAATCTGGCCTGTCTTTTATTGAAAGCCTGATTGATCTGTACCATGACAGTAGTTCAGTCTTATTTCCCAGAATGCTCTTTTGGTAACTAGTCCTGTAAAGCCGGGGCAGACAATCAGATGTCATCCTTAATGTGGTCAGTTTGTTTCTAACAAATGCGTGTTTTAAGGTTTTCTTTTATTTCTGGTAAGTAATGCCAATGAACAATCTTGCTATTACTTGCTCCTAAACTTGTTCTCTCATTCGTGGCAATTTCCAGTTGGTGAAACTTAACCAAAAAAAAAAGCACTGCTAGCCAGAGGTATAGCAATCTCTTTCAGTGACTAAGGAGGGTATTATTCTGACCACTGAAGAGCAGAGGGAGGAGGGGAACCAGGGTCTTACCTGATGGGGGTCTCCTTTGGTGGTAGCTACTCCTGCTGTGGCTGCACCTATAGCAATGTGAGCTTGGGCTGCTGCAGCTGAAAAACAAGCAGTGATACAGGCTCCTTTGGGGGTGGGGCTGGTGCTCTGTTCTCTCCCCCTGCCTTTGGATGCAGGGCTGTGCCTCCCATGGCAAAGCTCCTAGGGAAGGCAGCATTCTGGGTATGGGGTCTGTGCCTGCCCAGTTACTACCGCTGGCTAGTGCAGAGCTGCACTTACCATGGTAGGCAAAGACTTCTGGGAAGAGGAAGCCATACTAGCGTACCCTCTACATTGGTGCCCAGGGTTAGCTGGCACTCCACTTGCCCTCCCCAGTTGACACTTCCCCCTCCACTCCCAGTGCCCCCAGTTATACTACTATTGCCAGATGTTTAAATAAGAGACTAGTATAGTAAAAGCAGTAAAGAGATGCCCTGTACAAAGGACTTCCTGCTATTTGAATGAGAAAAAGGATGAACTTAGTCTTTCGCTTTAAAACTTGGCAATAAGTCTCTGGCTGCATCTACACAAGATGCTGACTGTGCAATCGTTACTGTATAAACAAGTACTAAAGGACTGCACAGTAAGTGGAGTTACTGCACAGTAGCATCACTGAATGGCTTTTAGGTGATGTTGACTGCGCAGTAGCTTGTTACTACTGCTCAGTAGTGTTATATCACACTTCCTGCCATGTGACACTACTGTGCAGTAGTAACAACAAGCTACTAGCGTAGACGCGCCCTGTTAGCAGTCCTCTAGAATCAATGAGAGTGATACTCATGCCAGAGCTGAATTTGATTCAAAATATGACCATAGTGTCTTTTTATCACATTACTTTCATGATGACCTATACAAAAATTACTATAAATATGAATCTTTCAAAGTGGTCATTCTTCTTGGCAATGGTAGGAAATGTTGATAGTATGATAGCAGTAAAAGGGCAATTAGGATTAGGGCTCCATTGTGCTGGTGGTTGTATAAATTCAAGCCCTGAGGAGCTTCTTTCCCTTCTACCTTTCTATACTACCCCTTTTTGTGTCCAGTGAAATCAGTGAATATATGATGATTTACATTAGCATGGAATCAGGCCCAGGGTTTTTTTTAAGCAGGGGTGATAGTAATCTTGCACTGGGTAATTTATTGTGTGCCATCAGTAAATTTAGAATTATATATGACAGTAATGTTTGATATAATTGTAGTAATTATGAATAGGACTTCAAATCTGGGCTCCCAGGAAAGCCCTTATTTTTTAGTTAGTCCAACATTTCCTGCATAGCTGTAACATTAAAGGTACATGCGCATAAAATACCCATTATAAATGCAGTATTTATTAAAGATTGACAGTTTATTCAACCATTACTACTCCCACCTACCTTATGGTTTGAATATTTTCATGAGGAGTCCACAGAGCTAAATAAGGACACATTTACTTAAGCAGCTGACAATGATTCATAAAATAGGAGGGAAGTCTAACCGTGGAACAGAAAGGAGAACATTGCTAATCTTCATGTGTTCCCACAGATAGAGAATCAACATCTTACAAAACTACAGACTGTGTGCAAGGATGCCTCATACCCAGTTGCTGAGGTGGCGTGCCTGTAAAACAAAGAATGGTTAAAAACACTATGCAGATCCTTCAGAATCAAAGGCCTCTGGCTTTATAACTTTACTTTACTGCTTGATTTTGAAGTTTTCATTTTCAGTGCCAGACAGGTTCAAAAAGAATGTCTGTTTTCATTTCAACAAGACTAATCCATACATAACATCCTTTCCCACTATTTACTAGACTGCAGCTATCAAATAAAGATATGATGTCTGTGTTTGGGTTAGTTAGTTTAAATTCTAATGACCATGATGTAATCACTATAATCAAGCAAAGCTTGTCTGTCTTTGGATTTGGGTCTCTGTGCCATAGGCCCAATGCATACATTTTAGCCTTGTCATTAAACTAACCACAATTCTGCCTAATTTTCAATTAGCAGTAAGCCTGCTATACAAAGCTGTGTGGCCCTAATTTAGAGCTTGTTTCATAAGGTTCTTTGTTCTTTCTTAACAATTCACTAATATTTAGATAAGGAACCTCAGTTTGCAGGAGACACTTCATTGATTTGAGCTTTCCCTGATTTTTTTTTCAAAACCACTCATTAGCTTCATTCATTTTCAGTGCAGACAAGGCTTCTGAGTAAAGCTTAGCAAGAGCTTAATTTAAACCAATGCAGAAATGAAAGAAAAAGGGAAAATCAATCTCTTTAATGTGTTGAGCTTTATGTGCATACCTCTGCTTAAAAACTGAAAATGTGTATCAGACGTCTTAACAAATTGTTACTTGTTTAATTCTGGACATATAACAATTCCTTAAGTAAAAGGAAAAGAAAGGGAAAGGGTTCAAGTTAATACACTCTTTAAACAATGCCTCATTTACCATGTATTCTTATAGGAAATGCTCAAGTGATAGACGATTTGCTATGAGTAACTATTAAAAGATTTAGATATATGTAGCTTGTTAAGAAATCGAAATAAGGCATATTTTAGACATATTTTAACAGTGTATAAGGACCATTAAAAGGGAAGATATCTAATATAATCCCCCAGGCTACAATCAGAACTAATAGGATGAAGCTAAAAAAAACAAAAACAAATTTAGGCCAAATATCAGAAACAATTTTCTGGCAAAAAGATGGACTCGGTTATGAAATAGACAACCTAGCAAAGATGAAGAAGGAAGTGCTGGAACCTTTTCATCTAGATAGGATGGAAAACAAGAAAACATGATACATAAAGCTATCCTACACTGGCATTAAAATAGACTGGTTTGTATGCTACTTAGTCTGTGTGTGAAAAATTATCTCAAATTCCTATTACTCTATCTTTAATTTATACTGATTCTATACAACCTATTAATTAGTGGGAGAAATCTCATAAAGTTTGTCATTTCCCCGGTCATATTTTGTTCTTCTGAATTAAACATAATTCCACCTGTGCAACACCTTAACCAGAATACTGAATTTAAAATTCTCTAGGAAGCTTTTTAAAAACCAAGCAAACTTAGACGAATATGCAGAATAAGCAAAATAAGTGAGGATGCAGTAGGGCATATTTTTATTGTCATTTGCTTAAGAAGCTCTACATTATTCACAAGTGTATTGTGAAGTCACCATGAACCTGTAACATTTTAATTCCTCCCCCATGAGCTGTGCATTCCATTGGGATAAGAGATGCAACTTTTATCAGTCTAGGCTAATGTCCCTCAACCTTTTTAAACTCACAGTACCCCTCACTGGACTCAAGGTATCCCTTGGAAAAATGCTGGCTCTTAGCTTTCATTCATTTTTTAACTACAGAAAAATAATAGAGTTGGAAAGATCTTGAAGAGATCACAACAGGTCAGAATGTTTTTAACACCTGTTTGAAATATCTGGATTTATCTTGTGAATCATGTTTGCACACATACCAGTGCTAACATTGCATGGCACCCCATGCCCCTTTAAAAGGATCTCAGATCACCCCAAGGTGCTGTGGCACCCTGGTTGAGAATAATTGGTTTTGTCAATGAACAACAATATGTCTGAAAGCCTAGCCCAAGAAGTTAAAAAGTTTATTTCCCAAAATCAAAACTTTAATACACAGTTCATAGTATCTTTGATTGTCATGATGTCTGAATGCCCAATATATTTTCCTATATATCAGTTCCCGTTGCTAGCAGTATTGTCAGAGCCCCAGTTAATCAGATGACTTTTTTACCTTTAGCAAATTGTGTCATTACAAAACGGTCTAATAGAAAAAGTACGAAGCTTGAAGCTTAACATCTATAATTAGTATTAAAATGAATGTTTTATTTATTCCTAATCCTACCTAAAAACCAAAGCACATACTTAGACAGTGGCTTCTGTGGTAAACTTTGCTATGAGCAAATCACTTTGTAAGTTCAACCATGCATTGTTGCCCTAATGTCTGTAAAAATGGCAGTTTGAAAGGTGCACAATAAAAACCAGTGCTGCACAAACCTTTTGTTTGCAGTTGTCATTACTACAACAAATAAAAATTCAGACAAGGTTTGTGAACCCTCAGTGCAGCCTTGTGCTGGTTTATGATTGTCGTAGAGGGCAATCTGCTATTTCACATGGCATTGGCACAAACTACTAAATTTTACATTTTGATTTTAAGATTGTTCCAAACCAGAAAAGCAAAACTAAATACAATGCTTTGCACAGCAGTTAGCCCAGCTCTTTGAGTACCAATATGAAGAAGAATGGAAGAAGCTGATTAAAGGAAAACAAAATCAAACAAAAAGTAAAAATGAGTGGCACTGATAAGTTTATACTGAGTCAGAGAAGCTGCGTGTTGTATATTAATGCAGTGTGACCATGATTTACTGAACACTTGTTAAATGGAACTCCCAATTAACTAAAGCTTTGTAATGCCCCCAAGGGTCATATTGAACTCTTCACTGACTTCTAAATTTTCCAAGCCCAGAGCAAAGTGAAGTTACCAAGACAGCCAGCCAGCAGAGCAAGCCTGCATTCCAGATTCCCTATACCCAGAGCACAGTGAAGATGCCAGCTCATCGAGCCAGTAAGTCTCTGTTTCCAGTTCCTTCCATCTGGAAAGCAGTGAAGATGGATGCTTTGCAGCTGGGCCAATTTTAAAGTGGCTGTACTAGCTGGAACTTGGCCTCTTTAAAGCTGGCCAAAACCTTCTATAATCAGCAGGCTACCTCCCCGACTCTCTAAATTTCTGTTTTCTAAGAGTTTCTAGTGTTCCTAGAGGTTACTGAATAACCAGGGTTGTATTGGACCTGTTTTCCATCTCTCTCATGTAATGCAGAAATATACCTGACTGCACACCTGATAAAGCTCCTTATTTTTTAACCGTACCCTTTGATACTTTTGATTGTTTCAAAGACTCTTATGAGTTGTGTCCCATTACCATATGTTCAGAACTCCAAGACTCTTCCTCAGTGCCGTAACAATGAAGTTTGGGTGCCCAGGTCAAAACCCACAGTGGCAGCCTGCCCTCGCACTGCACACAGATCTGGGGGGGGCACATGCCCCCCATGCTTGCCCAGCAGTGCATGCAGCAGCAGAAGCCGCCCTTCCCCCATCCCCGCGCCTTCCCCAAAACGAGTTGTTTGCGGCTCCATCTCATGGCGTGCCCCGGATGGGCAGTGCCTGTTGGCACCCTTTCACTTTGGTACCTGGGGCAGTCACCCTGCTCACCCCCCGGCCCTTGCTACGGCACTGCTGTTCCTCATTTGATATGTACCGTGTTCTCTACTCTCTTTTGTGCACCCATCTGTTACATAGGGAAGAGTGTAAGAGCAAACAATTCAACACCTTGAACTCTATGCAAATGGAGGGGAAAATTAGTATTTATAGATGTGTCTAGATCCTTGTCCTCAGGGTCAGCCCTCTACCACTCCAGAGACTGCAAAAACCCAGTCCTGCAAGAGAATGGCCCTGGGTGGCATGCCCCAAGTCAAGGTGTTCCTCTGCAAGTGGGAGAACTCCCATGGGAGTCCACTGCTTGCAGAAGTGTTCCCCAACTTGGGAAGCGGGGGTGGGTGGCACAACCATGGCAGGGAGCTTTTCAGGGAGCATGTCTGCAAGCACACCCAGGGAATTCCCCTGCAGAAAATTTTCATGGTGCACAATGAGCAAGCAGACATCCTGGCATTTAAAGCATCACAAACTGTGACTACCTTTAGTGGAAGCAACATTTCCAGGCATTTTGAAGCATAGCAATGGGCTAGTATGTCTTTTTGCTTGCAATTTGGGTCTCCATAAAAATGTTTATGGTAGCTCAAGAGCAACATCTAGGAAAAGAGAGTGGACAAAGGTGGGAATTTGCAGTGTTATAATAGTGGTGATTGAAGGAGTATCTGCTGGTAGAGGCATAGAGAGCCACAAGAAGTATGTTAGGAAACTAGCAGGGTCCCTGACTACATGCTTAGCTCATCTTCAACATAACTGGAATGTAGCTATTAAACATTTTTAAGGGCTAATACCTTCCTATTTTATTTATTGGACTCCCAACATTTCTGTTTTCATATTTTTTAACTGTCTTTACAGAGTACTCTTTCTATATTTTTATGTACATATATGTCTTCTTGGAGGGGTAAAGAATATATGTAGACACTACCATATTAGACTAGACTGGTGTTCTATCTCATCCACTCTATCTCTCCAGCTCTGGCAAATGCTACAAGCTTCAGAGGAAAGTAGAAGAAATATGCTTTTGGCAGATATTGAACAATCTGCTCACAAAGAGTTTCTTTCTCTAACCTCTATTAGCTAGATATTAGTTTATCCTTGTTTCAGTTCCACTGTTTTTCTTCTGCTGTTTTTTCAGAAGGCCTGAGATCCTAAAAAGTCATGTATGTTGTTTTTTATTCTTTTAATTCGCAGTCTAAAAGCTAATCTGAATAGCCTACCAAGAAAATGAAATAATTTAACAAGAATGATGTAATGATGTATAAGTAGGTTCAGACTTTTACATGCTAATGTCCTGCAAAAAAATATTTTCTTCCAAAGAATAATTTATAGATGATGAAGGCTGTTAACTGTACACACACACACACACACACACACAATGCTCTCCCGCATAAGAACTTGCCAACAAATGTTACAGGGAAATATCTGATGCTTTTATTATGCGCATCAACATCAGTGATTGAGTTAACAATCTCTGTCTGAAAGGTAGATTGGGTGATAGTTTAAATATAAAGCAATGGACATAAAGGCCAAATATCTGTATATTGCTTTAGAGTTATTCTTACCTCTAAAATGACATGCTAGATCTGGTTTACTTAATGTGTTCTACTCAAAACTTCTTTCGCTTATAGGCAGCTGTGTCATGTGGCACAACATAACTATAACTAAAACGAATATAAGGAAGTGAACATGCTCATTCCATTTAGGTAAGCCCACACATTTTTTTAAAGAGAGAAACAAGGAAATACTTACAATTTTCTCAGTATTAGAGCCAGCACTTAAAAAAAGGTACAGATGTTGAAACAAAAACTGTGATGTTTATGAAGAATAGTAACTATTGAATGAATGTAAAAATAGAAAAGAGCAATGTTTAAAACTTTTGCTGGTTCTTATTTTAGAAGATGACTAAACAAAGCAAACCTAAAGAGCGGGATAGGATTTCACATTTTATTGGCATTTGGGGAAACTTTATACTCTGTCTCTGGAAAATCAGAAAGGGAAGTGGTTGCAAGGAATCCACATAATAATGTATGGGAAAGCCAACTAGAATTTACAAGAGAGGGGACTGTGCTGGTAAATCAAAGGACTGCCAAATCACATGGTTCACAATTAATAATCAGAGGAGGGTGCAGTTTCTTCATTTTTCTCCTTTACTATTGTTTTATTCCCACTAAGCCATTAAATGATTTTTGCTTAACTGTTACTGCAAAATGCATGTTATTAGTCAAAACACATTGTGTATAAAATGAAAAGAAAATAAACCTATAGCAGTTTCATATCAAGGGGGAAAAGTTCCAAATTCTAGGCTGTTTTGTTTTGGTTTGCTGGGAAATAATATTTTATAGCTGAATGTTATGAGACTCCAAATATTCACAAGGACTAGAGTTTCTGTGGCTTAGTTTTAGGGATCATTTTGGAACTAACTTCTAGTCTGTGCTCTTGTCTTAGCTCCAGTTTTCCAGCTGTGACTCCCAGTAAAGGATGTTTATAGACAACTACTGAGAGAAAGGATTTTGCTAAAAGAATAAGATCAAAAATCTTTTCTTTTGAATTCCAAATTGTCAGAAACCACATATCGGCATTGTGTCATATCACATCTATGCAGAAATCAACTAAATAATATCATGGAAAAAAACACAAGGCTCTATAAATAGGCTTGGCAGAATTCTTTTTCTTCTTTATGGCTAAAATTATTTATTTATGATCATTTATTTTAATTTCATTGATTGAAATGTTCAGGATTGCATTAAATTAGGGGTGTTTTTTAATTGTTATTGATTTAGTGCATGGACATACTCCATGCACACCACAGACACATACACACACACGTGCACGCAGGCACACATGCAAGCATATTGGCCATTGCAGGAGCTGAGGGCTATGCCAGTAATGCTGTGCTGGGAGTGGGGTTGGAAGGGCAGGGCTAGTAGCAGTGGGGAGCTTAATGCTGCCAGCCACTCGTTCTGCTCTGGTCTCATGCAGGGCCCAGGTCAGGCCAGGTTGGGTTGATCAACTACTACCAGCCCTGCTCCTTCAACCCCTCTCCCAGCACAGCCTTACCAGCATGGCCTCCAACTCCTGCAGTTGCCCTTGTGTGTGTGTGTGTGTGTGTGTGCGCGCGCGTGCATGTGTGTGCGTTTGTGTATGCGTGTGTGTGTGTGTGTGTATGCATACACACTTGCACCCACTGCCCCAGATTTCCTTACCACTGTCCTGGATTTTTTTTTTTTACATCTTCTTTATGTAAATTTCTAAGATCACTAATGAAAATATTTTTCTGTCGGTCTGTGAGTGTCTGGTAAAATTGGTGCTTACTGATGTCTATCAATGAAAATCAAATCCTGCCAAGCCTATAAAGCATAGTGGAAAATTAGCTGTCTAGGTAATCTGTCCTAAATATGGCTTGCCTTAAAACCTAACCTAAGTTTGTTAATACTCTTGTAAATGTAATTTTGCTATAGCTATCTTAAGGTTTTGTGAGTGAAGATATTAGCAAAAAACCTCCACATTTTCCATTTCTATTTAGAGGAAAAAGAAAGAAAGGGAAATGCTTTGAACCATTCTGGGTGCATGTACATGTGCAATTAATGGGAAGCAAGAAACTGCAGAGCAGTTTGATCTGGAGTAAACTACCCCCAGGTACAACATCCACACATGTGCCTGGAACAGCAGCAATCTAAACCATAGCAGAGCAGGCCTGAACTGGTAGGGGGTAAGGGAGGCCAGCCCTTGGCTCCGGGTGGCAAAACTGGGCAGCAGAAGGGCTGGCTGGGGCAGGACGGTGCTGAAAGTGTAGACCCATGTGACTAGGTGGCAGGCAGGAGTCTGGCTTCTAGCTGGCTGGGCTGATGGGCACAATTTACATCCCGACAATACTATTTTATGCCAGCATAAATTAGTTTACTGTGGCCTAATACTGTTGCACTTATAGACAGTGACACTTTACTCTGTAGCTATTTAGTCTACTCCACAGTAAGTATATGTGTAGATGCAGCCCCTGAGAAACACGTATTCCAATCTCCTTCACCCAGAACTAACTAGCTTAAGGGGCGTTCATTGAGGGTGCAGGGCACCTTTGTTACAAGTTTGAGTTTGCAGGGATTCGTAGCCTGTTTACCTAAATGCAGCATGGGTCTCAAGCATGTGCTTAAATTTAAGTAGGTAGGCAGGCCTATTAAAACAAATGAGTCCTGGGCCCCAAGAGTCTGATATAAAACCACATTCACTAAAAATAAATGAAACATGACTAGAACCACAGAACTCTGCATAATTTGGGATCTAGATCAGAAACTCAACATTGTCTGTTGCCAGCATGAGGAAAGTAAGAGTGAATTTATTGAAATTCCATCCCAGTTTCATTCAAGATGTTCTTTTAAGGCTGGGCTGAGGCTGGACTGACTTTAGGTTCTAACTAAATCTCTGTTATAAAAGACAGTACAGTTCTAGACAGAACGTTCTCTGATAATTAGATTAAGAACAGAAAGTAGAGTTTCCAGAAGTTCTTAATGTTGGTCTTGAAGATAAAATTCCCATTTGTTGTAGTGAGAACAGAAGCCAACACTAGAATTGTTTTCTTTTAATTCTTACCCTACCCTTAAATATTTTTGTATTTATTTATGCCCACCTATATATTTTTCAAAATCCACATGGATTGTATCCAAGACAGAGCATCTTATAACATCCTTCTGAGGTGAGAAATGTCAGGGTGTGTTCTCAATGAAATGTAAATGATGATGATTTATCTGCATGGTTGAAACAGCCACAAGATGTCAGTTAAGACAATTTAAAGCAAAGCTTTCCCTACCACAAAGAGATTACAGATTAAGAATCCATTTGCACAAATATTCATTAGGTTTAGTAGAATTACTCATATGTAAATTTATAGACCTTACCAGAAGGGGGAAGTAAATTACTAAAAGTGGCTGTAAAAACCTTTCATAAGGAGCAGTTGGACAGTGATTACAGTAATAGGTATATGTGCTTACACAGATTAACTTTGTGATTCTCACTCATCAACGAGACTGAAAAAACGGGTTGGAGTATTTTGGAGGAGTTAACACAAAATTTTTGTTCAAAATTGTCAAAAAAATATAATTGTTTGTTAAAAATATCAGATTAAAGAAATGTCTACTAGCGTTAACCTGAGTACAATGTAGCAGGAAGAGATTAGCAAATTGACATCAAAATATGGAGTGGTAAAAGACTTTGTTATATACTTTATAGACAGCAGGCTAAACACAGGTGTTTCAATATGGCAATAGTAATGTTAACTTTCATTATGTTTTTTTCCAGAGGATGGTAAGTATTTTTCCATCTCTGAATCATTCTCCCCCACTACTATAATGTTGCTATTTCTGAGATAGATTACTAGAGCTGCTTAATAACACATAACAACACTACATAAAATGTTTAGTGTTTCTTTTTAATACTATTTATAAAGTATGCTAAAAGTGCCTGGTGATTTAAAGATGTATTGGAATAGAATTTAAGATTCAGTTTTGATTTTTCAGTTTCCATTCAGTGTGAGGACTAAGTAAAGAAGTGAGCAAAACAGTCAGGATTTAGTTCATTTGAGATAACACTTTAATAAGAGAGACTCTGCAGAAATATTTTAAAGTAAATTAGGTAAAGGCAAAATGCTCTAAGGACTTTTGATTGGAATTGATAGGAAAATGGTAAACTAACATAATTAAAGAACACTTCAGAACGCAGAAGCTCAATAGGAGAAGTTAAGAGTAAAGACGGGTTTTAGGCAGAAATATGTCACTTAGGAAGGTATAAATGTGTGGAACATGTTGGCAAGTAAGCCTTTGAAATAAATAGCATAAATGAACTTGAGACAGCTAGACACGTTTATGGAGACAGAAGAAAATGAAAAGATTCAGTAACACAGTAGAAAAGTAAGGCTGAAAGAAACTAAAACAATACAGACTTAAGCCCTCTTTTTATTGACATTTTTGCATCTTTTGCATGATTAACATATTATTCGCAGTACTGAAAATCATTTCTAGGCATGTGCTGAACCAACAATATATAGGAGAAAAGATTGACTCTATCTCAGGAGTCATGTCACTACATAATTTACAAAGAATATGTATACTCAAACAGAAGAACAAGCAGTGAGAGTTATTCTTTGAAATGGACATTGTGAAAGAGAGAATTTTTCTATACTGATGGACAGCAACCCCTGTAATGTGGGATTTTTAAAAATGCTCAGCCTTGAGCTAACCTTGTTGCTGCTGAAGTCAATAGGAGCTATGCTGATGCTGAGCACCTTTGAAATGCTCACCCTTCATATTCACAAAAGCCCAATGCAGCACTGTATACATTGTATATGAGAAGCCCTTTCCCACTCTGTATCAAAGTAGGCATTGACAAATATGCTGCAGGCTTCTCCCAAATATGCAACATCTCAATATTGAGCTCTCCTCTCCTCTACCACTATCCTAATACAATGAGCACCATCACTTCAGTTGCTGGATACAGCCAACCTTGCTATTTCCTATAACACTGTGGATGGTTCCTGAAATTCTGCTACTTCAGCTGTCCAAGAAAACTGGCCAGCTTTATTTGCCAATTGTGCTAAGAAGCACTGCTTTGCCCCAGGCCTCTGACCAAGCCAACCTCTCAATAGAATGAGACTATTGTTGGGTTTCTGTTTAATTTCTTAAAATGATAAAACAAAGTATGGAACTAATTTGCTGACAAGGCCTAACTTCAGCTGAACAAAATGAACAAGAAGTCACAAATATCAAGAAGGAGGGCTTTGTCAGCAACTCAGACTCTGAGAGATGCCCATGCCATCACCCTGGACTACCACCATTACATGCACCTTGGCCATATCACTTTAAAGACAGGGGTCATCCCTCTCAGAAAGGTCATGCATCCCTAGACTGTACTGCAGTCAATGTAGCATCTTCAGGTCAGGGCCTTTATTTATTATGGGTTTCAGCCTCCATATCATTAAGGCCTATTACCTCATCCTTTTCCTTTTCTAGATTTATTTTTTCTTGTATTACCCTTTATTTTTCACTCCTGCTAACTTTTGCCTTGTTCTCCTATGCCTTTCATTGCTACTCTCAAGTTATGAATTCTCTGCCTGTCTCTTAGGCTAGGGACCAACATTCAAAAAGCATGACCCTGAGTTGATTCAATCTTTGCAGGTTAGTCAAACCTTCCTAAATTAAATCAGTTTGCAACTGCACAGACATTCCCTCTGGACTGAGGAAACCCTGGCACATGCCTGCAGTGGCTCAGGCTAGAAGCTGGGGGCTGCTAGAGCAGCCCTCCCTTTCCTTCGACAATGCTGAGCTGAGGGGGAAAGTGGCCAGGCCCCTGCAGGACCTCTGATTAGGGAGGGATTTAAACCTCCACCCCGCCTGCACCATCCCATGCTTTTCCCCGCTTGGTGTTCCAGGGGTGGGAGTGTTGCCAGCCCCCAGCCCCTGACAAGCACTCTGAGGCAAAGGGGGGTGTGCAGTGCATGCATCTGTTGATAATACTGAGTTTTTCAATCTCCCTCTCCCTCCTTCGTCATACTGTCTGCAAACCTGGCAGGAGAGGAAGCCAGCAGGGAGCTGATAATACAGCGTTTATCAACCCATCAACAAAACAAAAGCCTCTCTCATTAGTTCAAGCTCATCTTAAACAGCTCTTTCCAAGGAAGGAACAGAAGGATATTGCCAGCTGACCTGCTGATCAACTCCAAAAAGCCCTAAGCAGACACTATTCTGTCTGCCTGTCCCAGTGAAATTGGACACACACACACACACACACACACACACACACACACACACACACACACACACACACACACACACACACACACACACACACACACACACACACACACACACACACACACACACACACACACACATACCTCTCAGCATTAGCTAGCATACCACATGCCTAGGGTCCATGGAGCTGGTGTCTGTGCATGAGAGTTGGGAGGGAGCGGGGATCCCTGCTTAAGCAGTGACCAGTGAGGGAGTGTGGGGCTAGGGAATCCAGGCAGACCCTGCTGTGCCTGCAGTCTAGTTAGGGAGCAGACAGGTGGGATCAGCTCTGCTTTCTGCAGCAGACAGCCCCAGCGAGGGCTGCAAAGCATCTGGGATGCTGCGAGACTCTGGTTTAACTTAAACCAGGAAGGGGTCTGGGACAGACATTACATAAACCAGTTTGACCCAAAACAGTTAAGTCTGATACTACATTCAATGAGGTTTATCTTAAACCAGTTTCAGACATTTTGAAACTCGTCTATGTGCACTGACCTTATGTTCTGTTACAGGCTTAAACCAGTTTCTAATCATGTAAACTGGTTTATGTGTAATGTCTGTCCCTAGCCTCAAAATCTTGTCTTCCTTCTTTCTTCCCCACCAGTTTCTTCCATCCTCCTGTTTTTACATCTTTTCTCATCTCTTGCTCCTTTTCTTCTATATTTCTCCTCTCCTTCCAGTTTCTTCCTCTCCTTCCCCACCCCATCATCTTACCCTTCCCTCCTTCTTGCCTTTCCCTCCTTCACTCTCCTCCCCAACAGATTTATTTGGGGTTCTTTTCCTCTTCCCTAGAGAATAGCTGGCAACTTGTGAAAGATTTGATAGAGGTAGCTGCCCTCTGACACTGTTCAAACTTAGATATTTTCTTTTTCAGTTGAAGAGAAAAAAACAGAGGAACATCCTCAAAACACAACTGAATTGACACTTCCAGCGGTCCCTGCCTAATTTGAAAAATAACCTCTGAAAAATAACGTAGCTCCCCTCTCTTTAGTCCATACAAGCTCCCATTCCTCCTCTCTGGTCCCTGGCCTCTCTAGCTTCCCTCTTCTCCCAACACAGATTATTCCAAAGGCTGCTTCCAATGCTTTGCCTCTTCTTTCCCATTAGTGACTGAACTCTTTATTGCTCATTTACAGTGTGCAGCTCCTCCCTCAGCCACTGCTATGCATTGCCTAGGGCAAAGGAAGGGATCTAACTGGTTAGTAGTTGACAGAAGCAACCTGCAGGAAATAGAGGAAGGAGATGCTTAACACCTACCAACCATACATTCCCACAACACAAGCTGCGGATAACATTCAACTTGCAAAAGCATAAATGTTAGATCCAGTGTTTGGCAACAACCCTCCCCCCCCCAAGGAACACATACAATCACTCATTCAAGCAAGCAGCTTAAGATACTGTAGGAAGTTCAAGATACTTAGTATAAATAATTCAGTAACCTCAGTTTCAGGTTTCTTCATTTCTGACATAGAATCATAAAAAACTGAACACAGTACTCCAGATGTGGCCCCACCAGTGCTGGATAGAGGGGAATAATCATTTCCCTTAATCTGCTGGCAACACACAAGCCCAGTATGCCATTAGTCTTCTTGGCAACAAGGGCACACTGCTGGCTCATATTCAGCTTATTTTCCCCCAGGTCCTTTTCTTCAGAACTGCTGCCCAGCCAGTCAGCCCTCAGCCTGTACAGGTGTATGCATGAAGTATTAACTTCAGAGTGGTAGCATCTGAAGGGGTGGATTGCTCCATCCTAATTGCAGGACTTTGCACTTGTCCTTGTTGAACCTCATGAGATTTCTTTTGACCCAATTCTCCAATTTTTCTAGGTGACTCTGAATCCTAGCCCTACCCTCCAGTGTATCGACTACTCCACCCAGCTTGGTATCATCGGCAAACTTGCTGAGGGTGCACTCTGTGCCACCTTCCAGGTTGCTGATGAAGGCATTGAACAAAGCCAGCCCAGAACCAACCCCTAGGGCACTCCACTTGATACCAGCTGCCAACTAGGTATCAAGCCATTGATTACTACCCTCTGAGCCCGATGCTCCAGCAAGTTTTCTATCCACCATACAATCCATTCATCCAGCCCATACTGCCTTAGCTTGCCTGCAAGAATGTTGCAGGAGACCATATCAAAAGCTTTGCTAAAATCAAGGTACACCACATCCACTGGTCTCCCCACATCCACAGAGCCAGTCACTTTGTCACAGAAGGCAATCAGGTTGGCCAGGCATGACTTGCCCTTGATGAATCCATGCTATTTCTGACTTCCTATTCATCATCTTCTCCTCCAAGTGCTTAGAAATGGATTCTTTGAGGATCTGCTCCATGATTTTTCCAGGGACTGAGGTAAAGCTGACTGGTCTGTAGCTCCCTGGATCCTCCTTTTTCCCTTTCTTAAATAAGAACTATGCTTGGCCTTTTCCAATCATCTAAGACTTCTTCTGATTACCATGAGTTTTCAAAGACAATGGCCAGTGGCTCTTCAGTCACATCAGCCAACTCCCTCAGCATCCTCAGGTGCATCCCATCGGCCCCATGGCCTTGTACACATCAAGGTTTTCTCAGCAGTCCCTAACCTGTTCTTTCACCACTGTTGGTTGCTCCCCAAAATGTGTTGCCCAGTGCAGTAGTCTGAGAGCTGACCTTTCCTGTGAAGACTGAGACAAAGGCATTGAGTACTTCAGCCTTGTCTGCATCCTCTGTCACAAGGTTACCTCCCCCATTCAGTAATGGACCCACACTTTCCCTGATCCTCCTCTTGCTACCAACATACTTGTAGAAACCCTTCTTGTTACCCTTCACATCCCTTGCAACTCCAATTGTGTTTTGGCCTCCCTGACTTCATCCCTGAGCGCCCAAGCAATATTCTTATACTCCTCCCTAGTTATTTGTCCAAGTTTCCACTTATTAAGCTTCTTTGTTGTGATTTAGTTTAGTGAAAAGAGCCTTCCTAAGACAAGCTGGTTTTCTGCTCTACTGGCTATTCTTTCTGTGCATCAGGATGGCTTGTTCCTGCACTCTCAGTAAAGCTTCTTTAAAGTACACCCAGCTCTCCTGGACTCCTCAACCCCTCAGACCAACTTCCCAGGGGATTCCGCCCATGAGTTCCCTGAGTGAGTTGAAATCTGATTTTCTGAAGTCCAGAGTCCTTACTCTGCTGCTCCCCAGCCTTCCTTTCCTCAGGATCCTGAAAACTCAATCATCTTGCTGTCACTGCTGCCCAAGTTGCCATACACTGCCATCCCTACCAATTCATCCCTGTTTGTGAGTAGCAGGTCAAGAAGAGCATGGCCTCTAGTTGGCCACTCCACCACTTGCACCAGGAAGTTGTCCCCAACACTCTCCTTCCAAAAACACCCCTCCCAGCAAATGTCAGGGTGATTGAAGTCCCCCATGAGAACCAGGGCCTGTAATCAGGAAACATAAATTATAGTCAATAAAGAAAGAGGTGACAACAAATTTGTGTCCAGGAATTTAGACAGCACTGAGCCAAAGCTAAATCCTTCCTTCCTTCTTTCTGTCCCACAGTCTAATTGCAGTTTGGGCCAGTCACATGTTGTAATCTACGCCATTGTGTTCTGTCTCATACTTCATATAGCATCTTTATATCTCTACTCCAGCATGTGTTATGCTGTCTGGCCACTTCGTGAACAGTTTGACTCATGGTCTGCAGCATCTGATAGCGTTCTTTGTCTTGATGGGCAACAGATCTCCTCTCCATCACTTCCCCTATCCACTATCCACATGTGTTATTAGGTTTGATGACAGGTTTACTAAAGCCTATTCCTTAACTTGAGGAGCATTTGAGAGGTACTTGGCTAAAATAACTTCCCCAATATGAATTTTCAAAATGCTATACCATCCTGACTTACACAAGAGGATATGTTGGTTTCTTCTTTTCTCTGCACTCCTCATAATTACTTGAGCAATCTGTGATAAGCAAAAAAGGCAAAAGATAGCTCCACCATGTCTTTGGGAATCAAGAGGCTCATGCTTGGAGAATTATCATATGATGTCAGAGACTGTACAAATCTGCAGAGCTCCATTATATTGGAGTTTAAATACAGTAGTAAGAATGAACTATTTCACAGTTACACTACTATCAAACACTTCTCTGGTGTGCATATAAGAGATCACCCATTTCAAAATAAAAAGGTGCCTGTGGACAAGTATACCAGAAAAGCCAGAAGTTCAAATTAAAGTTTTACAGAAACCAAAGGAAATCAAAATTTATCCCTTCATTCCTAAGCTAGCACAAAGTTGGCTGGTGTCTTAGTCAATATTTTTGTGCTTACATCATCAATTATTCCTTCATGGTTCTTTGACTTACAGGCATTTAATGCTTGCTGCAGTATCCAAAAATATGACTGCTAACACCCAATCTTGTAACAGCAGACTATACTTCATAGCTTCAGCTCAACTCAAGTAGCTGTTGTTTATAACTGAAATGGAGTCCTTATTTAAATAGAGACATGAGTTTTGTGATGCCTTTGACAATGATAGTGCTTCACTCCAAATGTTGGTGAAAGACCTTACAAATGTAATATTTGTGGTTGACAGTTTACAACAGAAAACCTTAAGAGACATTTTCAGCTTCATAAATTAAACAAAAGACCTCATTCATATGCCTGTAAATCCAGAAGCTGACCTTTTGTATAATGCTCCCACAGCACTGGCATTCTATATGAGGACCAGTCCATCATTATACAGCACACACATAATTGTGGCTGTAGGCTTGTTTTGACAGCACTGTCTGCACTGGTTCAACCTGCTCCGGAATCTCTTTACTGCAGATGGTCTCAAGAATTCATAGAGTGACACCTTGAGTAATGATATTCAATTGAGACTATCTAGAAAACAAACGTGGGTTTATGTCATCAGGCACAGATTCCAGAAACCAAACAAAAATTCAATTATTCGGAAGCTAACAATATAGTGGTTTTCATTCAAGAGAGAAAACAGATATGGAAAAATCAGAAGAGAATCTATCAGAGTCAAAGGACTCTACAGTTACCTAGAAGGACTTTACTGCCCACACTGTCCTACAGGTGAATCCTGAATAGTCTATATATACATAGAGATGCTACCACTCAGAAGTTAATACTTCATGGGCCTGCAAAGGTAAAAATAAAAGCTCTCACTTCTGGGAAGGAAAAATTCCCATATTTTCTGTGGAAGTCTGTAGTCTGTTGTAGTCTTGGAATAAAAAGCTATCTATAAAAAATGGTTTAGATCCTTTTAATTGATATTATATTGTCTGAACATTGCAGAGTAGACATAGGATGATGGCTCCTAGGATTGCAGTAGAAAAGATGGTCCAGACAAGTTCCTAGAGATTTCAGATATACTTATAAAACATTTCTTCTCCGCAGCCTGGGCAGAAAATATTGGTGTGATTTAAAGGTTTTATAGCACTCATTAAGGCTGACTAAAATAATTTATTCATAATATTGCTGTTTTTAGCCATTGCAGATATATACCAAAAAAGCCTTTATTTCACATAATACCGTCATGTTTTTGTTAGATACATCCTCCACTTATGAATACGTGCTTCGTATGTCTTCCTATTCTGTATCTGTGCATGTGTAGGTGAGTTCTGCACCTCAGAACAAGTTAATTGCACAGCTTTTGAACTGAGTGACAGGAAGTTTTAAGTGGCTCCTCTGAGTACATACAAGCATTATATTTAGGGTTAAGTCAATCTAAATGCCTGTTTGTGCAGGCATTCTTAGAGTTAAAATCGGCTAACACATGGCATGCCCAATCAGCCCTGGATGTAGGAAAGCTCAGTCACTTGCCCCCATACCAGAGCTGTTCTGTTCCTACCCCCGCCCCGCCAAACCCTGGCTGGGCAACCTCTCACCCCACCCCCCACAGGCCCACCAGTTCCCCCACCCCAATCCCACCAGCCTGTCCCCCCACCTCAAGTTACCTCCCATGCCACAGCAATGAATACTTGCACATATCACACCCAGCCTAGGCTTAAGCAGCTTGAAGCAAGCTGACTAAACCTATACCAGGTATGGTGAACATTTGCATATACCCTCTGACAGTGAAACAGCAACATGAGCAAAATATGCCCAACACATATGCCCACCTAAGGCATTTCATAGACCCACGAGGTAACTGCTGGTAAACACTTCTTAATTATGTGCTCTTGCATGTATGAGTGTTACTGTTGTATGTAGTCGTACAGTCAGTATTCATAATCTTCTGTCACTGTGAACTCAGAATTAATTTTTTTACCATGCAGACAGATTATGACCTGATTTTTCTGAAATTCAGTTATTGATGTCCTTTTATTTTTTTGTCCTTTCAATGTCATATATTTAATCACAACACAGGTACAGCAGAAGCAGCAGCAGCCTGTTATCCATTATGAAGGATGTTTTTTGTAACTGAGACATTTTTTTCCCACTAAAACAGAAGTGGCCAACTGTCCTTATATCTCATTATGGCTCACAAGCAGTGATGTGGTCATATTGACTTGCCAAATCATCATCTGACCTCCTGTCCTTTTCCAAGGCAAATTCCAGCTTTTATTGTTACAAGCTGCTCTCCCTTAATTAAACATGCTTTTGTAAGCAGCCTTTATGAAAGAGAGAGATGTCCATTTATATACCAAAGTTTCTGCTGGCAAAATATATAGACTGAAAGGCTTTTTTCTACCACTGCTCCTGTACTACTAGCAGCATTGGGCTTGTTAGTTTTCACAAGATCAATGCCATTTAGAGCATGTTGTTTAGACATGCCATAAGCTGGGTCAGACAACATGGTATTAAATACTATCAGCCACAAGAGCATTGTCTATACCAGAGTTTGCAACATAGCAGACATGTGGAAAGGTACTAATGTTAACAATTATGGAAGATATTTTGGAATTAAGCCTCTCCCCTACTCCCACATCTTGAAAACCATTATTTCACTGCATGCATGTCCCTTTGCAAAATCATATGTGTTTGTAATTATTTTTAAGTGATACATTATTAGGTAAAGTACATGATAATGAAACATAACAACACATTTTGGATATAGTATTACTCAAATCATGTTGCTATCTCTAGATATATCACCAGCTCTTTTTTATGCTGCAGAGTTAAAATTTATATATTTCAATGCTGCACTTTGGTACTACTTTAAACATAAAATAATTGACCATGATATAGTATTAGATACAATGTAGCCCCTGTGTTTCTCTATTAAACCCATTTGCTAGGTAGCAAGCCTTAGAGCAGTGCTTCCCAATCAGCATGACCCCATTTAAACATTGGAAATTTTTTCCAATCCCAAAATGATGTGGACAAGATCAACACCCACTTCCCCCAGAGGCGGTACAGCCAGAGGGAGCCTGTGGGCAGGGGAGGATGCAGGCTGCCTGCTGTGGGCTTGGGGCTCCCTCCGCTGCTGCCTTCCTCACAGGGGCCTCCACAGCCCAGTGGGTGGGACCCAGCATGGGACAGCAGAGTGGGAAGGGGAGGCTCAGTGCCAGTGCCAGGAGCCCCACACTGACTATGCTAGCATAGTGAGGCATCCCCTGCCCACCCAGTAGCAGTGGTGGAAACAGTGGTGCAGAGTTGTGCCCCCCACTGCTTCCAGGTGGGCAGGGGGTGCCTCACCATGGCAGCGCAGGTTGTGTGGAGCTCCCAGAAATGTCATGAAGCCTCCCCATCCTGCTCTGCCTTCCCACACCAGATCCCACCCACTAGGCCATGGAGGGCCCAAGGAGAGGGCAGCAGGGTTAGAAGTCCCAAGCCTGCAGTGGGCAGCCTGCATTCACCCCTGTCCCACACAGAAATCTAGTGGGCATGTGCCCCCCATGCCTCCCTCCCTGGGAGTGCGTGCAGCAGCAAGGAGCCAGACCTGCCCACTGCCCCACAGGATGAGCCACCCATGGCTCCATCCTCTTCCCCCAGATGAGCCCCGCATTCCTGCCCTGGCTCTGGGTCCCATGCATAGGCCCAGCTGAGCAACACCCCCAGCCCTCCCTCCCTCACTTTGGGGGCCTCAGTCAGCCATCCACCCCATAGACTTTTTTGGAGGGAATTGTAGGAGCTTCTCTCCACGCTGCCTGGCTGCCACATACATGTATGCATGAGCACGTTCACAAGGTGCCCCCTGCCCAATCACCTTCTTTCCACTCCTCCCAACCCCAAGCAGCCCCTTGCAGGCTGGAACTGCCAGGCTGCCAGGGGAACCCACTGTTTCTTGATTTTTCTTCTGTAATTTTCATCATAATCAGTCAACACTGTCAAGTGTTTTTGTGACCCCATTTTTTATCATTGCAACCACAAATGGGCTCATGACCCCAAGGCTGGGAATCACTGCCTTAGAGCTTGAGTTTAAAGGGTAAAGAGAGCTCTGTTGCTGACTGCCATGTGGCCATGGCGTAGTCACCTAAGCCTGGTGCTTTATTTTATCAAATATATACTTACATGAGAAGTTTGTTGTGAGGACTTAGTTAATGTTTGTAACATACTTGGAAGATGTAATTCAGTTATTATTGTGCCTAAGGGTTCAGTTACTATTGTACTTAAGGGTATGAGCTCTTAACTATTATTATTTTAAAACAATTTAGCCTATTATATGCTGTGGAACTGCCCTCCTTGCAGCTGCATGATGTTTGGGAGTCTAGAGAAGTGGGAAGTGTAACAGAAACTGCAAGGGTTGAAGGTAAGTGAGGAGCAAAGTGATTGGCCTATGATGCCAAGTGTGGGTGGAAATACAGGAGTAGCATCATTGATATCCAGGAGAAGAAGTGATCAAGGTATAGAAGGCTACAAAAAGCTTTCCACTTTCCCCTGTAGAATAGTTCTCATTGCTACTCATTTGAAGCAGGGAAGTGGTAATTCTCTGAAAAAAAATCAGGCTTCTCTCACTCTTCGTAGAGTTCATAATGCAACTACTGGGAGCAACTTGATGAGTGTTAAGATGCTGGAAGGAGTAAGTGGGAGTCTGGCAAGGAGAATGGACTGCTGTAGGTTAGTGTCCCTTTGTATCCAACTGCGTAGATAGCAGTCATTGTCTGCGTGGAAGAGGGGGGGAGAGTGGGTCCAAACAGAAAGTGGTAGGTAGAAGGCAAAGGTAGCCAGTAAAAAGGAGAAATGAATCAGGCAGTCACTTTGTGGAAAGCAGAAGGACAGTGAAGAGATTGGGAGCCTCAAGTAGACATTGTGGGTAAATCAGAGCTTTGGGTGGAGGGCAGGAAAGCTTCTGGGTTTAGGAGGCATTGTGAAGTTGTGTGAAAAGATAGACTGGATTTTAAATTCTGCTTGAACAGCCCCATCTCAATATTCTGATATAACTATCATTATATCTTTTTAGCATCACGTTCTTTCATTCATTAAATAATATAACATTCTATTAAGTGCATATTTCAAAAATAAATAAAATGAGTAAGATTCAGGGCCTCATTAGGTATCCAGATGTATGCGTGAAAACGCAGCCAAATTATTAATTTTCAGTGAAAGGGGAAAAGACTAGGCATACAAATGCTTTGACAAAATCAGTGAGAAACCCTGAACTTATGGGTCTATATTTTTAGCCAAGAAAAGGTGGATAAATATTTTTAATGAAAGTGGGAGTGAATGAGATAAGGAAACAACAAGGGCAATATCTGAAATGAGGCAGCTGTGGCTGCAGAGCATAGGCCCAGCCAGAGCAGATGGCAGGACAGTTAAAGCTTTGCACAGCTGTAACAGTGAGATTTTTCTGACTAAAAAGTTATTAGAATGCATGACATAACACAATGCAGCCCAGTGTAGTTCTGTGAAGGAATGCTGTACTCTATATAGCCACGTTACTGTTACCCTCTACGTCATGGTGTTCCATTACAAGAGGGAGTGGAAATCCATTAAAACGCATGGTGGTCCAAAATGTGCACAGAAGGTAGTCACAGAAGAAGTTACTTTTATTAGGAGTAAAATTTTCTGTGTAACATAATATTTCCCAGCCTCACTACTAAAGGGCAATGTGAATCGGGGTGGAAAATGTAACTGCTTTCAGTGTGTTCCATTTGTACACTAGTGCATTTGCGTGATAGTATGATCACACGTGCACACACATGCACAGGAGAGAGACAAGTAATACATAGTTAATATGCAGTATAAAAAGGTTTTAACTAAGGGCCACTTGCAATTCATGATCTTTTTTTTTTAATTTGCAAAAAAAATAAATAAATTAAAGTAAGTGGGATATTTTAAACCATTGCTCTTTCCTCCATGCAAAATATCATTCCATAGCATAAAAGCATCTTTGCATAGGAACAAATTGTGGAATATATCTATTACAAAGCAATTTTATGCAATAGAATAAAATACATAATCTAGAGCAGTGAGGGCCAACCTTTTTGGAGGGTATGCCACAAATTAGCCAAAACCCTTCCCGAGTGCCACTCCTTTCCCTGCCCAATCTTTTGCTCTGCTTTCTGCTCCCTGCCCGGTGGTTTCTGCCTGCTCTGCTTTCTGCTTCCTGCCCTGTCTACTGTTGTGCTCATTGCCATTTCCCCTTCTCTGGTCTGCCATGTGCCATACATAGAGGCTGCCATTGCCACTGTAGCACATGTGCTGCAGGTTGGTTAACCCTGATCTGAAAGATAAAGGCTACCTTTGAAGTCAATAGAAACTTTGTGATGCATGATTGGATCTACTCTGACTGAATATGTCTATTTCCTATATACAGCTCATTCACAGACTCTTGCTACTTCGTTCTCCTGTAGATGTGTCCCCTGATGTCAAAAACTGGATCACAACCAGAGATTCTCTGCAGCCTAACAATTTTTCATAGATTTCATCGATTTTTAGGGTCAAAAGGACCTCAGTAGATCATAGGGTCCTACTCCCTGCCCTGGGTAGGAAAGAATGCTGGGGTCAGATGACCCCAGCCAGGTGTTTGTCAAGTCTACTCTTAAAGACCTCCAAGACAGGGGAGAGAACCACCTCCCTTGGAAGCCCTTTCCAGACTCTGGTAACCCTTACCGTAAAGAGGTTCTTCCTAACATCTAGTCTAAATCTGCTGTCTCTCAGTTTGTGGCCATTGTTTCTAGTTACTCCAAGGGGTGCCTTGGTAAACATAGTATCTCCTATAACTTACTGTCCCCACATCCCCGCTCAACGAATTTGTAGACAGCCACCAGATCCCCTCTCGGCCTTCTCTTATGGAGGCTGCAGAGATGCAGCTCCATCAATCTCTCCTTGTAAGACCTTTCCTGCAGGCCCCTAACCATACAAATGACCTTCCTCTGGACCGTCTCAAGGTTATCCACTTCCCTCTTGAAATGCAGCACCCGAAACTGGATGCAGTACTCCAGCTGCACCCTTACCAGTGCTGCATAGAGGGGAAGTATCAGATTGGTAGTGGTATTTTGTAGTGATTTTTTTAGAAATTAATTAATTATAATGCATTTAACATAATCTAAAATAGGACAGTTACACAAGAATTTTTTAATGTGCCCAGCATCACCAGAAAACCATAGTGGACAAGTTACCTTATATTACATGGTACTCAGTACACATGCAAGTGCTTAGTTTTAGCTTTATTTTACAATTTAATAAAATCCACTACAGTAATTAAAAATCCTACTCATAGGATTCATTGATATGCATGGTTTCTTCATATTTATCTAAATATCAACTACTACTAATATTCTAGGCAACAAACTGATTGATTTGACCATGCAATAGATGTCAGTAAAGCCTAAAATTACTAATTAATTGAGTTATTGTTTCATAAAGTCTCAGAAGTTTTCCAAGTATATTTGTGCTCCCTCACCTTTAGAAGTTTTCTTTGACAGCTTGCTTTTGTGATGATATTTTCAGTACGTAAGGTAGGTTAACATGAGTTCCTATATCTGAATCTGATATGGGCTTTATCAGTAGACTTAGGATAAGATCTATGTTTTTCACATATACTGTATTCTGTATGCACAAATCATACATCAATGGCTGAGTTTAAAAATAAGATTTTAAAAATGTATCTCACAGTCACCCACCTATCCTACAATTCTCTGCTCCATTATCAATTTGGACTCTGTGATTCAGTGTTTGTTACAGAGGACAGTGTGTCAGACCTATCACTAGCTAAAGCCCTGCAGAAATGCATGACATTGCTGGAAATTTCACCTCCATTATCCATAGACCTCTGTTGATAACAATGATTCTGTCTTGCCCTGAATATGTTTCTGTCTGTTATCTTACTAAAGAAAGGATAAAGGTCTTTTATTTTGATGATGGGATTGGGTGCTGAGAAGGTTAACTATCACAACCTACACTAATTCAATATGCTGTAATAAAGAGACTTGTGTTTCTTGGATTAGCTGGGCATCTAACCCTTAAGGCTCTTCTTTTCTTCTTCATCAAATTGGCTGGAAGGCAACTAAATCTGAGTCCTTCCCTCCTCAAAATAAAGAGAATTGTTACTTTTGAAGTCCGTTTGTAATAATGACTCTATCTCCTCTTGCCTGACTGTTTTCTCTATTTTGCTGTCTCAAAGAGTGGTCTTTTGTTTTGTTTTTCAAAAAGGAAGACCTCTCTAGGCTCAGGGAGAAGTATACATACAAATTTTACAGCTACATGTGCTAAATTAGCTTCAGTAATTTCACAATTTTAAGTCAGAATGAAAAAGAACATATCCTGGACCTTAACCCCATTAAACCGGTATCTTGATGAGACCAGTAGGCTCTTCTAACAGCATGTATTAAATTAGCATATTGTGGGAGATATGGTAGTTTTACTACTTTACAACCAACATGATTTTTAAAGTCAAAATTAATTTAAAATACATTTAATACCCATATTTGCAATTTTTAAAAAAAGTATTAGAGCAGGTCTAATTGGACTCATTGTAAAGCTAAATAAAAATCAATGTGGGCATACTAAAAGACAAATTTGTGTGAAAAGGAGGCCATCACATATTCTAGATTGGGTGGGTAGGTCTTTTGAGTGTAAAGTTGTACCTTTTATATTGACAGAAAAGATATATTTGTCTTTTAAACTTCAGTTCATTATGTTAATTTTCTATTTTTGTTTAAGAAAAACATTGTTCTCTTCAGTATGGTCTCAACCTAACAAAGTGCTTGACTTATCTTTAAAATAGACATATCTTTAAAATTCGTGGAGTCTCATTGACTCCAAAACAATGGATTCATAGATTCATAGAGTCGAAAGGGACCTCAGTGGGCCATCTAGTCCCTTCAAGACCCCCTGCCCCTGGCAGGCAAAAAAAGAGTCACCAACCCTGGGGTCATGTGATCCCAGCCAGGTGCCTGTCCAGTCTCTTCTTGAAGACCCCCAAAGATGGGGTGAGCACCACCTCCCTTGGGAGCCCATTCCCATTCCTTGGGAGCCCATTCCAGATTCTGGCAACCCTGACCATGAAGAACTTTTTCCTAATGTCCAGCCTAAACCTTCTCTCTAGTAGTTTATGGTCATTGTTTCTTGTCGTCCCAGGGGGTGCCCTGGTGTACAGATTGCCGCCTACTTCATGTTGCTCTCCCCTTATGAATTTGTACACTGCCACAAGGTCCCCTCTCAGCCTTCTCTTGGAGAGGCTGAAGAGGTTAAGGTCTCTTAGCCTTTCCTTGTAGGGCCTTCCCTGAAGGCCTCCAATCAGATGAGTGGCTCTTCTTTGGACCCTCTCCAGATTGTCCGCATCCCACTTAAACTGCGGTGTCCAGAACCAGACACAGTACTCCAGCTGCAGTCTGACCAGTGCCGCATAGAGGGAGAGAATCAGTTCCTTGGACCTGTTTGTGAAGCACCTATGGATGCATGACAAGGTGCGATTAGCTCTGCCAACTGCATCACCACGTTGGCGACTCATGTTCATCCTGGAGTCAACAGTGACTCCAAGATCTTTTTCTGCCTCAATGGAGGTGAGAAGGTCACCCCCCAGCCTGTAGGTATGATGGCAATTCTTCTTCCCTAGATGCAGCACCTTGCACTTGTCCTTATTGAGTTGCATCCTGTTGCTTTCTGCCCACTTCCCCAACCTGTCTAGGTCAGCCTGGATCTGGTTCCTCTGCTCCAGGGTTTTAGCTGCCCCCCATAATTTTGTGTCGTCTGCAAATTTGGATGGGGTGCTTCCCACCCTCTCATCCAGATCACTGATGAAGACGCTGAACAGCACAGGCCCCAGAACTGAACCCTGAGGGACTCCACTGCCCACATCTTTCCAGGTTGACACCAACCCATCCACTACCACACTCTGAGTGCGACCCTTGAGCCAATTTGCTACTCAGTCTACCATGTAATCATCCAAGGCAAATCTCCTCAGTTTATTTATAAGGGTAGTATGGGATACCTTATGAAAGGCCTTCTTGACGTCCAGATAGATAACATCCACCTCGACTCCTGCATCTAAACAATTGGTGGCCTTGTCATAAAAGGAAACTAGGTTAGTCAGGCAGGACCTGCCTGCTAAAAACCCATGTTGGTTACCCCTCTGCATCACAATAACCAGTGGACTCCCATAGATGTGCTCCTTGAAAATTTATTCTAGGATTTTCCCAGGGAGAGAGGTAAGGCTGATGGGTCTAAAGTTCCCTGGGTCCTCCTGCCTCCCTTTCTTAAAGATTGAGATGACATTAGTCCTCTTCCAGTCCTCTGGAACCTGACCCAAGCACCATGAGAGCTCATATATCCTTGCCAGTGGATCAGCTATTACCCCTGCTAATTCCTTCATTACCCATGGGTGGAGTCCCTCTGGTCCCAGTGATTTGAATACGTCTGGTCCCTCCAAGTGTCTTTTTACCATGTCAGCACTGACCATTGGTCAGCTGATGTTCCCTTTGTTGGTGTCCATGATGTACATTGAGGGTTTGTCTAGATTCCCATTTAATAAGACAGAGGCAAAACACTCATTAAAGAGCTCTGCCTTGTCCCTGCTATCTGTCACTAAGCTCCCCTGCCCATCCTGTATGGGTCCTATGCTACCCTGCACCCTCTTTTCGCTCCCAATGTACCTAAAGAAGGACTTTTTATTGTCCTTAATCACTAACCTGAGTTCTAGAGTTGCGTTAGCCTTCCTGACTGACTCCCTGCAGGTGCAGGACAAAGAAGTATACTCCTCTTTGCTAGCTACCCCCTGCTCCCACTTCCTGTACACTTCTTTCTTTGCCCTTAAGGTATCTTGGATGCCCCTGGTTAGCCCAAGGGGCTCCCTGGCCCCCTTACCCCCTTTCCTCTGCCATGGGAATGACTCACTCTGAGTCCAAAGAATGGTTTCCTTGAGAAATGTCCACCCATCCTGGACCCTCAATGCATCTAGGTTCTAAGCTCCTAGCACCCTGCTAACCAGTCTATTACAGTCAGCTTTTTTAAAGTTTAGCACCCGTACCCTGCTGGGTATAATGCCTGCCCTTCTCTGGATAGTGAATTTTATCATTTGGTGATCACTGTCCCCTAAGTTGCCTTGAATCTGCAGGCCCCCACCAGGTCACCCCCTGTGGCCAACACCAAGTCGAGCAAAGAGTTGCCCCTAGTGGGACACCTTACCTCCTGTGTTAGGTAGAGGTCCTGAATACAGGTTAAGAACCTGAGAGAGCAGTTAGATCTAGCTAACTGCTCCTCCCAGCGTATGTCTCAGTAGTTAAGGTCCCCCATGACTACCATATCTCTAGACCTCACAGCCTTTTTGAGCTACCTGGAAAATTCCCGGTCTAGCTTGTCGTCCTGGTGCGGTGGCCTGTAGTAGACACCACCAGATCCCTTTCACCCTGAGACCCTTGGATCCTAATCCATGGAGTTTCTGGTTGACCACCCTCTGACCCTAATTTGATTAGGGAAGGTGTGTACTGTTCTTTGAAATAGAGAGCAACTCCCTCACCTTTTTTCCCTACTCTATCTCTCCTATACAAGCTACAGCCCTCATTCCCACCACCCAGTTGTGAGGAGAGTCCCACCAGGTTTCAGTTAGTCCCACTAGGTCAAAGTTGTTGCTCACTAGCAAGAGCTCTAGGTCCTTCTGCTTGTTTCCCATGCCTCTGGCATTTTGGTATATACACCTAATTCCCCTGGTGGCTGTCCCTGGCCCCTGCTTAAACTGCTGTCTAATAGGATCTTTGCTACATACCTGGGCTGATCTTGTGGGTGTCTCTTGGTTTGGTGTTCCATGGCTCCCTCCATACTCGTCCTCCCCTTCCCCCGACTAACCTAGTTTAAAGCCCGCCGGAGAAGATCAGCCAACCTGAAAGAGAACACATGCTTAACTTTGGAGGAGAGGTGAAGCCCATCCCACCCGAGCATGTCTCTTGTTCTGAAGTATGGGTCGTGGTCCAAAAAGTCAAAGCCAAAATCCTAGTGCCATTGAAGTCAATGGGAAAAACAACTCTTTGTGCTTAACATTACACAATGAAATGAATAAGTGCTTTATTCAATTGAGAAGTTCCTTAGGAAGAACTTTGTGAAGGGCAGTTTAAAAAGTATAAAACAAACACATTTTCTGGTTTTCCTACTTCATACAAATTTGCATGTAAAATATTGTTTTATTTATCACTCTGTGCCTAAGTTTTCATTCTATAAATAGCCAAACACACATTAATTCCAAAATGTTGCTTTTATTTTTCTCCAAAGACACTTCTAACTATATACTTGTTTTTATCATATATATACTATATTTTTGTAAAACTTTGTCTTCTCTGTTTCAAAGGGGCAAAAAGCGTTTTCTTAATTCTTTTCTTAAACTATGTTGGGGCTGAGTTCAGGAAGCAAGTAATCTGTGCAGTTTGTCAGCTCTGTCTGTGGGTCACCACAGCACCAGGGGAGAAAAAATGTCATGCTATCTAAGAATGAAAGTCCGACACAGTAAATGAATAAGGAGAATAAATAATAATTCACTTTCAAATGAAAGTTTGTTTTTCATTATGATTGCATCTTAAAGAAAAATTTAGAGTTTGCTACATGACTTCAGGCTACGAACTGTATCATCCATGCATGTGGAATCTGATCCAGCTTCCATTTCAGTCAATGAAGGCCTTGTTACACGGTAATTTTGGGTGGTTCCTGAAGCTATTAGCCCCTGGATTGTCTGCATATTAAAACTATTTTCAGGTGTTAAGCATGGGATAGGCGGCTCAAACTTATGCTACTCCAGGGCAGGATTATCTCTGATCTGTGTTACCCTGCTTATATTACACTAAGATGGGGTGGGCAAAGTCAGGCCCATGGCAGACTCCATTTCCCAGCAGTCCCTGCCCACATTGCTGTGGCCAGTTTTCCTGGAGACCCCAGTAATGGTGATGCCCTGATAGCTCAGGGCCAGGGTTTCCATGGAGACCAGCCGCACAACTCTGCCCTGGCTCTGTACCACACTGTCACCACTGCAAGATCCCAGCCCCTGTCCTGGAGCAGCTCCCTGCCCAGCTGCATGCCCTGCCAGTGATGTTGGAGCTGGTCTCCATGGAAACCCCAGTGCTGTGCTATCAGGGTGCCACCACTACTGGGTTTTCCATGGAAACTGACCATAGCAAAGTGGACAGAGGCTGCTTGGAAATGGAGTCTAGCTGCCAGCTGGATCTGCCATTGTGTCCACCCCTGCACTAAGGTGTAGCCGCTCTAGGCTACATCTTAGTGTAAACAGTCCATCCTCCTCCCTCCTCTGCTGGCCTGGATCAGGCCCACTGCCCCACTCCTTCTCCCCATCACCCCAGATCCCCCTACCTTGCCCCCCCAACTTACTTGTGCCTGTCCATGCTGTCTGTCCTAGGGAAGAGGCAGGGAAGTGTTAACCTGCCTGCCCAGCCACTGCCGCTACCGCTGCTGCTCTCTGGGCCAGGCGTAGCCTGGAGAAGAGCAGCAGACAGGCTGCAGCAGTGGCAAGCAGGTAGGAGGGGGCAGGCAGTCAAGTTAACATTTCCCTTCCTTCTCCCCTCAGACAGATAACTTGGGCAGCCACAAATAAATGGAGTATGGGAGGGGAGCACGGAGGAACCCTGAAGGAAGGGGGAGGCTTGGGGGGGTATAACCCTGAAGGTTGGAGAGGAAACTGAGGAGTGGGGGGAAGACCAGGGGAGCCCCAGAGAGCAGTGGGGAGAGGGTGGGATTCTTACCTTTTATTCCTCCAGCCCACTACTGGTCTGAACACATGACTGCTCCAAACTTAAGCTAGCACTAACAACAAGGCCCTGAGAGTCTTGACACTGACTTTACCAGAAACAGGCTCATCATACCTCTAGTGATGACAGCCATCCTACTGATCTTTAGTCTCTGTTTAGCTTCCCTTTGGGGGATAAGGGCATGAAGAATACATATTTCAAGTGACTACATTAATTACTGTTATTTGCCTTTGCTTAAGAGTTTTATCATTCTGCAGTAAATATTTCTAGTAAGGGAGTGAAGCAAACCCTTTTATTAAAGACTGAAAGGGTGGTATGTTTTTAATTTCATAAACTTTTTATTTTATATTGTTTCAGAATGTAGATAATTCAATAAATATAAAGATAAATATGAATATATGATCATCCATTCGCACTAATCACTGAAACACAAGTACATACAACTTTTGAAAACCACTTAAGAGCTCAAGTCCTATTTTAAAAAATTATCCAAGTTCCTTGAAATCCAAGTCTCACTGAAAGACAGTAGTATTTAGGCTCTTGAGCACCAAAGTGACTTTCGAAAAAAGGGACTTAGGCACTTAAATGTCTTTAGGCACTTTGGGTTCTTATTTAGTGTCTATGTGTTTTCTTAATGCCCATCAATTATTTAGCATAGATGAGAATACATAACTTATGGTTGGCCCATTTCCTGTTTTTTCCTGATTTATATTACTTATCCAATACCCCATTAGCTATGTTTACACAGAGAAATATGTTTGCATTTAGAGGCAAATAAGGACATTCAGAAATGTGTACTGTCTAATATGCTACTGAAATTCCTTATTTCTTTCTTACAAATCTGTATCTGTATATAATATGAACCATAATTTTTATTTATTTTATCTCCTTCACATGTAATTTAAATTATAATGGAAATCTAGTCTTTCTACTTACACTTTCTAGTGGCATCTTCAAATATTTTGAAAGCAATGAAATGAACAAATGAGGTGAAACTATATGGGTGTCAGATAAGTAGTGACACATATCCACAATATTTTTAAATTTATTCCAGGCACTTATTCTACTCCTACGTATACTACTCTCGAAATAAACTCAGAGATAAATTTCACCTTTAAATTTAACCTACAAATGACGGGAATACAATTATTCGCTAACTAGTTAAAAATCACTCTACGTACCAGCATGTACAGGTTTTCTATTATCCTGTTTTTCTTATTTCCCATTGGACACTGCTAATATTAATAACTAGATGATTTATCTCCATAAATTATTTTATATGCTGCTCATATCTATCTAATTTCAGACAATCTCTTGCCCCATTTCTCTGTCCCAAATATTGTCCCTCAGCCTGCCTCCAGTTCCATGATATCTATGAACAGCATTGGCTTTTTATGCTTTATACTGTGTGTTTGTGATTAATTATTATTTGCTAGTGATTGGTGAATACACCATATTCAGATTTGTATTTGGATATTATAGTATCTATTATTTAATCTTCCCAGTGTGTCACTTTGCTTTCAGTTGCCTATAACTTTGCCAAACCTTAATTTTGGGGGCTAAAGTGTGATGATCTGTGCTGAATGTCTGCTGAATATTTTTTTAGGAAAAATTCACCCAAAACAGTTCAGCTGTTTTGAAGAGTGAGTTTAAAGTTTGTGTTAAAGAACCCTATGGACCCTTTTTTTCCAGAAGTGCTTATGCTCCCATGCTTTGGAACAGAAATTTAAAATTTGTGCTTTCATCCCTTTGAAATCAGACCTGCATCAGATGAAGTTTATAGGGTGCTTGTACAAGCAATGGGTGTTTAAATCTCCCTAAGTTGAAACAGCTGGTTGTTAAAAACCCACCGTTTCCACCATTTAAATTTAGGGAGCACTAAACCCCCATCACATGTACACAGGTGAGGGGGCCTAATCCTTTTTTTTTTCCCAACCTACTTGCTTCTCCCATGGAGTGGGGGAGGAGGCAAGCTGCTGGCAAGCCAAGTGGTCCCTGAGCTGCACAGGGCCCAGTGTTTCCCTCTGTGGTGGCAGTGCCTCCCAGGTGGCACCTGCCTGCTAGCACCCAGCCCAGGCAGTCCTGGGGGGGCACAGCCACCACAAAAGGAAGCACTGGGCCCTGCGTAACTCAGGGGCTGTATAACCTAGCGGCAGCTCATGCAGGCAGGCTCAACTGAGGGAACAAAAAACAAAAAGTGGCAAAGAGCCTGATCTTTTTGTTTCTCCTGCCAGAGCCTGCCTGTCTGCCTGAACTATGCAGGGCCCAGTGTTTCCCTCTGCAGTGGGACTGCCCAGGTCAGATGCCAGCGAAAAGGTGCCACCGGGGGGGGGGGCAATGCCACCGCAGAGGGAAGGACCAGGGTCCCTCACAGCTCAGGAACCACTCAGCCCACTGGTAGCTCACCCCACACCCACCATAGGAGAGGCAAGTAGGCTCCAGTGCCCCATACACTGTTCCCACTGCCTTCCCAATGCCTAGGATCTCCCAAGAATGGGTGGCTTTCCCCCAAGGCAAAGCAGCAAGGTGGCAGGAAGGCATCTGGGTGTGCTGGCAGTGGGAGAGAGAGGTAGGGATAGTATACAGGGTGCTGGAAGCCCACCAAGCCCAAGCTTCCTTGAGCACATTGACCTCCAGTGCACCATTGTACTTTGTTAGGTAGCAAACAAAAACAGCTCAGAAGGATTTTACCTTGGTATGTTACAAATTAATTTAAAGTAGAATACACTGCTGAGCATGTAAATAGCAAAGCCATTAAAGCGGTGCAAAAGGGCGTTAAAGCTGCTTTAAAAGCTAATTTTGTTGATTGTACAAAGGCCCATAAGCTACCAAAAATCACAGTTTGCACATTCTCAGTAGACAGTTGCTAGAAGTTTGCACCTGTCACTGTGCCTAGAACAGAGTGGAACTTTAGACACCTATGTCACTTTTAGGAAATGTAGACACCTCTAGACCTGGATTCAACATCATCTTCTGCCTAAGGGGGTTGATGCCCACAGTCCCATAACAACTGGCTATAAGCTGATATAAGTAGGGCTATTTTCAAACAAACCTTAGTTAAAGTGCCCTGGCACCATTTTAAAGCATGGGACTTTAACACAAGACACTGAGGAGGGTGTTTCAATTAGAGCAGCTCCCAAGAGCCACTCTAATTAAAATGCCCTGCACCCATCCTGGAGCACATGTAGAGACACTAGGGCTGTGAAAAGCTTTGGTCCCTGATTCAATTCAGTGGAGATTCAACCCAATTAGAGGGCTGAATCTCTGAATCTGAACTGAATCAGAGGACCTTTAATCTCTCCAAAACTAATCAAAACCCTCCAAATCGATTCAGAGAGATTCGGAAAGATTCAAAACAGTTGGCGATTTGGACATACACACCGCTTTAAATGTTTTTTCTATGTACCTCTAGGTAGTAACGGCATGAAGCGTCCCCCAGTGCACTCAGCAGAAGACCTGGAAGTGGACCAGAAGTGGACCCACTGGCTCAGCGACTGGTGCCTCTTGGGTCTGGGGGGGCACCCGGGGTCCTCCTGTGGCTGATCACCGAGTCAGGGGGGCCCGAGGGGAGGCCCCAGTGTGCTACCTGGTGGACCCAGAAGTGGACTGGAAGTACTTCTGGCCCACTTCTGGTTTCACAGCTGAGCATGTGGAGGGCCCCCCTGCACTCCTGTGGGACATTCCATGTGCCCCACCATCGCAGAGTTCACAAGCCATGCTGGTACCTCGAGGTATGTAAAAAAACCATTTAAAGCTGTGTCTATGTCTGAATCGCTGGTTCTCTGAATCAGCATCAAATCTTCAGATTCGGATTTGGCTGATTCAGAGAACCAGCTAATCAAATCACTGTCCCTGATTCAGGCTGAATCCAAATCTGAATTGAATAGGGCCTACTTCACACACCCCTAGGAGACACCCTAATGTTCCAAGGGCAGATTGTGACAAACAGATTATGGCTACGTTTGCCCAGCTGCCTTGGAAAGAGAATGCAGGGATCTTGGATAAGAGTCCAGCCACAGTTGATAGGTTTGTGCTCAGAAGCAACAAGAGTTGCTTTCATTTACTCCTGGTTTTGCACAGTGCCTTAAAAGCAGTGAAGAGAATATGAGGGTGTGACCTACCTTCCTTCATACTTGCCCATGGAAGATTTTAATCATTTCGTTGTTGGGGAACAAGCAACACCAAACTAAGAGTGGTGAGCTCCTTTCACTCCCTGTGAGCCCCAGGGAACTCTGGGAATGCCTGTGCTTTCCCTGGATTAGGGTAGTTCTGCACTACTTCAGCACAGGGCTGTGCTGTAACTGCTTGACCTAGCCATAGCTGTTTGGCTCTGACCAGAAACTTGAACGTTGAGAGAGCAGACTCAGCCAATCTAAATTTGAAACCAAGTATTTAAACTCAGGAGAGAAAAAATACTGCTATCCAATAAATATAAGAAACCCCATAAAAATATTTGTAAGTCACAGCTAATCGCAAGATAACATTTTTTTGGTCCTTGTAAAACTGACTCATCACTATAATAGAATATATTTTTGGTTACTTTATTTTAGCTTTCTTTTCTACAGTTAATATTTACCAAGTCTCTAGGGCCTAAAATTACCTCAGCCTTTTGCTTCAGGTCTACAGCTGCAGTTCCTTGCCATCCCCATAGCAACGCCTGGAATGCAAGCATTGTGTTTCCTTTTCTGTTAGGAAAATAAGTGAAGCTAAAGTAGCAACTACCACCAGGAGACAGATAAATGCCTTTATAAATGACTGTAACTGATAACTTAAAGTTACATGGTTACGTGGAATGTAGGACTAGCCTGGGAGAGCTTTGATATTCTAACAGTAAGTCTGCCAGAATCCATCATGTATCAGATAATGTCCTCAAAATATAAGTTCATCTATGTTTATGAGATCAACATCACCTACAATTAGTTTTAGACTCCTGATTTGGACTAGTGATTTTGGCTTACTCAGTAATTGGATGTTTAACTTAGAGAAACTTTAAAGGGATTTTGAGAGGATGGCTGAACAAACTGGACCCCCAAATGCAGAGGCACCCAAAATCGCTAGTTACTCTTGAAAATCTTGACCCCTTTGAGGGCAGAAAATTTCAAGCAGGAAGAAAAGCTGCTTTTCTCTGAGCCAAAAATCCTATCTTATGAATCCTGCCAAGAAGCAAGGTAAAAGTTAAAAAAGCATGTAGACCCAGATCTGATGGGATTTGGCTTTGGATTATCTTCAAGGAACTTTTTGTTGTAATGATGCTGTCACAGGACACTCCCTGTATTTACCTGAATATAAGACAACCCCCAATAATTAGATTCTATTAATTGAAAATGGAAACTTTGTTATAATTTTCCATGTATAGAATCTAATTGTTGGATGATCGTCTTAAATTTGCAGGCAGTGTGGGAGATAAGCAATGAGGGGACCTATAATGGGCAGGCAGTATTGGGACAGACAGTGGAGAAAGAAGTAGGGAGGGTAGTGGGGGAAGCAGTAATGGGGCAGGTGGAAAGCATGGAACTTGTCGTCCCATCCCCCCCACACACACACTTACCGTCTTGTGCCTGCCCCTACAACCTCAGGTCCCTGCCCCACTTTCCCTGCCCCCCCCTTCCCTGCAATGTATTACTTCTCTCCCCAACAGCCTTGGCGCCCCTTCCCCCTATCTCTCCCTCACGCCCACCTGCCTTTCCACCTCTCAGCTATATTTGCTCCCATGCCAGCAGGCTCCGTCTCTGGTGCAGCCTAGAGCACAAAGCATGGTTCCAGCCTGGCCCCATAGAAATTGCATGGGGCCAACACTGCTGCTACAAGACCAGGCTGGGGCCATGCTCCAGGCAGGAGCAGGGACACAACATGCCAGCACCAAAGCAAAGGTAATGGGAGGAGGATAAGCAGCACAAAGGGAGACAGGGAGTGGTGGGGGCCCAAGCGGAGCATAGAGGCAGCAGGAGATCTGGCAGGGAGAAGAGCGAGCAGGCAGCACCTGCAGCTCTAGTCCCAACATAAAATTGGGGCCTGAGCCACAGCAGCTGTCTCGTCTGTGCCACCTCATACTCAATTGTAAAATGAGGAGATTTTTACTCCATGTTAAATGGGGGTGGAAAACCTCATCTTTTAATAAAGTAAATAAAGTAGTTAGTTTGAATTTTAATCAAAAGTAATCACATGTCTAAAAAAACCCCAAATCCTGTTACTATCTCATATCCACGTTATGAATCTTATAAGAGCTTCTTGAATAAATATATCATCATTTGACCATACCTAGAGGTAGGCCCAAGCTAACATGTCAGTTATAAAACTTGCAGTCTCCTCAAAGTTTTAGGAATATTTCTTTACAAATGATAGGTATGATATGCTGAAGTGTTGGGTAGCTCCAGGAGTCAGATCTGCATGAAGACCCAAACTTTCCCAGAGGATGAGACACTTTGGATCCAGAGTCTTGTTCCAAACTAACCTCAAGTTATATCAGGGTTGGCTTTACCAAAAATGCAAAACAGAAAGTTACCACAGAAATGAAATTACAGGGCAATGCAATGTTCAGTAACTCTTTGACCATGAGGGTCAGTCTATACAGAGCAATGCATTACAATATAGAGATATCTGATCTAGCTCCAGTCAAGCTAACTCCACAACTGAGAGCAGTGTGGCCACATCAGCACATCACTAATTAGTCCTGCATTGTGCCACACAGACAACAGGACACTGTTACAATGTAAATACATTAGTATTTTTATTACATCGCATCAGCTCTGCACAGCTTTTTCTACCTCACTTCTTGGCATGATTAAAAATATGATTTTTGGCTCAGAGATGCTGAGGATAATAATAATTAATGTTTGTGTGGTTATTCATTGAGTGCCATAGGCAAATATTTTATGGCTTGCTTATGAAAGTATTTGTAGCTTTCTCAAAACCACAATATTATAGGGTGAAAAATGACATACTGTGGTCCCTCACTCCCATTAACTTCAGTATGAACAGGCCTTAAACCTTTTAATTTATAACCACCCTGTGAAAGTAATGTAATGTAGAATAACATTTAATTCCAGGTGACAGTTTATTATACCCCAACACACTGCTGACAAAAAGACTAGAAAATAGTTACTACAATTACATCAGCTTGCTTAACACATCATATCTTGACTCAGAAAGACTGTGACAAGAAGGAGAGAAAAAGAAACACACTGAACCAATTTCAGATCTTCTATATTCCATTACCTTTAGTGGAGTTACTTTATATTTACACTGCTAGCAACTGAAATCAATTGACAAACCCTTTCAAATTAATATTTTTTCACCACAGGACTGAGACATAAAAAGCTGCAAATAAATAAAAATCTACAAGCCCTGCAGTTTAAGTGGTTAAGCATTTACATATCCCTGCCAGCAAATAAATTACAGAGGTGAAGCAAGCTACAGTATCAAGTACTAAGTCAGCTGGATCAGATAACTGTTTGCACTCTGTAATAAACATATCCTACTGGACTTAATTACATATGATGCCTACAGTACTGCCAGCTCTAAACTAATTGAAATCACTCCTTAACTTGGTCACCAAGAATGTTTAAGAATTTGTTCTGTAATGAATGAGATCTTAGTCCAGAAGGAAAAAAAACAAACCCAAACTACATCAAACTATATATCTTAGTTTTTACACATATCTAAACTAAGCTTTCTCTAGTTTGAGACAAATAGTTGTAGTTCTGTTCCCAATAAAGAAGTCCAGGACAATAAATAATTAATAAATAAAGCCCTCGCTGATTTCAGCACAAGCAGGAATAAGCTGATACCTTTTAAGCATATTTTAAATACAGTGCAAACATCAAAACATGCATATCAACTGTATATGTAAAACTGAACTGTAAAAACAATAAACGGACGAAGAAGAAAAAAGGAGGGAAGAGGGAAAGATAGAAAAAGAAAACAAAAGTGTGCAATGATCAAATTTTGCTACCAAAATACTCCAAGAATTTCTTCTGAAGTGCACTAAACGTTTCAAGGCAGTTAGGCCTGCTAAACATGACTCTCACCATTTAAGCCGACTGTGCCATCTCATTATACCATATTTCAACCTTTGGAGATGTCCTCCTTTTCCAATGCAACAATATAAATCTGCATGTTACTAGTAAGGCCCACTGTAAGAATGTAATTTGGGAAGTATGAAGGATATTCTTGACCATGCCCTGCCCACACATTTCTGCTTCCATGTGCCAAAGCCAGAAGTGAAGAAATGAAATTGCTTGTGTGAGATACTTCTCTAAATGATGCTGCATCTCTACATTTCTGCTCTCTGTCTCTGAAGTATTCAAAAATAGCCCTGGGGACACCCCCAGAGCAGCCTCATTCCTGCATTTCTAGTTCAGTTCATGCAAGTAGAGGAGTTGCATGAGTAGGTTGCATGAGAGTGGCACCTTCTGAGGCCTACCAGAGGGAATGATTATAATGCCTAATGTCTCCCAGAATGCACTGATATATAATATTGTTATATGTATGTGTGTGTGTATATATACATACATACATACATATATATTTGAATAACAATGTGTATGAGTAATGCTTTGTTTTCAGCATTTCTACTATTGTTCATGGTCCTCAAATAGAATAGATAGTAGATGGGATCTTTCACATATATAACAATACCAAAAAGATTTACTTTCTCTCTCCTTCTGCAAAAGCCCTTATTCTGGGTATGAGCTGTGCTCATAAAAACCCAACAGAACAAGCAGAACACACCTAGCAAGCTTCAAGCTCTCCCAGCATTGACTCCTTTTCTGCACACTCCTTTAGCTGTGATGCAAAGAACTTTAGCATATGAAATTCTGTTCCTCCCTATGGCCCATTTCACGCTACATCCTTATCTCCATCCCTTGTGCTTTGGAATTATGATAGGGGCTTTGATTACATGACCATTTAGCACTGGGCAATGGTATATACTGTTGGACAAATATTTATTCTACAAATAGGAGTTAGCAAAGCCAAGAGCAGAAACACATTTCCTACACTAATTTCAATATGTTATCAGATTGTGCAGGTAAATTGACATCTGAGAGGTTCCCTATCAGACAGGCCTATCTTAATACATATTCACAAGGGAGCCAAGATAAGGATGATGTAGGAAGAGAGATGTAAAAATACTGATGAGGGGAGACCAAGGAGCAGCAAGGCAATTGGAGAATTCTTATCTTTGAATTCCTGACCTATGTTGGTTTAGATCTCATTCCTAATATTCTAGCCATCTGGGGGGCTGAATTTACTTAGTGGTGCTGTCTTTTGAAGAAAACAGTTTTGAAAACCTTTTATAACCTTGACAAAAGATGTGGGGGGATATTGTGAGAGTGACCAAGGACTTTTATACTGATCAGGTCAGGGAATAGGAGTAGTAGAGAACTTGGTCCAAAATGGTAGAGGAAAAAATGGAAGCAGTTAGATTGGGAGGGGCTAACCTGAAGCACAAGTACTGTAAGTGGCATGAGCAGCCTTTGTGTGTGCCACTCAGCTCATAAGGGAGCAGCACAGGAACCAATAGGGCAGGAAGCAGAAAGCATCGGAGGAGATTGGGCATGGAATACAGAGAAGAAAGGAGAACATCAAATTGGGCAGAGAGAGGGAATCAGAGTAGCACTCAGAGGATGCATTTACTAAGATGTTTACTGTGCAGTTAACTAATTAGCTGCTCAGTAAATGTTGCATGTCTACACATGTGACCCTACTAGGCCAGAGTAAACTAATTTACATTTACAAGTACTATCCTGCTGCAGAATGAAAAACTCTGCAGCAGGGCATATGTAGATGTTACCCTGGCTGGCTAGGGCATGAAGGTGCTTCAGTGCGGGGGCTGCCCTCTGGCTAGTGCCACACAGAAGTACCCCTATGCTCCAGACAGCCTCTCCACAGCACACTGAGCTAGGGGGATCAGCCCCAGGCTAGCAGGCTGAACCCCTGGTTCCCTGCCAGCTGGGACCTCTCCAACCTGGCTCAATGTGCTTGCTGTGCACGAAAAAACTCCAGAGCTTATTGCTCTGGAGTTTATTGCTCCCAGGTGTACATTCAAGTGGCACACCTGAAAGCAAAAAACTCTGGAGCAATAAGCTCCAGAGTTTATTCATGTGCATTAATTGCATGTGTAGAGGTGCTCAGGGAGGGTGTAGGGTTAATTTGTGGCAGTCTTGCCAAAAAAAGGTTGGCCCCACCAAGTTAGATTATAGGACTGAATGAAGGTAGCAGGACATACATGTAAAATATTAAAAAGGTAGACCTAGGCAAATATATGCCAGGGCAGAACTTGGTAAAGCATTAGGGATGCAAGAGAGAAGTAGTCTATATATATATTCTATATCATAAAAGTGAATCTGGACTAACTAAAAGTATGATGTTAAGGTAGTTTGGTTAAACATCACTCAACTCCTCTTTAAGTAGCTTAATTCAGTTTAGCTTTGGGATTTCCATTCTCTTTGGATGAAAACTATACTAAACTGTGTTAAGGTTATATTATTTTGAATTAGCGTCCACACGGTGGTTTAATGTTGATTAATTATTCCACTTAAAATGTTAATTCAGGTTAATTGTCCTAAGTGTCCCCCATGTACTTGGTTTATGACTTTAACACAGGAAAAGATAGGAAGGAGGCTCAAAAGAAGAGGGACTGACATGGTCAGTATTGGGAGAAAGAGCAGTTGGATGGTCCTATTTTTGTTGGAAGCTAAAGGATTCCTATTTGGAACCTATTACCAACATTTTCAGTCATCCGTAGATAGATTTTATTGTGAAAATGATGAAAATTCCACTGTTTGATGGACATACAAATTTGCACACATTACTTCCTACATTACACACATTCTGTCCTTTACATCTGCTAGCCTACATAGCAACTTGTAGGCATATGAAACCATTAGAAACATGTACCAGCTGTCACATGATACTAACTAAAAGAAGATATTACCCTACACCCATAGGTTCTCAAATATTTGTACTCAAGGCACTCCTAACTGGACTGTAGGCAGCCCTCCATAACTTTCGTGAATTAAACAGCACTCAGTTTCAAAAACTAATTTATATATTACAGTGCTTACCTACTTGTAGAGGGACCAGGCAATGGTAGTGGGGGGAATGGGCCAGGTAGGATCAAGCCTGAGCTGCAGTTATCTGCTTATCTCTTCTCACCTCCTGGCACGTTTCAAAGGATCTGGCAGCATCCTGGAGTGCCACAGCACCCTGATTGAAAATCACTGCCTCACACATAGCAAGGACAATCAAATTTCCATATTATGACTTTAGTGCAGCACATTTAAATTAGAAGCAAACAATCTAGTATATGGGGTTCTGGACTTTAATTTTAGTCTGTGTCCACTTTGGCGCTAATCACAAGGGACATATTCATTATCAATAAAATCCTGTCAACATACATAGTATGTAAATTATCTAAAACAATCTTCATGCATAAAGCCAAGTTCTGATTTCCTTGGCCAGATCCTGTCCTGACTTATACCAATGCAGTCATAGTACAGTATTTCATGATATTATCATGAGTCTAACAATGTTTATTGGTTTTCTTAAAGACCATGCTTCAGCTGTATGTGATTAGGTAGGAATCTCAGCCTTTGTTTAAAAATAGAACAACTCTAGGCCTTTCACAGTTGTTGAGAAAAGTTTTGGAAGTAAGACTCCAATGAAGTGTGGTACTCAAAAAGAGGCAAATAAAAAGAATCCATAATGCATAGGTGTATAAAGTTATATTTTACATATTTTTTTTAAAGAAACATTACATAATTTGGCAACATGGGCAACATCTTCCATTAATTCAGCTGGAGTTGTACCTAAAAAAACTGGGAATTATAAACCGTTAGACATAATCTGGCTTCGTTAAAATGCATTTCAGTTTAATTTTGTCAGTGTTTTAAGAACCTGACATTGCAGTGTTTATTTACCTTATGAATAAATAGACAGTATCAATAAGTTAGCAATTTCAAAACTAAACTTTTTGTGATATTTATCCGGACCTCATAACAGATTCAAATTCCAAGGAATCTGAGCATTTCTTTAAAAAAAGTTTCTAGCTGTATAGCCATGGAGGTGGGAGGAGAAAACTTAAATGTAAACTGAACAAAAATCATAGAAGACGTATACTTCATATCGTGAAATTAATGATGATAATAAATAACAATGGTTAGAGCTGGAAAAAGTGATTTGCAAATATTTCCAGGATAAAATTACCACTATTTAGGGAGCCATGTCATTTTTTATTTGTCAGACAATAACTTAACTTTTGTGATAATGTTCATGAATCCCTGCATTTTCCAGAATTTTAGCATCAATAGTTATCTGAAAATTCATAGATTAAGTGCAGTATTATTTGCCCTTTCCTTCCAACACTATACTGTTTTTAAATGTTTCAGTTATCCAGGCAGAGAGCAGAAACAGCACCAAGGACACTACTGGGGTCAAAAATACAATCTATGGGCTGGATCCATCCCAGCTGGTATATTTATATGGCACAATCTTGGTATTTACTTTTTAAAAATGTTTTTATATCTTACCTTTCATGGTTGTTAAGAAAGTTGCTCTAAATAGTCTAGTAGCATCCGCCTGAGTCTACAGACAAACTAAAATACTTACCAAAAATACAAAGTGCTCTGTCCCCTTTTAGTCTTATTGGGTCATCTCTCAAAAAAATCCAATGATGACATTTCAGTCAACATTAAAGCATTTTAGCAGAAAAAATAAGACAGGAAGTAGGACTCAGTCCCACCAGACTGTAAGATTTTTCTATTCCTGGATGTAAGGAAAGGCAGAAAGAAGAGCAGATACTGAAATGAAACTTTTTTGACTTTTCCAATGTGAGATATTTTTGGAATATTTTCATTCTGTAAAAAGTTTCACATTTTTGACTTATCACCCCTATTTGGGAGGAAAACAAATGTCAAAATATCAGAATTTCCCATGGGATAGTTAACTCTGCTACCATAACTGCCTTGTTACTGAGTCATACATATTGATTTCAGAATTATCATTTCTCTATAGTAGCTCAGCCAGTTCCTTTTTAAAAGCATTTCAGATCATATTAATATAGGGGAGTAAGGGGTCAAAATGTGCTGAAGTCAGCGGAGTTGGATCTCATTATACTAATGAGGAATATGATTCAGAGGGTGCATCTACACGTGAATATTAATGCGATGCAATAAACTCCAGCACTTATTATGCCAGAGTTTATTGTTCCTGAGCACCACGTTTTTGTGTGTGCCTGGGACAACAGCATGTTGAGTCTGATCAGAGCAGCCCTGGCTAGCAGAGGCCCCGAGGGTCAACCTGCCAGCCTGGGGCTGCTCTGACCCAGCTCAATGTGTTGTGGAGGAGCTGGCTGGGGCATGAGTGTGCTCTGGTGCAGAGCTAGCTGACACGCAGTCCCTGCACTGGATCACCCTCTTTCCCCAGCCATCCATATCAGTGTCTACATGTGCACTGCTACAGAATAAAGAACTCCACAGCAAGGTAGTACTTGTATTTAAATCCTGATAGTGGTAAATACAAGTACTGGTAAATACAAATAATACCCTGCTGCAGAGTTTTTTAGTTTACTCTAGCCTAATAGCAGTTTACATGTAGATGCTGAGATATTTACTACGAAGCTAATTCATCTAGTCCACAGTAAACATTTCATGTAGATACGCCTGGAATGTTTAAAACTTTTTAGAATGAAATCTAATGTTTCTGTTATGGTTATTTAGCTGTCATTCAGTACATGTTGGCCTACAAACAATGTAAATCCCAATCAGAGGCTCATCAATAATGCCAATGGATGAGGTAAAAGTTCCACTGTTTATTCATGTTAGCAGAAAGCCTCAAAGAATGCTAGAGAAACTAGCAGAAGATTCCCATGGCTCACTCTCTCCTAACTCTTAACAACTAAACAATGGTTCTTCAAATATTTGCAGGGTTAGATGTGCCAGCATATATAAAGATTAAGGAATAGGAGAGTTAAAGGAAGGATGTCAGCCATACTTTTGGGGAAAATATGACTGCAGTGGCTGACCAAAAAGTGTTATGATTGACAGTCTCCATCATTATCTTATTTTTTGAATCACAGGCTACAATTAGGGTACAGCTGTAGTGCTGAGAAATATTTTTTCTACTGTTTACAGAAATCAGGGAAGTACTCATTCAAAACCCAGTTAGGCTTCCAAACAATATTTTGTTCAGGTTACATGCTAATTTCCCAAGATATTTTTATTAAGAAAGATTTACAGGCTCTTGAACAACTACTATGTATTAGTATGCATCTATATTTCCACATTTATATTTACTAGTCTTAGCAGGACATATAGGTGCCACTTGATAAGGAATATCCTCCTTGTCTTATGAAATCCTGAATCTGCTCAGATCAAGCTATAAATTCATTTTATGTGGAGTGCTATTTAAAATTACTTATTTGGCTTAGAGTGATAAACAGACATATTTTATGTTACAGCTGGAAGGTAATATCTTTGTTGTGGTCTTTCTGCGCTCATTTGCAGGCATCATTTTGCCAACGTATTATAAAGCATTTTTATTTATATGACTATAATGTCATAACTATAGCAGCAGAATAAGCTAGCCTAAAACACCTTAAAGCCCCCCTACGAACAAGACATGAGATTTATAGTACCAGAGTGAGCTCACATAAACACATTTACCATATGAACTGTCTGACAAGCAGATAGTGTTGCCTAGGGCAATTATCAAGGGGCTCCTTACATTTTTTTATCATGCCCCAAACTGTATCATGTCTCACAAATAATGAGACCACAGCAATCCCTGCAGAGTCATTCAGACAAGAAAATAATAGAAGCAGAAAGCACTGGTAAATCCTTTCTGCAAGTTAAAAGTTTTGCAATTTGGCACAGCCTTTACAAGCACTGATATAATGAAGTTTGTACTTACATGATACATGATCTAAAAGGAAGTCCAAAAGTTAAGAGCATACGTCTTTTGGGGGTCAGGTTTAAATTCCCAGGACTTTCAAGATACGAAGAGTGAACAGCTTGACTACTGAAATGTGAAACTTAACATTATCATCATGCATATCCATCACTTTTGTTTGTTAACCTATTTGAAATGACAGAAATTAGAGGGAGGAGTGGTGGTGAGTGTCTGGCATGTACTATAGTAGCCTAGGCATCTTCAAAAGAAATGAATCTTAAAGAGAAAAATCTGACAGAGAGCAACTAACATGATCTCTGTCAAGTCATATTTTAATCAATAAGTGTCCCATACAGAACGTGGAGTTTGTCTGCACCCCTGTGAAACACCAATTCTTTTTTTCATTCCAAACTTTACACAAGCTTCTTAGACACAAAGCTTTTGAGACAAATCATTAGCTCATTAAAACTGACTTATTCAGATTTACAACAGCTGAGGATCTGTAGCATTACTTTGGGCCTGTAAGTTGCTGAGCACTTCCTGTGACTGGTGCTCAAAGCCCATGATGGTCACTGAAGTCAAAGGGAGCTGAGGGCACTCAGCACCTCACAGGACTCAGGCCCTCCTGTCAGAATAAAGAATGTTAATTTTTAAACATCCACACAAGATGTTAGCTCTTTATAGACAGTTGAATGAATGCAGCAGAGCTGTGGTTGTGTCTGCTTTTTTCTTAGACCAGAAGAAGAATGCCCTGCATTCAAAGACTTCTCTACATCTATCCCTACCATGCAGTTGGTCCAATAAAAAGTATCACCCCCAAAAATCTTTGCTTCTTGCAGAGCACACTTTACTTTTTCCAGGGTTTGAACCCAGGTCTAATAAGCCATGGTGGCTCCTCAGGCTCTGGAAACTGGGTAGTTTCATTGCACAGAAAGATGGGACTGGATGTAGTGCTCCACACTCCTGGTCAGTGTGAGCCTCTTAAACAGCATGAAGGCATCAAGGTAAGGTCATGCTACTGGAGCCACTGCTATAGAGACCCTCCTATCTTCTGCCACACAGACACCATGCAAGATTACTCTGGTTGTGCAAGATGGTATTTCAGAGTTATTCCCACAAGATTTTGACACCAAATGGCAAAAATCCCAAGAGAAGAGCTGTATGGCTTTTGCTATCCTGAATTGCAAAAATCTCCTGTGTTCTATATATAAAATAACTGAAACTTGGGAACTGAACTGTGAGCATAATTGATATTTTTTGTTTGGTGACATAAATAAATAAAAACAATAATAACAGCAATAATAGTAATAGTACTAGTAATAAATCAGAACAATACGAGTAAGTTCAGCCCTAGGGCTCCAAAACCTGTTCTCTTTCAATGCAAACTTATTTCATGTTTTAAGTGTCTGACCTGGCTATAGTACTGAAGAAACCAATGCCACTGTAACTCAGAAATATGTTGATACAGCAGTAGACTCATCAACTGATCAGTTAAGAGAAATATGTAAGGACCTCTGTATCACCATTTACAAGTAATTTGAACAACGTCCTAAGCACTGATGTTGTTGACAAAGCCATACATGCTATGAATGTAAAATCACAGGACTGTAATTCACCACTGTTAAGCCTTATGGCATCAAAATGAGATGGTACAAGATGCGTGTACAATGGTTTCATGATTCAGATACATTCTTTTATTTCTGATGCTAAATAATTGTGGTGCAAGACAGCCACAGGCAATATTTTCTGATCATAGAATGTTATTGCTACCATTTATCACAGAAAATTCATGCAAAAAGGTGGAGTAGGGGAAACAAGACAACCAGCATGTCGGAAGTCGGTTACTGCATATCAAGTTGTTGGGACAAAATGACAAAAACAGTCATCAGTATCATCAACAGGGATGGATATAACGCTTTTAATGTAACTATGAATTTTACTAACTGCATAACATGCTGAAACACTGCAGTGATAAGCACCCTGGAAATACATTCCTGACCCTTCTGAAAGACAAAAACACATGCCTGTTAGTTCCCAAATACAGCTCCTTCTATTCGGTGGTATCTGAAATCTGACATGATCGGTATTTTGTAGCATGTATATATCAGTAGTGCCCCAAGATAGAATTAGAGTCCTATCATATAAGAAGTTGTACAGATACCAAAAACTTGGTCAGTGCCCCAAAGCTCATACAAATTATGGTCATTTCCAGCATTTTTATTTGTCAAATAATACTCCAATGAGAAATATGAATAGTAAATTGTTATTTAAAAGCTGATATAACCCAAAAAATCCAGCTACACTATTCCTGTCCACCACAGTAATTTGCAAAATTATAACTCCTCCTTTCAAGAAGTACATAAGAACCACAACCATTCAAGGAAATATGCAACTCATGAAAACACACACAATCCAACATGCATATTGGGAGCATAATAAATCTCATTCTCAAAGCCCTTCTTCTCATGTTATCATTTGGTTAAAGTTTATTCAATTGCTCAGGATTTTAGAACACTATCTTCTAAACTCTACTAACCAAGATAATCATCAAATACCTAGCTTCCTTATCCTAGTCATCTGGAAGCAAAATAGCATTGTCCAGAATGCAAAGAAAAAAATTCCCCTCTCATATCAAAACACTGACCTAAAAGCCTTCTAAAATCAAGCTATTTTTGTCATTCTTTTCAGTTCCTGTTGCTACAGCTTCTGCATCTCTGGTAATCTTCTTTAGACCTGGTCCACTGCCAGTGGAAGTCAAAATGAAACTCCTTTTGATTTCAAAGCACTCTTGATTAGTGTCTTTGAACCAAACAGGAGCTGTACTAGGATGAATGCAAATAGCCAGTAAAATATCTCTTTAGTTTAGATTGGAACATAAAGAAGGAATATAATTGTCTCCTTCGCCACCAATAAGTCTTTACATGTTGCCTCTTCTGTCTGCTGTTGGTCATGAGCTGGTATCAGTGGTGTGGGATATGTCACTGTAAAATGCTGAGTAGCCTGCTAGTTATATTTAAAGGACTACATATGATTTTTTTCAACTGTTTGTTTCAGTACTACGTAGTACTACCACAGCCTCCCTTTTCCCTTCTTAACTGCTATAGACAGCCAACTATGATCTAGCCCTATAAACTTATACTAAACAGAACCAGTGATATCAAAAGAGAGAATTTAATATAAAGGTGCTGCACTGGTTATGCAGAGTGGTTCACTATGATTTTTGAATGATACATCTCAGAGGTCAGAATTTTGCTCTAATGTTCATGTCTGTGTAGGTATAATTATATAAACTTTTCACTTACCTTTATCTCAAACAATAGGTGATGTGAGTCCCTCTTCTACATGTACCTTAATCATGCTTCTGTGCTTCTAATTTAGAGAACAAAAATGAGAATACAAGACAAGTTATATATCATTTTTGTTTCAGAAGCTTGATTTTTGTTTTCTTTTGCCATCTTGGATTTAACCCAGTTTGTGAACATTACAACAGAAGCTGATTAAAAGCAAAACTCAGTTGCATTGTTGCATGAGGCCTAAATCCCAATGGATCAATTCTTCTAATGAGTGATGGACTGATTTTAAAAGGTGAGTCTCTAGGATGAGCATCCAGAAGTTCAAATTCTTAACCTATGGGAACAGACTCCATATGGAGTCCCCATCCCTTCATTTTGTACAAGCTATCTCCCACACAAATCCCTTCTTACTACTTCAGAGGCCAGTCACATAACACCACCCCTCACTTGTCTCCAGGATGGTCTTTCTCCCCCTCACTTCTGGAGTGGCTAATGAATGAATTGATATTGTTTATATTTTACTCTGTTAGCAGTGCAAACACATTTGTCTCTACTTATACACAGCTTTAATAGATGACACTTTTATTCTTTTTGCTTTGTAAATTTGTTCTATCCATTTCTGGCAGTGAAGTAATTAATCTCCACTGCAGACCGCATGACATTTTGTGTGGTTTTACATTTCACGCCAGGGTGGCATGCCATACCCAGAATTCAGTGGGCCAGTGTCTATTTTGTATACTACTGTGAATGTGAGATTGATGGACTCACTTTTGAATTACTTCACTGAGCCAGTATCAGCATGCTGGCCCAATGATTTCATAAACCATGACAACTAAAAGTATTGCTCCAGTGAAAGGTCAGTTCTTTCTTGTGCTCTCTTGCTTCTCCCCAGTGTATCCTTTTTTGGATGCATATAAGCAGTTTGCTATAATGGGTTGATTACAAGGAAAGAACCAATATTTTCACACTGAATTTCATCCTGAGCTCACTTGCAAAAATTACATCAGTTAACACATCTCACAATACTCAGTGGGATTAGAGCACTGTACTTCTAATATTTCAGAAGAATTCACTGCTGGTTTGATAAATTGAAAAGATGGCATCTTCTCTGCCACATAGTTCTTTGTCCCACAAAAGACCATACTGTAATAAATAATAAATACACAGTGCTGCTTCCTTAGCCAGATTCCAAGAATTTTATATGCTGTAATTTAATCCCTAGGAAACCAGAGGATATTAAATGAACTAAACTGTCTCATAGCTAGAAATCTCTGATTTGAGCTGCTCTTTGAAGTTCATGTCTGAAACTCTTTGATGTCTTAAAATTGTTTCAGAAATTAGAAAAAAATCTTGACTTTGTAAATCATTTTGGGATTACAGAAATGACAATCTGATGATGAATGGCACAGAGTTAAAAAAAAGAAGAAACAGTTCTTTGAATATTCAATTAATCAGAAAACTAAGATTGTCTAACATTAGTTCCTGGTGAGCTAGAGATCCTTTGGCATCCCAGATGCACAATGAACCAAAAATAGTCCAATCTTATTATGAGCACCTTTCCACATCTGCAAGCCTGTTATACAATAAAGTCTTGTTCTTTTGTTGCAGAATTGCACTAGTTCATTCTTTCTTTCTTTTTTATTATTAATTTAAAACATGTGGGCAGAGTGTAATCCAGTAAGCCAAAGGCATTTCATATCAGAGCTTGCATACAATCACATGTAACCTCAACCATCTGGATGGATGTATAGATAGAAATTGTTTTATATCAATAGATTGTAAAATGATAGCAAGGTGTAGAGGTAGTAAAGTTCAAAGAGATATATGTGAATAAATATACATATGTACTTTATATGCACTTTTTACAACATACATAGCATTTATTCTGACCATGTTTCCTTTATGGAACAAACTTCCTTTCTATTAAACAAATATGTACCTGTTTACACCAGTAAACATGTATTGGCTTTTTTCTCAGTTGAACTAAAGCCCCTTTATATTGGCTTTAAGATGTATGTAAATTTCTTTTATAAATATTGTGTAATGCAAAAGAATCCAGAGATGTTTGAATGGGGAAGTGCAAAAAATTGAGATGGATATTATCAAAAAACAAAGGTTTTATTTATTGAAAAATAAAATATTCTATATTTTTGAATGATTAAGTTGTTAATAAAAAATAGTAATTTTCCAACAGGGTGTATGATTTCATTTCATTTTCTTTTCTTTTTTTGTGAATACATTAATGTATTATCTAGTTTCACAGTGCATTTCAACATTAAAAGTGCCTGGAATAGAGTTAGTCATCATAGTTTAACTGCACTCTTGCAAATAAAAGGGAAATCTTTCTTTCTTCTTCCCTCCTTCCTTCCTTTTACCTCTCCCATCACTAGATATCCTACCATAAAGTCTTGTAGAAATAAATTTTGCTCAAATAAAAGTAAAGGAATATTGTCTTTATGAGTCATAACCCTGTTTGGGGGGTTTGTTAAAGATATGGTGAAATCTCAAAAATCTGTATGTCAAATAAAAAGGTACTAAAAATAACAAAGGACTAACAACAACAGATATACAAACATTTTTACTTAAAATTACTTTCTGTGAAACCCATTCTGCAACTGAACAGGGTATTGCATATGTTTTAATTGTTGCTTCGTGTTTTTAGAGATGGAAAGAAAACTGCAGCTGAATCTGAAGATTTGTTCCCAACAGAGGTAGAAAAGAAAATATATGACCTGAAGCATATGCTCCAACTTGGTGCAAATGAGTGAATTTCCAGCATAGTTGGATGGTAATATATCATCTAGTCATTATGACTGCTCTAAGTGGATGTGTTGCTTTAATTTTGTATTTCAGATGATCTCTGTTTCACACGTGCCAAAATAACACAGATGCCAAAGTGCAGGGCACTGGCTTTGGGAGTAGATGAAATATTTAGCAAGTCATCTCACTCAGTATCTTTTGGGGTGTTTTTTTCCAAGTCTTATTTAGAAAATTCCTAATTTGATAGATTGGTTGATTGATTGATTGATTGATTTTTACTCAGGGGCTTTGAACATTCCACACTGCCCTGCCCATTGTTGAACAAACTAAAAAGGAACGTTTTAAACAGTGCACCAGCAAGATGCTTGCTTAACTTGAAGCTAAAAGAGTTACTCATGATTTTGTAAATGCCTGAATAAGCGGGATCTAAGAATGTGTCTACACTGTAGTAGACTGTAGAAAGCCCTGGACCCAAATCTGTCAGTAAGCAAGATGAATTAGCTGAATAGGCCAGTCCTCATTTAAATTTCAGTTTAGTGTGAGAGGTTGGAGTATTTTTGTTAAAATGCAGATAAGTTTCAAGCCCAAGAATCTCGGGGGAACACTAGCAGTAAATCTTGTGCAGATATGTTCCAAGAAGGTGCATGCAGCAGATTGCTGTTCTTGCCCCCCAGCATGCTATTTCCTGACTTATGCAGCTGTGGTAGCAGTAGGACTTCCCCGGGTTTAGGAACATCCTCCCTGCACAGAACCCCCTGATGGCTCCTGTCTGCTCACATTATCTCTTATGATATCCTTTTACCAAGCTATTGGTGCACTTCACAAGCAATGCATTTTTCCTCAGAATACTTGAGTGGTTAGGAAACACTATTATCTGCATTTTAAGTGAATTTTAGTGAATTGCAGCACTGAATCCAAGATTTTCAGATATAGTTCAAGGTCTATCTTCCATTGGTGCCTATGGACGCTTACCTAAGTTACATTTTTCACATGATCAGGCCCCTGAAAGCTCTTTACAGCCATGACATAATACATATGCATGGCTGCAGAGCACTTTCAGAATGGGTGATTGTGTGAAAAATTAACCCTCCTCATACAAAGTAGTAGATGAAGTGCTCGAAAGCAGAGTGCCTCTGGGAATTTGTGTTTGCTTTAGGGTTAATTTTTTGTGCTTTGCAAGGCTGTCAGTGGGAGAAGGAAGAGGAGCAAGATAAGGAAGGGGAGAGAAAGAGGGATGACAAAAGGGAGGGGAAGGGAGAGGGGAGGGAGCAGAACAGAGTTGCTAGCTGGGCTTGTCCTGGCTGAAGCTGGAGGCAGTGGGGAGGTGGAACAGAGCCCCCTTGCCTCGCTTGGTCTGGCTGGGGTACTGGGGGAGCCTGGACAGGCCCATGACTCCAGGGAGGCTCCCTTCCCCCATCCACTGTCTGGGCCTCTTGACAGCGGCAGCAGCAGCTGCCACCTTGACTTGGCCTGCCTGGAGCTGGAGCAGGGGCCAGGGTGGAATGGAGCCCCCTCATCTCGCAGGCCAGACCTGGCTCCCCCCAGTGCCCCAGCTGGGGTACTGGGGAGGGGGGGGCAAGGTGAGAAGGCTCTGTTCCTTCCACCTCCCCCTCCAGCTCCAGCCAGGCCAAGCCCAGCTCACAGCTCCATGCTGCACCCTTCCCTTTCCTCCACCACTGACAGCCCTAGAGCTGGGGCAGAGAAGGAAGGGCTGGGGAGAGGGGCAGTTTGGCAGCCTCCTCAGAGGCTGTTAAAGTGCTCCTGCCTGCTGACCTGAGCCAATGCAGGCAGGCTTGAACCCTCTGACCCAACAAGTGAATGCATGCTGGGTTGGGGGAGAGCTCTAACTTACAGTGCTTTCTGTAGAACACCATGAGTTAGAGCAGGTCCCTTAAATGTCTGTAGACATCCTAAGTGTATTTGAACACATGGGCCTAAATGATAAGGTAACATAGGACGGCAGAGAAGGAAATGGAACCCATGACAACCAAGTCCAGCTAGTATCTTAATTGCTAAATGATCCTTTCTTCTCTTCTCCATCAGTATTAGAAAACTTTGGGCCCAAAGGGAAAATTCCAAGCTTAATCGTGAATCTTTGGATGCTTTGGATTTTAAATAACTGTTCTCTTGCACCTAGTAACGGAATCCAGTATTAACCTGAGAACACTGTAGCTGATTTTATCACTGATACTGAAAATTTAGTGGAGTGTTATTTGAGTTTAGTTCTTTTTATCCCTCTGAACATTAAGAATCAGCTACACAAGATCCTAATTAAAGAACTGGGATCATTCTATGGGAAAGCGTTCTGTACCAACTATATTAGAAGGAATATTGAGCTACATTCATCACAGAAAATCTATTTAATATTGTGCAACTGCATAGCTTAAGAATGAAGTTTTGTTTTTATTCCCCATTCAGTTTTTTGTTTAATTAGTGATGCAGTAATGGTATAGAGTATTAAATAACTTGTGATCAGAAATCTGTGGTCCACTGCCTTTTTTATATACTTTCTGGGTGTATTTTGTAATAACAAATCAAATGAAATTACTCCTTGCAACAAATACGTGTTGCAATTATAAAAAATAAATGTATCAGTTAAAATGTTCCTAGGAAATAAATTCTAACACAAAACATGAGGAAAAAAGGCTTCACAACTGATATGATTGCTTTTGAACACATTAAGAAACTCCCTTTCAACACAGGCTTAAGAGAATGAGTCAAGAAATCCTGGAAAAAATCTCTCATGGCAATAAAGACTAAACCAAAACCACCATGGCTAATCTTCAGCATCCTAAGCCACTCCCTTTGAATGAACATTATGTACCACTACATGTCAGTAGCTTAATTCACAAGGCTAATTTTCCAAATGTACCTAAACTAAGCAAAATGGGATTTCTATAAGTTCTAATTTTCATTTTTGTTTCCCTTAACCCTAAAGTAGAATTGTCCAAATCTTTTAGACTTTCTGGAGCTCCAGTTAAAGCAGGATATCTCAACCCTAATTTCTTTTGACTGCCTCTGTTCTCACTCCCCAAATAACATAATCCTGATGAGATTTTGCCCCTTGAATGTAAGAAATTGTTCCGTGATTACTGCTGTGGTTGGGAGGCAGCATTACCTAGCAATTAGAGCATTACAGTATTGGCCAGGAATAATTTGTTCTGTTCCTAGCTCTGCAGCTAACTCATTTTTTTGATTTAAGCATGTAATTTAACCTGCCTGCACCTCAGTTTACCCTTTGGAAAAATACATAATATACAATTATAACATATTAATATAGTTTGCAAGGAGGTTGTGGCCTGTGAATTCATTCAATAATATGCTATGAGATGCTTGAATAAAAGGATAAAGTAATATCATACTATTAACCTATTTTTTTATAAGCTATTTTTATATCTGATATATCAAAGATTCATAGGTTGTAGGGTTGTGTGAAACACCATCGTTTCTTTTCGCCTTCCATTTCACCGTTTCGACAGAAGTGTTTCATTTTGAGTTTCATTTAATTTTGAAAGCGCTGTTCATTTTTGTTTCGTCAAAACTGTTCCTCTGTTCCAACACTGTTTAGCTGTTTCACCCATAAGCTATAATGGGGAATCACAAAACTGCCTATAACTTTGTCATTTCTTCTCCAATTCTGGTGAAAATTGCAGAGGTGGTTGCCCCTTCTGAGGCCATGAAACCTGCTAAGTTTTAAGGAGATAGGTGCAGGGATATCTGGGAAAATGGACCTCAAAATCTTGAAAGCAAAACTCATGGCACATGTGTTAAGGCACAGTGGGGTGAAAACTGCAGTCATGCTAGCCCAGGGGTGGGCAATTATTTCAGGCGGTGGGCCGCTTACTGAGTTTTGGCAAGCCATCGAGGGCCGCATGACAGGCAGCCAGAGAGAAATTTTCTAAATTTTTTAGGGGCCCCGCAGGCCAGATAGAATGGCTTGGCAGGCTGCATCCAGCCCACAGGCCGCATTTTGCCCACCCCTGTGCTAGCCCCTGCTGAGGCCACAAAGCCTGCCAAGTTTCAAGGAGATAAGTGTAGGGGTTTCTGGGAAACTGCACTTCAAGCTGCTGACAAGCAAAACTTGTGATGTGTGACTGTGTGTATGCTAAGCGGAGCAGTTTTTCCATCCCTCCCCCAGAGCACTGGAAGTGGAAGGGACCTCAGGGAAGGGTCATAATCACTGGCCAGCTACACAGTCAATGTCAGAGCAGTCTGTCCCCCTCTTCCCCCTCCCTCTCCTTACTTTCTGTTTCCCTGCAAGCAAGCCTGGCTTCAAAACTCGAAATGTTTCAGAACTTTTGAAATGTTTCAAATGCCCTCATTTCATTTTGAGGCTGTTTCAAAGCCTTTCGTTTCATTTTCATTTTGCTGGTTTGAGCTCAAAATGAGACAAAACAGCATAGAAACAAAACACCTGGCGAAATTTCGCACAGCCCTAATAGGTTGTATTCAGTCCTCTGTGTATATAGCATTCCTTAGTCACATGAGTGATGAATATTTAAAGCAGATAATTTTAAGATGCCATATAACTATGCAAACATTATGGTTTCTGAATGCTCCTGCATTGACGTACAGGGACTACAGCATCTTAGCCAGCCTGGAGAAAATTCCTTAAGGATGAGCAATACATAAGACATCAAGGGTTGTTCTACAATGCATAGGACAACTATAAGGGGGTTTAGAGAGTGTAGTGTAGGGTAAATCTGAAGCAAGAGGGATAAGTGGAAAGGGGAATTTAGTGTTAGATTTTGGGATAGCTCTAGGTTTCAGAATTACCTATAGGCAGCACTAAAGCAGCAGCTATAATTCTGAGCCATAACAGGCTGCCTTAGTTATGCACCCCAGACAGAAGGGACCTCTAAGGTTCCTGATCCATAACCCACTGAAGCTAGTGGAAAAGCTTCCAGTAAGCTATGTTTCATGACTTAAGAGACCACAGCAAATAACTTATCAGAGTGGTGGGGACTAACCATGAAAAGTCTTGAAGCTGAGGAAAAAAAGCTAGAACTCATCAGGGGGAATGATTAATTCATAGGTACCCAGAATCATATAAGGTCACTCCTACCTCTTTTATAATGGAGAAGGAAAGGAAAAAATATCTTTCCCCACCACAAACAAAAGTCTTAGCTTCACCTTAGATTACAAAAAGACCATTCATGCCTTTGTGAACACTAAAAGATCCAAATGCCTCCTTCTTAGCTGTTAAAACCTCCAGTGT
>NW_017729005.1:638647-641845 GCF_001723915.1 Gavialis gangeticus | reverse complement strand
AAACAAAAGTCTTAGCTTCACCTTAGATTACAAAAAGACCATTCATGCCTTTGTGAACACTAAAAGATCCAAATGCCTCCTTCTTAGCTGTTAAAACCTCCAGTGTCACCCATGACAACTGTTAGCTTGCAGCTACTTGTCAATCCAAAACTTTGAACACAATGAAATCTAAAATTTGACAACCCAAAATAAATGAAATTTAGTATCAAAATAAACAGCAAAACAGGTGCTGACCTGATTGTACTTATCTGGGTAGAGGAGACAGTTAAGGATGATCTGACTGTATAATTCCAGCTCTAATGTTTAGGTTTGATGTTAGGTAATTTAAATCTAATGTTCTGCATTAGGACCTAGGGCTTGGTGTGTGTTAGAGTATAAGCATGTGAACAATTTACTTTGGGATAAAGGAAGTCAGGGTTTATTGAGTGTCAATGGCTCCATAGTAATAGCTTGTGTGCATGCTCTTACCCTGTGATAAGTGCAAGTGGGATAAGCCAATTTTGTTTTAATTTTTCAGACTAGCCAACTAGGTCAGAGGGGATAGAAAGCACAGCTGAAAACTAAAAAGCCAGTGGTTTATTGAGAATCTATATGACATCATACACAGGGAAAATAAAAACAGCTCAACTGGAGTGAGAAAACAGGTCAGTAAAGGCTTCTGGAATTCTCTCAGAAGAAAGAAATACAAACATTCCATCATTTATTAGCACAATGTACAATACTAAAAGAGACATGATCCTAGAACACACTGGATATGTCCATCTACACATGCATCTGATGCAGGATCAGTTTACTTGAAAGTAAACTACTGGTGAGTAAATGCTCCCGGGCAGGTGAACAGTGAGTTTACTGCACAGTAAGCATGTGCACATGTAGACATGCACACTTACTGCACAGTAAACTATGCTACCACACAGTAAAGCGTCTCGTGTTGAAGTGCCCACTAATAGCTATACTGAGAAAGACTCTAGCAAGATGGAAAATGCTCTAGGAAATGTGGGACATGTAATGACAAGGTAGCCTGAGAAAATACAGAATGAAATCTTTGTCCAAGACCATAAAGTTCAGCCCAGATGATAGTATAATCAAACCCCTACACCAGAATTCTGTTTCTTCCAGAAAATATGTCTGAGGGATATATAAGTGGCTGCTGCTTCTCAGATTCAAGGAGCTGAAACTCTTGAATGGGTGCATCCTTGTTGCCTCTCCAAACCTACACAGACTAGCCCTGAGCAGACTTCTGATACTCCCAAGAATCTGACCAAACATCTCACCTCTAGTCTTCAAAGCCAGTAGTAGCACAAGACAGGAGGATGACCCAGATTAACTGAGAATCATCATGGCTGCAACCCCTATGGAAAGAAAAACATGTCATCCTAAAGGATTGAGCAATTTGTGGTGTTTTTGTATTGCTGCATCAATGGCATAACTAGGGCAGGGTAACCAGGGCAGTTGCCCTAGGTGCTGACTAGAGGTAGGAGGGGATGAAAATGGCTAGTACTACAGCCATGCTGTCATGCCAGCAGCAGTGGAGGCAACTAGAAATCACTACTGCCCCTGTGAGTGGCAGCTGCCCCAGGTTCCCGCCCATATTTATATACCTCTCTGCTGCATTTATGACACAAGCTAGGAGGAAGTGCTTTCAAGAAATAATATATTCAAGACAGATCATTTTGTTTTGTTTGAAATACAAAAGAGGATTTCTCTTAATAAGAAAATGCCTCATCTTGGACATAAGCAATGATTTTTTGTTTTACTGTTGTTCTATAATTAAGATCTAAAAAAGGTAAATGGCATCCCATAATAAATAAGCTAGCCATATTTCTTTGCACTTCTACATAAAACAACAGAAACACCTGCTCTTTAGAAATGACATCAAATAAGATGTCATAGGATTAGTAGCAAAACTAAACATATAGAAATATATTGCCATAAACTATCACTGAGGTTGTCAGATATTGATTTTGTGAACTATTCAACAGGTCACTGTTATTCTTGTCCACTCGGTCGTTTGAATCAAGTTTCAGAAAATATTAGTCTTATTTTAAAATGTAGACAATTGTGTGGGCTCTTTTGGGCAAATGGTTACAGGTGACCGTAGGGTACTTGACCCCAGGGCACCAGTCTATGTTCCTAAATTTACATCCAAACTTTGATGTTTTCAGTGGGTGCATCTACATAAGATGTTTACTGTGCAGTTGCCTAATTAACTGCGAAGTAAACATCTCATTGTCTACACATGCTCCTCTATTAGGGCACATGTACCTAATAAACTCCACAGCAGGGTGTAAATACAAGTACTATATTTTTATGCACAGCAGCATACATGTAGGCATTGACCAGCTGACTGGGGCACGAGGGTGCTTCCATGCTGAGGCTGCCTGCCAGCTAGCTCTGCACTGAAGCACACTTGTGTGGAAGCTGGGCCCTTCGCAACACAACAAGCCTGGTCAGAGCAGCCCCAAGTTTACAGGGTGACCTCTGAGGCCCCCTGCCTGCCAGAGCTGCTCCAACCAGGCACTATGTGCTGAGCATGAATAAACTCTGGAGTGAATTGAACCGGAGTTATTTGCTCCTAGGTACACGTTCAAATGGCATGCCCCAGGGGAAAAAACTCTGGAGCAATAAGCTCCAGAGTTTATTCACGTGCACTAATTGTACGTATGGTCATGCCCAATATGACTGCAATTCAATACACCTTTTTTTTATATGGTCCATTAAAGCAGCCACATTTCAATTAACATCCTGTGCCAAGAAAATGGCTTTCATTGGCCAATCTTAATATACCAAGCACATTTCAATTAAAAGCTCACTGTAAAATGTTGACATTTACATTTAACCTGTTTTCTGTGGTCTCCCCAGCTGTTACACTCAAATCCTGGTGAAAGTACCTTTTAAACTTCCAGATGAAGTATTTACATAATCAGAATACATCAGAGTTAAATGTCTGACCCAAAAGCCCACTGATATCCATTGAAAGGCTTCCCCAATTTTTTTAATCAGGCCCATAGAGACCAAAGATAAAATGAATAAAGTATTGTTTGATCAAACATTTATGGACCTATAAGGTCACAAGTTTATAATCACTTGATAAAAGATCAATCTGGTGCAAAAATAATATTCTTAGAAGCTGTTGACTGAAGTACAGACTGAATGTAATACAGAAAACATGATTATATATATATATATATATATATA
>NW_017729005.1:637958-638528 GCF_001723915.1 Gavialis gangeticus | reverse complement strand
TACCCAAAGAACCTTGTCTGCCTATGTCTTTAGACCAACAAGGCTGCAACCTACATCCCTAAAAATACTTTTACATTTATTTTCTATTTTTTAATTTATATTCTAGCTTCTGAATGTGCATGAGGCCTTTGGTTCACATTTTCTAGTTATTTTTGCAAGAATGAGAATTGGAAACTTTCTTTGGAAAAATGAAACCTGAGTGCATCTGCATGAGATGCTTTACTGCGTAGTAGCATAGTTTACTGTGCAGTAAGCATGTACACGTGTATACGTGTACATGCTTACTGGGCAGTAAACTTTGCTACTTGCAAGTAAATTTTCTACCTGCCAATGCGAGTAGCAAATTTACTCCTGAGTGCAGTAATGCTCATGTAGATGAAACCTGGGAGCAGATTTGCTCCTGGCCAGCCCTGCCACTAAGGGGCCAGCCTAAGTTCAGTCCCACGGCCTGAGGGCCCCAGGGCTGGCCTGCCTCTGTGGCAGCCCTAGCATAGACCCTTAAAAGCCTGCAGGAATTTTGAGTCCTCAGGTATAATAGCAGGGAATCCGGGGGGCTCTTGGCCTCTACTG
>NW_017729005.1:632756-632958 GCF_001723915.1 Gavialis gangeticus | reverse complement strand
GGCAGGTACAGACAGTCAAAAAGCCCGAGGCTGAATTGATTCAGTCCTTGCTAGTTAGTCTAAACTGAAGGGGTTGAACCAACAAGCAAACAAGCAGAAAATCACTTTTCATTGAGGAAATGCAGTCACATGCCTGCAATGGCTCAAGCCAGTGCTAAATCACATCTGCCAGACACTGCTAAAGAAGAGGCAGGAGAGAAAG
>NW_017729005.1:627398-627756 GCF_001723915.1 Gavialis gangeticus | reverse complement strand
CCTGCACAGGCCACAGGCTACCTGTGCCAGCCTGCCTGCACCCTGGTGCCACAACCTAGAACTGCAGTACTACACAGCTGCCAGGCCTGCCAGCCCTCCAGCCTAGCTGCAGCCAGCTCCTGACCACCAAGGCCAGCACCAGCTGCCAGCAGCCAACCTACAACAGCCTGCCCAGAGCCTGCAGGTGTTGAGAGGCTTTGCCTCACCATGAGGCCCCCAGTCCCGCACCACGCACCTGTGCTGGGTGCTGCAGGAGGCCCAGAGAACTGGCACAGGAGCCTTGATGGTCTTGTCACCAATGCCATTCGCTGCCAAGTGAAGCCCCAACTGGTAGCAGAAGTTGTGAAGCAGTCTCTGC
>NW_017729005.1:622122-622398 GCF_001723915.1 Gavialis gangeticus | reverse complement strand
TGGAGCAGAGGGGGTGTGGCCAGGCCCCAGCCCATGCTCTGCCTGGGTGAAGGGCTGGGGGAAGAGGGGAGGAAGGCAGTGGCATTGAATTCATAAAAACGTGAACAAAGGATAATTCCTTTTCTGAAAAACTATAAACTGAAACACAGCCTGGGCTGTGTATTCACTTGCTCTTCCTGCTGCCCCTGAGGTCTCTGGGATTTGCAGACACAACCACAGTAGCAGGACTCCCAGGGCTGCTTGTTACTTCCTCATCCTGCTTCCAGGTGCCTCCGG
>NW_017729005.1:608638-617122 GCF_001723915.1 Gavialis gangeticus | reverse complement strand
CCTGAGGTCTCTGGGATTTGCAGTCCAGAATTACAGCAGCATAACTCTACAGGGTTGCTCATCACTTCTTCTTCCTAGTTCCTGGTGTCTCTAAGCTTTGTACTCCACATTTACAACCAAGAGTAAGTTTGAGCAAGAGAAGGGATGTTTTATGCACCCCCCCCGGACCCAGACCCCAGTCGGGGTTTGCTGGGGTGGGGGCAGGGGGGAGGTTGATTGACTTTGCAATCTTGATAAAAGTCTTTCAACAGCTTTCTGTGACCAATATATATAGTGTGCGCACAAGCACAAGTATATATATCCAGAAGCATTGAGGTTTAGGCATTGCTAGGAATAATCATAACTGTTCTACTGATAAATATCTTTTTTGAAAATGTCTGTTTCTGTAAATAAATAAAAACACCGAGAGTCACCAGTTTTGTAGACCCTACAACAATCAACATTATGGTGATTATTGTCTGCCTCTTTAAAAAGTTAATACTGTTCACAGAGCAGCATTAAATCAGCTACTGATTCTGTTGTGCAAGGATACTTTGGAAAGATGGGATGGTGCTCAAACCAAATATGGTGTCCATAAGAGATGTCAGTCTCAGCTCCATTTAAAACAGGAGGAAAAAAACAATGCTCAGAAAAATTATGTGAGCCAATAGATTGAGCAGATCTAGATTGAGTAGATACTTTCTGGAGAGTTACTTATGGAAAAATCTCATAAATCCCTTATGACTCTGACACTTACAAGACCTTGGGTAAATTCACTTTGGCTTACACAACAGAGGAAGAGCTCCAGCATGTCTACACAAAACGCTAATGTTGCAGTAGAGTAATTCTACTGCACACTGTGCTAATGTGCTCTTGCTCTATTGCGCATTAGTTTCACATAAAAAGCATTCGTGTGCGCTAATGCATGGTAGTGCCAATTACAGCCCTTTAAGTTAGTACCTATCATGACAGGTACTAAACTTAATGTGTCATAATTATGGTGCATAAATGAACATGTAGACACACCCTTTGTGGCTTAGTTTCCCTTCGGTAAAATGGGGTTATTTACTTACCTATCTAAAAAGGTGGTGATTAAGATTAACTAATATTTGCACACTGCTTTGAAAATGGGAAGTATTAAATGCCACTCATTTTCTTACAAGAGAGAAGGAAGTAAAGAAGTAAGGAAAAAAATATTGCCAACTCCATCGAAGCCAACAGAATGAGGCAATAGGACGGTTCACCAGTCTAGCAAGGACAGTGGATTCTTTAAGTCACCAATTTAAATCCATCATCCTTTTCTAGCTGCAGAATGTAGATGCTCTCTGCTGGACACTTAGCTGAAGAATTAGCTGATGTTCTTCAATTTTAAATGGAAAAGTATTCACAGCTGATACTGCTTAGAAGTTTCAGCAAAATAACCAGGAACTGAGTAGTCAAGAAGACTAAGTTTCTCATTCATTCCTGAAGTAGTCCAATCAGATCAACATTGAAGCACTTTGACAGGGTTTGGTGGTGAATCTGCTACTGTGACTAATGTACCTGTTTTGCTGATGGATAAACAAAGAAGTTCTCTATATAGCTTTCTATATGGCATTTCTCCACATTCTTTAAAAGGTTATGAGTGGAGGGGGGTGGAATCTATAAAGAAATTTCTCAAATATCCCTTTATATAATAAAAAATTAATGAATATAATAATGACTTGGGGAAAAAAACATTCCTGTCTCCTCAGTAAACAATACTTATTTTTATTACATTCCATTTTCCATTAAACACTATTTATATAGAGAAATCAAGATGAAAGAAGCTGTGTTTAAATAACATTACATTTTTCACACAAACTGATAAAAATCCAGGAAATTCAAAGTTAAAGTTGACATTCCATCCTTAATGCATGTCCTGTTCTCATTCCCCACCCCCCTTGGGGTTATGATTAAAGAATAAAGTGTCATTCATAGGGCTGTGCATGCATGATGAATCGTATCACACCCTAAGCTGAGCTATTCATTTCATTTGTTTATGATTTATCCAAAGCTGCACTTCCAAATTCATCCTTGGTCATTCAGTCCCATATTGGGAAATATCAATAATTGTTTTTTTCAAACTCTTCTAATGGAATGCAATAGTATTGTAAGTATAAATGGATTGAACCTTACTGGCAAACCGTTCCCAGTTTTAGTTTCTTTTTTCTCAGTTTTGCCATTGGTTTCCTGTGTCAGAGAGCTGAAGCATACTGAATGTCACATTTTTCAGTAAACCCCAAATCCTGCAATCTGATCTCTGTGGGCAGATGCTTATGCTCATAAGGAGTCCTACTAAAGTCATAAAGAAATTTACTGCTCTATCCACTCAGCCACATTGTGGTATCAGTGCCTAAAATAGTTCCAGGGACCAGATTCTGACCTCAGTAACACTTTTATCTCCTTTAGTTTCAATGAAATAATTTTGGATTTAGACAGAGATCAGAACATGGTCTTAGGCCATAGCTCCAATAATTCACCAGCTCTGGAAACAGTTGGGGCTGAAAAGATGCATCATCCACATAAAGAATTTGATCAGCTCTTATGCTTCATGCAAAGGTCAAGTTTTTGCAGAAAACTAATTTGAATCTTGGGCTTTCAAGAGGGCTCTTAAAGATTACAAGTCCCAATTGCTCTGAAGAAATCTATGCAATCCAATATGGTGTTCTGATTTGGTGTCTTTTAAACAGTTTTAATGCTTATTTAAAAATTCACGGCTCCAGTCTCTATCTTGTCTTCCTCAGCTAGTGAAGTCAAGTCACTCAGAGTCTGGTTGACAATGGGTGTGTCTACATGAGATTCTACTGTACGGTGGTTACTGCCCAGTTATTTAGTACTTGTATAATCAAGTACTAAATAAATACGCAGTAACCAGAGTTACTGCACAGCAGCACCAACGAACATCTTTTAAGTGATGCTACTGTGCAGTGGCCTGTAATACTGCACAGTAGCATATTAACACTGTTTGTGCTGTGATGTACTACTGCACAGTATTATTCAGCTACTGCACAGTTAGCATCTCACGTAGATGCTCCCAGTGAGTTTATCAGATATCTAATTGTTTAATGCTCATCCAAGGCAATTCTGTTCTCTCCTTTGACTTGTATCTCCACCCAGTGTCCAAACCTTGCTTATTTGATCTCCAAAACAGACTAGATTACTTTTCTGAATGAGCATGTCGGCAAAGCCATTCCTTTTCAGGTCTACATTCTTACCACTTGTGTAATAGTTTCCTCTTTGCTTTTGAATCCAACTTCATTGCCATTTTCAAGCCCACTCAAACACTGCTACTAGGATCATCTACCTGGCTCCCCTGCCACTTTTTGTTCCTTCTGGCTTCCACTGTCCTGGCTCAGACACAAACTCTGTGTCTTTTGCCTTTAAGTTCCTTCCATATTTAACCAGTCTGTCCATAAATTTGTTAACTTCCTAAGGAATCAACCCTCTTCTTTGTTCTTCCAGAGAGTTTTAAATACCTGCTGCCCTGCTTCCCATTCAAATACCTCTAAGCTTTTCTCTATGCTTTTGTCTATGCTCAGAAAACAGCTCACAGAAATATTTACTGGAAAGCAGTTCTCTATCCTTGTTTATCCTCTGCAGTGCTGCCTACAAATCACTCCTGTGTTCCACTGCTTATTTAGACAAGAAGCAACCTGCAATTTCTTCCAAGCTGTGTTCATTTTATTGAAATTGCCCTTCCTAACTCCTGTTTGGCTGTTCTGCCTATCTGCTGAATTCCACCCGAAATGTAAACTGCAAGCTCAATGGGTCAAACACTAGCCTTTTTTTCTTGTACTGTGTACATAATACTAGTACAATGAGGCCCTGCATCTTGACTAGGCCTTGTAAGGCACTGTTGTAATATTAAAGATAAGATAGTGGGAATGTTGATGAGTTGGAAGAAGCAACAGGAAAGTATAGTGATATAAACTATATTAGTTTTCCCTGGACCTAAGAGTATACCTCCTGTTTGTTATTCAGATCCACAGTCAGAAAGTAGTTTGAGATCTTTGACTGCTCCAAGAAGCTCAGCTGTAGGCAAAACTATGTTTTATTCCCACTGGAAGTTAGGGAAAGGATGCGTCCTTTATGCCAGATGCAACTTTGGCTATATTTATCCATGGCTTTTTTGCTGTGAGATTAACCTTTTAAAAGGTATTCTATTGGCCTTTCAGAAATGTTAATGTATACTTCATTTGCCATCTTATAAAATAATATTTCAGAGAGAATCCACATGACATCACAGCTCTGGGATCAACACCGCTTTCAGTTAGATGGCATTGAAGGTTTGTATTTTCAGCAGTTTGATCCATGGCTCACAGAATAGCCGCCTTCTTCCTATGTAGCATTGTGACTGTTAGAACCTGTGAAGGGACTCTATCAGCAGCCTAATTTAAAAGAAAGGAGCCTAGGTATTTCTTTGAAACTTATCTATCCCATTTTCTTGATTCAAAATAGACTCATTTTGCTGTCTGTATGGACATGTTACAAGACAACATCTTCCTTTTTCTGAGTAGGTTATTGTTTTGTTAGGAAACTCTGTTTTTTGCTGTTTGGTTGGTTTGGACTTCAGGTTTTAATCCCTGACTTAAGATTTCAAGATTTATGTAAACATTAAGAGCTGTGGTAAACCTATTTTTAAAGAAATTTGAACAATGAACCAGTTGCTGGGTTCTTTGAAGATGTAAACAATCTATTGGAGTTAGGTATTTTCAAATTATGAAGTACCCATGACTGAAAAATATTTTTGCCAAAATAATTTGAGGTTCAGAAATTAAGTGAAACATTTCAGTAAAATGTAAAGATGGATGTGAGAATTTAAGGAATCCACAAGCAATTGCTTTCCAATAGATTCAAGCAATTATAGAACTTCATGAATTCCAAACATCTAAAACATTAACAGATATGTTCTGGGAAGGGTTTAAAAGAAGCTTATCACAAAAATGGGGAACCATGTCCTTTTAGCTGAAATAAGAAGCAAGTACACAAAAGTCTCCTGCAAGATGGATACTCATGATGCAGTCCATCATCTTCATTTTCCTCTGTATCTTAGAAACAGCAATGTTTAAGATATTGTACATCTTAAACCATTATTTACTGAGTTGACTGCACAGAATTTTTTAAAATTGAATAAAAAAAATGAATATTTGAACAGATAATGTTATATTCCTAGTTGGAGAGAGCTTAAAAAGAAAATAAAACTAAATAAAAACTCTAGTCTTAAAACTCATTTCATTTGACAACGATTCACCTTGATTATAAAACTTGATTTCCCATTAGGATTTTAAATTTGTCAAATTGTGCTGTGGTTATTCTGTGCTCCCTCAGACCGAAGCAGGTTTGTAATGATGTTTGGTATGTATATTACTGTATTCGGTACTCTATGGGGTGCAATAATTTATGAGAATGAGTTATTTAACTTTTTTGCTAACATTTTTCAGTAACATTAGATGCTTTGGTTCTTGTAATCTTTGTATTCTGCCTAATAAAAAAAAATTAAAACTTTTAACTAGAAAAAACAAATCAAGCATTCCTCAAGAACATACTTTAAATTAGTATTTGAGGAACCTAAAATAATCATCATGCACTTGTTCTGATCTACTTACTATAGCATTAAGCATCCAGAGAACTACGGTGAGTGATTTATATACAGCTGCAGGCTTCCAGTTCTGCTCATAATATTTTTTCCAATGGAAAAGCAAATTTGCAATGGAAACAATTTATAGTCAGATATTCTTGTTTGCAAATACTCTTAGTTTAGACATGTGTCTCAACACATTGTAGTTCATGTAAAAGAATGATTTAGCTCCTTTCCAAATCATTTACCACCAGTTAATTTTACACCTTTTGATGAGAACTAGGAAATGCACGATAAAGAAGCATACCACTTCTCCCTGCATCTATTAAAGAGAAACCTCTTACCCACTTCAGTGAGAAGAAACAGAATCTCAGTGTTATCTGAGGTTAGTTATTTGATATTTAATTAAGACAATCAAAACCACAAAAAGCCACAAAACATGTAGGAGGAAGAGGAGTACATTCTAATACTGAAATAAATAAGCTATGCAGTGTAATCCTGGAGTCGTACAGCAGGATAGTGCTAATACACTACCTGATTCAGAAATAATGATATATGTTACCCCAGTGTGATACAAAATCAACAATAGGACAGTCAATACTTGCAGAAATGTTGCTTACCTGTTGCCTTGGTTATTAAGGCCCCTGAGTTCCCGGAGCTGTCCAATGTACCTCTGCCTTTTTTCGGCTTACCTTCGGACCAAAGGTGGGTCCTGTATCAGACTTCTCCATGTGCTTACATCTGCTTGTAATACATAGCCACTTCGCTTCTGCTTTGAAAGCATAGGCGTGTTCCCACATTAAATAAAAAAAGTGAGCCAGGGGTTAGGAGCATCTTTCCATCTTCCTCTTTGCCAGGAAAGGGTATTTGGTTTGCACCATCTGTTGGTGATGGAGACAGATCTTTGTCTACATCGGAAGTGTTTGCAGTCCTGTGGCCAAACAAGAAGGATTTTCACCCTGTGGGTTCCTTCCCCTTTCTCCCTTTGATCTGATTGTTTTAAATCTCTTTAGAATTCAAGGACCAACTCACCCCCAAAAGGGACGTGTTGTAATGAAGATGCATGGCAAGCATTAGACAGTAACACTGGATATGTATATTTTTTAAAGAATAAAACCTTCAGTTTTGTCAGAAGCTTTGCTCTGCACAACTACTGCAAATCAATCAATTGAGTCTGGTGTGCCTGGGACCAGTACGTATCTAAATACAGTAGATGGGGTGTGAAGTGAAAACCACAAACCCTTCTGTCCTGCCAAAGGCATAACCTGACAAATGAAAGATACTTCAGCAGGACTCTGGTTAAAAGAAAAAAAACCAAATCCTATTGTTATCAGTGAATTACTTTAGCTTGACTCGCTTCAGCACCGAGGGGAAGGGCTCTAATAGCCGAGGTATTGTTGGAGCAGCCTGCATTAAGCAAGCAGTAAAAGCCTATCTTCTTCTCAAGTGCAGAAAAGCGTTTCACATCAAGCGTTTTGAGACCGCCTGAAACAAAATGGGCTTTACAAGGCAGTGTTTTACTGCCCTGCTGGAGAGATGTTTGAACTCCATTTGAAGGAGAGAAAAAACAAGGGGGGACGATTCCAACAGTTACAATTGGGAATGCAATACTGGGTCCCCTACCATGCTTACTTAGGCTAATGGAGGGCCTGTCATTCAGCTCCCATTGCACTGGGATACAGGGCAAACATTCCCCGGTGACCCTCCGCATGCAGGTCCCCTCTTCAGGACATCATTAAAAGCATGCATGCACTTGTCTGACATCAATTGGCAGCCTCGCTTGCCAGGTTCAGAGATCTCAGGCAGGCAGCGGGACTAGCTCAGAGGAGAACAATCCTGGCTGCTCGGGCTTTCAAGAGCCTGAAAATCATTTGGTTGCGGGTGTGCGAGGAGGCACAAAGGCGCTCAGCAGGTAAGAGCCGGGGGCTGGTGCCAAGAAGGAACCGGCCTTGATCGCCCGGCCCGGATTGAGTCGCTCTCGCTGCAACACCCACGCGTCCCCGAGGGGCTGCCTGTCTTCTCTCATCAGCGTTAAGGAGCAGCGGTGCCCGTCCGTCCCTTTTTTGGTCCTGCTAATCCTGTTATCTGTTGGGTTATAAATATTTAACGCCGTTCGCCCGGGGATGCTACCCTCGGGGAAGTGAGATGTCAACCAGCCTCCTCCCGGCCCTCGAGCGCCCGGGGAGAACCGATGACATCCGCAGCAGAGCCCAGAAGATGGCTCGTCAGGAAGGGCTGGTGGGAGCCTCGGTGCTGGGCTTCGTGGCCGACCTGTCGCTGGGCTCTCCCGCGGGCCCCCCCAGGGGGGCACCCCGCCTGGACCTCTACGAGCTCGCCCCCGGGCCCCCCTTTGGGGACACAGCCCTGGCCCTGCGCCAGGGGCGGCCTCTGAGCACCTTCGGGGATGGGGACCAGGAGGAGGAGGAGGAGGCGCAGAGGCGGGGGGCCACGGCCCTCCTGGACAGACCCAAGCGAAAGCGAGTCATCACCTCCGCCCAGCGCCAGGCGGCCAACATCAGGGAGAGGAAGAGGATGTTCAACCTCAACGAAGCCTTTGACGAGCTGAGGAAGAAGGTGCCCACCTTCGCCTACGAGAAGAGGCTGTCCAGGATAGAGACCTTGCGCCTGGCCATCGTCTACATCTCCTTCATGACGGAGCTGCTGGACAGCTGCGACCAGGAGGAAGCGAGCTAGGCCGCCCCGGGACGCCGAGGAGGGGCTGGCGTCTCCTCGCCTTTCTGGCAAGGGCGCCACGTCTAGACACGCGGCTGCCAGGGCTGGGGTGGGTAATACGTGACTCGGGGGAGGGCAGGGTCCGAGCTGCGCGCTGCTCCCGCCCGGCCCCGCACCTTGATGACGGCATCGGGGCCGGGGGAGGGGGTGGGGGAGGGGGTGCTCCACACTGC
>NW_017729005.1:588817-608566 GCF_001723915.1 Gavialis gangeticus | reverse complement strand
CTCCACACTGCGGCTCTAGTGGCGCTTTATGAAACACACCCTCAGAGTTTTAGACGGGAAAAATAAAGGCATCTCATGTATCCAGCGGCAGCGAAAGACTCAGACGTCTCATTGGACGGCGGCAGCGGATGCTCTCGGAGTGCTTCGGGGAGGGGAGGGGAGGGAGGGCTTTTGGTTGACCCCCGGCTTAAAAAAAGAAGCCCTCCCTCCACCCGCCCCGCCCGGGGATGCAGAGGGAGCAGGGCTTGCCCCCGCCCTCCCTCGCCCTCTGCCCGCAGCTTTCGGCGCGGGGGGGCACGGCTCAAGGGAAACTTTAATTATTTTGGCATTAGCTCCTCGTGCCTCCGAGGTCACGGGCGGGCGGGTGGCGGCGAGAGCCAGGGGCGACCGAGGAGATGGGAGCGGAAGGGGAGCTGGGACACGTCGGCGCGGGCTCTCTCTCCTCTCCGCCCAGAGCAGACGGGGGCAGCGCGGGGCTGGGTCCGCACCGTGTCCACCAGCCATGCCTGGGGGGGCAGCAAACCCGCGACACCTCACTGCAAGCGCTCCGAGATGCCCTGGTTTAGCAAGTACTTCAGCCGGCTGCAAAGCTGCCTCCAGACTCTCTGCGCATCCATCCTCCTCATCCCGCTTGCCTCCCCGCAACGCCCACGTCCTTTTGCTCAGGGCTTCCCTGCAGCTGATGTCTGACCCCTTTCTTACCATCGGTACAGAGGAGGGTTCTTTTCCTACAGCTACACACACAAGCCCGATATGAGAGCAGGTGCCGTCCCGATGTGGTTTTCGTTGAACTTGCAAACACAACTTCCATTGCAAGGAGCGCTGCAGGCTGAGCCGGTTCCCGTCACCCTGGCACCACTAGACATTTGCACTGAAGTGACTGTGGGTTTGTGCCATTGGAACTGAGATCAGAATCTGGCCCTAGCATCCTTTTCATATCATTTCTTCATAGTCTTTTTTTTCAGTTTCTGTTAGGCTTATTACCATCATTTCTCTTTTCACCTTTTACTATTAATATTACTTTTAACACTTGTATTACTTTATATTTGTTTTCCATTTCTTTTTCCTTTTTTTGCTTCTGTTCTCCCTGATCAGTTGCCCTAAGTTGTTGGAAGGTTATTTCCTCTGCCACACTAGGCTGGCTACTGCTGCTGGAATCTCACTGGAAACAGGTGCCTCCCTCCTCCCCCCACCCCCTTTGCTCCTCCTCCCCCCTCCAAAATATTGTTTGCTAAAAAGAAGTGGGGGAAAGGACTAGGAACAAATCAACAAATTTCAAAATGGTCCAGATGAATTGGGATGTTCCCACTGCGTACAGCACAGAGAAGAAGACAAGCAACTTAGATTTTCATTTTTAATACTACCTCTCCATGAGCTCTATATAACCATGCATTCCACAGGAAGACAGCACTTCTCTTCATAATTTTCATTGCCTGTGTCAATGGATAAAATCAGAACTCTCTAAGCCATCCTATTTTAAGTAGAAAGATTCATAATGTAAACATGCCTGCGACAGATAATTCAAAAATTATTGGTTTTCTCTTCTTGGTTTAATAACAAAACATTGGAACACATTCAAGATCCAAGTTCTTTTGGTACTTGTGCTGAAGACTGAGAAAAAGCAGAGAGCAGGCTCTGTGTTCTCATCTTCAGATATGAACCTAAATCCTGATCCTGCATTATTAATTATTAGGATTATTAAACAAATCACTGGAAATTTTATACCAGTAAATTAGAGTTCTGGTAGTGAAATTCTTCTTTGAGCCACTGATTTAAAACAAAATAAATTAAACCATAGTGCATGCCAAAGAAAGAAATGTGTAAACACACAGAGCAAATATCAGGGCCATGAGTTGTTATAAAGTACCACAGTGCCATTGACACCAAGGAAGCTATTCTGTATCGATTTACATGACAACAGGTTCTGGTAAATATTGTCCCCCAAACCAGCTACTAATTGAAAGGGCCTGGCTGTGGTAGTCACAGTATTTTATCATTAGTGGATATCTTTGTAAAGAGAAGGATTTCTTATAGTACCAGTGGTTGACATCAGCAGTCTCTCAATACAAAGGGTGGGGGAGTCTTCTTGTAAATAAATATATCACTGGTGAACCTGAGAAGGCCAATCTGAGATCTGCATTTCAGATGTAGTAAATCATTCTGGGAAGGTATAGTGGATCCTGGTGATGTCAGATTACAGCTCTTTCCCCTTTTCTCTCTCATTTATCTGCCTCCATATTGAGATGAGTTTGATCAAAATATTCAGCACTTTGTTGTCAACCGTGGCACAACTGGGTGCTTGAATTCTCCCAGGTATTGATGTTAATATGGCATTCCCTCAGATTGGCCTTCAAGTTGTCCTTGAGTCTTTTCTTTTGCCCACATCCCATCAGTGAGTTGGGATTTTAGGACCTGTTTTGGGAGCTTGCTGTCAGGCATCCTTATAACATGTCCTGGACACCAGAGCTGGATTGAATGGAACTGGTGGTTATCTTGGATTTGGAATATAATCAGCTGATATTAAAGAGATTCCCATCTATGCAATACTGGATGCTGACTCCAGATGTAGGTCTATCAGCAGTGACATAACAATGGGATAGATACAGAATAGTAATCAGGGGGTCCATTTCCTAGCCATTGCTTAAGATTGTTGCTGTCACGTCATTGTGAAGAAGTTTCCAGATCTTGTCAGGATCTTTCATAGGGCCATAACCTTTTTGCTGGTGGCCCCCACCCTTTGCTAGTCCCCCCTCCTTTTCTGCTATATGTGTCAGGGTGCTTTTAAACCTTCTCAGAGGCATTGGGCATTGGCTACAGCCAAGGCTGAGGACTTCAACTGGGGTGTGCCAATGCTCCTGCTGAGACCAAAGCCAAAGGTTCCTGGTTAAAAGGTCTTGCCCTTCTGCTCAGGGTCAGACTGGTCAGCATATTGGGAGTCAGGAAGGAATTTTACCCCATGGTCAGATTGGTACAGACTGGGCAGGTCTACAAGTTCATTAATGTGCCTTAGATACTGCACATTTAATTTACTTCCTTAATGAAGTACAAACTAAATGCACAGTATCTAAAATTATTGTGCAGTAGCTCCAGTGCATAGTTATTTAGTGACATGTACTGCACATTAGCCTAATAACACTGTGCAGTAGGTTATTAGCACATTTTTGCCATGACGTGCTACTGTGCAGTGTTCTTAGGCTAATGTGCAGTAAGCATCTTGTGTAGACACACCAGCTCTGCGTGTGTGTGTGTGTGTGTGTGTGTGTGTGTGTGTGTGTTGGGGGGGGGTTGCCTTCCTCTGTAGCAGGGGGCATGGCTCTCTCTCAGGAACCTCTTCAGCATATAATGACAACATTTTATAGAAGCAGGACATTGGCTACCACAATTCCTCTCATTTACCTGTGTCAGGTCTATGTTGTGTCATGGTTGAAGGTAGTCTTATATAGAATTTATACTATGATTGTACTGGGATGGTTTAGATAGGGATGATACTGCCTCAGGCAGGGAGTTGGACTAGATGACCTCTGGAGATCCCTTCCAGCCCTACTTCTCTATGACTCTAACCTTGATGTAGTGGAGAGGCTTATGCTACCAATAACCTTGAAAGTGACGCTGCCTGGGGTTTACTGCCCTGGTAGGGTCACCATAAGCAGGCCGCTTACTCTTCTTCCTCATTAAGGCTAGTCAGCTCTCAGTTTAGATCTCCAATAAATTTATTTTACATAGGGCAAGGTTGTTCTCACAGCAAACAAAGCAAACAACAAAATAAGGAAGTGTGTAAATAACAAACCCAAAACCTGTGATCTTTCCTCTGACCCAGAGAGGGGCAACCCAGGCTCTGTGCTTCTTCATCAGCACATCGGTCTGCTGTCTTCTTGCCTCTGTTCCTGGAGTTCTTAACTGGCTCTCTAGCTTCACCCTCATTCACTGGTCATCGGTTTCAGCTGACTCCCAGAGTCCAGCCAGGAAGACTCAAAAGTGCTGGCTACCTGCAGCTGGGTCTCAGTCCTTTGAAAGATGAGCATTTCCTTACAGTCACCCATGACAAGGTCAAGAGCAAGGTTTCCAGACTAATAGTGTTGCAAAAATAAAAATAAAGGTCCTCCTCAATGGCAGATGAGGCATCTGAAGAAAGTATACTTCATAATACAACAATAGTCTTGGTACAAGACTCTCTGAGGCTGTCTGTACCAGGGCAGTGCATTTAAACTTGCTGGTTTGCTCTGCACACATTATCTCCAAAACTAGAAGCAGTGCAGGCACGCTCAGATAATGCTGAGGATAGGCTAATTGTTACAGAGGTTACATATTTCAATGTGCTGCTGCTTGGCATGCGAAGCCTGCAGAATAGGTATGCCTTTAGATTCCCATCTTGTAACTGGATCTGTTCAAGCAGACCCCTGCATCCATGTAGAACTCCATGGAAAGCATTGAGGTGGCATGGCTTTTTCAAACTGCCAATGAGGATCTGGTTCCAGCTCCAGGGTCCTGGTTTAACATAATATAATCATGTTTTGGAAATCTTTTGGACAAGTTGGTATCAGGTCTGGTCTTACTCATCTAAATAACAGCTAATTATATTAAAATTACAACTGTATACACTCTCAGATATCTTAGATCAAAATAATATCCAATGTGATCCTAGCCCTATTGAAATCAGTGGCAATAGTCCTATTTTTAAAGGTTTTTCTTCTTCACTAAAAGACAGCCATCACAGCTATTGGTCCTCAAAGTACAAACTAATCACAGCCCAAAGTACAAACTAATCACAGCTATTGGTCCTCCTAAAAGGCCATGCCATTATCACTGCATTTAAAAGAAAAACTGACAGTGTCAGTTACTTCTGGGAAAAGATAAAAATTGGGTTTTTAAAGTCGTAGTTTGATCATATACCATTTTTAGATCTTGATCTCTGCCTGGTCTGTTTATGTTCTCTTTGCTCACTGAAGGCTGCCTTTTCCTATAACATTGAGTTCCCTCATAGCTATCAGATTACTATTAGTATTCAGACATGTAAACCAAAAAATAAGACTAAATGAAATCATATTTGAAAGACGTTACCAAGCTTTCCAGGCGAAGTAAAAATAATCAAAAGACTTTACAATCTATAGTTCAGGCTGATCTTGTTTTACAACTGCCCAACCCGAAAGCAAATTTAAGCAAATTAGTGCTGGAAACAGAACAAAATATTATGATAGCACTGAACACTCCTGCATCCACACTCTAACTGGCTACTATGGCCCTATGATTGGTGTTTATTATCACATTTGTCAGCATTTCCATTATAAACACCCTAGTGTGGAGGGTTTATAACTCAGCTATAAAAATTCCCTCCAGGATGAAACTTGATAAGTGAGGTCTTAGGCCAACAACACTTTTTTTCTTTTACAAACTTTAAAATGAATTAGTTTTTGAAGTCACAGGGGTACTAAAGAAAATAGATATGAAGAAGGGTTCGGTTCTTTATTAGGTTCTTCCTTAGCTTAAGATCAGCTGTACTTCTCAAAATGATTTTCTGTGAGGTCTTTTGCCTCCTTAATATGAATATGAACCTACTGTTTTGTTTTTTAATGACAAATAGCTGAGATACTAAGGCTAAAAGCAGACTGTTGGACGTGTGTGACAAATTTTCTTAAGGATTTTTTTTTACTGTGGTTGATATTCCTGATTCAAAATCATGGCTGGCATGCTTTATTTTATCTATGCTGTAAGAGTTATAAAAGTGATATTCAAAGGTATTTAAATCTTATATGTATTACTTTCACTTAAAATCTTTACATACTTTTTGAATGGTGATGATGCTTTAGATCACCTCATCTCATGGTGTTAAATAGAAAGGAAGTCATTACAAAGGTCTCTTTTTAGGGACTTCCTTGTGTTACAGGACCAACGTCCTCACCACCACGGAGTAAACTGTAAGGTTTAATGTCAAATACGTTTTTTTCTAGGATGAAAGAACACAAGAGCAAAGGTTATTCATGACTCCCATGTTTTACCTCCTTCTAGGTCTCCAAGAAAATAAGTTAGTTTCATGAAAATTAGTTTTCTCACCTAAGTTCCTGAAGCCAGAGATGAGGTAATGTGTCCTTCCCACTTCCTGGTTCACCTAGTCTCTTTCCCCTAACTTGATATGGACCCTGACTACAAAGGAGCCTTCAAAAAGGAGAAATCTATGTGTATAAATCCCCTATATGTAAGATGACAAGTGGATGATATAGGAATTAAGCCTGTTTTTTTCTAGTACACTAGAGGAAAATGGAGCCAAATATTTATTTATGAATGTCATGCATATTTAAATATATATTAAATAAATATTTAAACCCAAACACCATCATATCTGATTAACAGCTGATGCATTCCCATTGGATATGAAAAACGTTTTCCAATAGGTTCCTTTTTTTGGATGCCCAACTTGAGGCACCTTAATAAGAACCTAATTTTCAGTGAATGATCCTATAAGGAGTCCCAGGTTCAGCACCCTAAATAATTAGCCTTTAAGAAGTCCCGGCTTTTTTCTTAGTATTGAATAACCTTTCTACACCCAGGCTTAAATTTACAAAAGTATTTCACAACTGTGCTTGCACATTTCTCTGCATGTGTTTGTTAAATGCACAATACTCTTGTGCAAATAAAGCAAAGATTTTTGTATGTACCCAATAAAATATGTAGGCCTCAATGTCTGGATGTACTAGAGCTGATCCAACTGTGAAACAGGGTAAACAATCTGGCCCCCAGGAGCCACAAGTATTTTTAATCTACTGAGTTAAAATATTCTTCCTTTCATACTGCAACCAAGCCCAGTGATTACTGTTCATTTAACAAATATGTCCAAAGTTGATGGGATGCAAGAGTATATTTCCAGTGCCCTGCTGAACTTCATTATCTTCTCCTCTTCTGAGACTTCAGACATATATAGAGATCAGGTGGGGAGCAACCGCAGGTTTGGGAGGAATCAGTGACAGCATAGCTCCTAGCACTAGTGGGGTTTGTCTTCACTATGCAGCTTTTACTGCTGTGTCAGCTGTGGTGTAGCTCGTGTAGACTCAGCATGTGGTGACAGGGGGTTTTTGCCAGCATAGCTACAACATTTCTCTGAATAACATGAGACTTTGCTGACCAAACACCTCTTCAGTTAGCATAGCTGTGTCTATGCAAGGAAGCATCCGCACAGTTTACTAATGTCAGAAAAGGGCTGTGATCTTTTCATATTCCTAGCCAATGCACTATGCTTGCAGAACATTCTAGTGTAGCCCTGGCAAGTGTGCTGGAAAAACCTGGAAGAGATTATGCCATCTCAATGCTGTTCTCCAGATCAACCACCTAACCCCGTGCTCCCACCCTCTCAATGCAAACATAAACCAGTTCTGTAGACCAAATAACAGTTACCAGAGGGGCTTCTTCCAGCTCAGGAGAAGCACACACAGCATAATCTCTATTCCCTCCTTCCAGATCTAGTTGCTCATTGGAATTTTTCATACTGTTTTGCTCCTCTCCATTGTGTAGAGGGGAGCACAGAGCCCTTGACATATGAATAACATTCAATTAAAAAAATCTTTATAAACATGAAACTCCTTAGGGTTAGATCCAGCAACAATACATATGATCTCATGTTGCAAAAATGTGCCATATTTTCTATTAAAACTGGCACTAGTAACCACATTCTGCCATTCAGTCCATATTCTGTAGCTCTATCTTTCCACTAAGTTAAACAAACTGCTTCATTTAGCTGACAATCTGCCAGAATTCTGCCATCTTCCAAAACACAGAGATCATATGATCCATCTGTTGTCTGCAGTCATGTGGGGGAATGACTTTCCAAAGAGAAAAGTGCGTTGGCCTCAGATGTTGAAGCATTTCATATGCTGTCATCTTTTCAAGGTGCATTTGGACCCAGTCTTGACCACCTAAGCTACAAGCTACATCTTTCTAAAAAGTGCATGTAACTGAGCTGAGTAGCTAAGAGGAAGCTGTCCAAATACATTTGGGTTTTTCTGAGCTGAGGAAGAGATCATAGGTAAGATCTAGGACTCCAGAATATTCCCTAGAACACGTGGGAGTCCTTACATATGTAAATAGTTTACACTGTTGTGCTTAAGGAGATTATCATAATTGTGTATACAACAGAAAAAAAATAAAGAGGCACAGTAACAGATGTATCTAACAAATACAGATCTAAAGAAATGAAGAAATCCATTAATCCATTTTAAAATTATTCTAAGAAAAGGTATGAATACCATTGAAGAATGGATTCTTCACAGTAGACTTCAATCATATAATAAGAACCATCAGATCCAAAAGACATTGGAGGACGATGAATATCAGACAGGGAAAAGAAAGAATAAGGTGATTGAGAGATTATGAAAAGAATGGCTATGTGAGGTCTTCCCCTGTGGTACTTAGGGAATGCATTGAATTAATTTTATCCTACTTTTGAGCTGGTTTCCAGTTTCCAGGAAGTGTTCTCAGATAGCTTGAAACATTGCCAAATTATCATTAAGATGATATTTTAGCTTCTCATCGGATGCTATCTCCTCCCTACATGGAACCTAATTCTTAATTGTGGGCGGATGTAGCTTTTGCCAAGAGACTAACAACTTTATATTGTATTAATAGGACAAGCCTTGGACAGATACAACAGATAATTCAAATCCCTAACAAACTATAACAGTAATAAAGTATTAAGGTTTTAAAACTAAATCTAGGGATGTTCTTCCTTACCAGCTCAACTTTATGACACCACCTCACTATGGGTCCAGAACAAAACAGGAGATTCTGTTTCCATCTAATGTATCCATGATATTGTCAATGTCATGCTGTGCCTGCCATGCCATATGTATTACTGGAAAGCCATGTATTAGCATATTTTAAAGGCAACTCTTTTCCTAGATAGTAATTTAGCTGTAGCTCTGTTAAAATGGATGATGAAGATCCTTCTTGCCTCAGTGAATGATCTGGGAGGGAGTTAGTAGTTAGTTAGTGGGCAACTGTTGATTTGTCTGGATCACAGTGTACATATGAGAGATCACCAGGATCATTTATGCATAGGCCTAGGGTGGAGTATGTAGGAGTGGAGGCTGCCCAGACTTTCCATCCCCCTTTTAGACCATTGAGACAGAATCCAAAGACCAGACTGAGTATGGGCATTTGGTGTCTCGACAGCTGTAGTTATATACACATCTGGGAATCAAGCTGGGTCTCCCACATAGGAGAAACCTCCTATAGTCCCAGTGCAACGTTAGGCTGCAGTTTGTTTAGAATAAGCATGCCTATGCCCTTTATAGAGTGAACTGGGCACACAGGAAACTCTGCATTCCCATTGTGAAGGGGCATGGCTTTTTAAGAACGTTCACTAAACAAGATAGTTCCTTTCCATTGATCTACATATTTTGGGAATTGGCTCTTGTCTGTGCACTGTGTGTACGTTAGCATATTGCATCTCTCCCTTCCTTGCACATATGAACTATGTTTAGTGAACAGCTATCCTAGAATTTTCCAAATACATTATATCAGATTTTCAAACGGCACTTTTTTTTAACAAAATGCTTTGTCTATAATTAATTCTGGGTGCAAATGCTGACTACAACAACAAATTAAGCAGGCTGACATTTAGACAGTATTGTATGTTCCTACAACTGCATGTATGTGTAGACACAAAATTTCATGCAAAATTATTTAGGGCTGAAATGTCCCTGCCAAACTGGAGGTTAAATTCACCTTCTACTAAAATGCAGACCCTGCTAGGAGAGAATATGGAAGCTCTTTCACAGCGTAAAGCAATATGACACAACAGTCTTAGGTAGGAAGTACAGAAAATTACCATAGCTGATTGAAATGAAAGCCAGCTGTCACTGTGCCATACCATAGCCAATTAACTATAGATGCTGAATTTAGATAAACAAGTTGTAGTTACCCAGATTGCAATTTGACCAGGAGTCTGCTGTTAACATCCCTACTCTTTCCAGGGTGCCAGGAGATTTTTAATGAACAAAATGGTTATTAGAATAATCTGGTTCTCAGTTAAAATCTCAGCTGGTAATGGCTAGGTTGAAGGACATTTGAAGAAAATTGAAATACATTTTAATGTGACAGTACATTTTTGCCCACTTCCTCACCTTCCATGCATTCCTGACTTTCTAGATTGTGTGGATTTTCTAAGCACAATGTGACCTCTATTACAATAAAAGAAAGAACAAATAATCACTATCATGCAGAAAATGGCATCTTCATTACTACTATGTACTATGGATCCATATTGACTCAGAAATGCCATATTTACTCTATCACCAGTTCCATATCCTAAGTCCCTTGGATTTTTGCTGAAGGTTTCCCCTTCTAAATAAAAATCAGTCACAACTGTCCTTCACTTCTTATGACATGCGAGGGTGAGGCAGATAGATATATGACCAAACAGTCCTCCATAAAATATAGCGACCATTTTATTTGCTATGACTTGCACTAAATAATCAAGGTTCAGCAGATGCTTGGGAGACTCATACAACCTAAACATCAGAAGTGCATAAGCAAGGTAAACAAATACATCTCATTATGCATGTGGGAGGCAGTAAAATGAGTACAGAGAGGCTGAAATTTGCATTTGTGTTTTTAGTGTGTGCACTGCTGTCCACTACATGTTACTGTGGCAGAAAGGATTACTGACACCAGAAGTGGATAAATTCAGCTTTTTCATAATGGAGCTCTCAGTACATTCTAATGTAGATTTTTTGCCCTCTAATTAATTACAACATCTGCTTTCACCAACAGCCACATTAGCTCACTTGTGAGGTGTGTAATAGCAAAGAATAACATTAGATCAGGCATTAGAAAACTTCATAACCTGTTCAAGTATAAAGACAGACATACAGTTGGACATATTTCAGTGGCAGGGGAATATTTTGGAATGAAGTCTCTGCTCTGCCTCTGGGAATCTAAGCCATAGCTTACAATTTAGGACCCAGCCCTAAACAACACACTGTTTGTACTCAGTAGGCTAACATACTTTAGAAACAATGTTCTAATATGCAGAAGAAATTAAATATTTTCAAGACTATAGCGAATTACAATTTGAATAAGCCTAGATAGTAATGTAGCTGGTAATTTAGTAACTTAGTAAAGGGGAAATTGCGCAATCTCAGTTTAATTAAAAATAGAATACATATCAATGAACAGTGGCAAATTGGTATAGGATGGGCCCTGTGCTCCAGAAAGGAGCTCTGGAAACATTTCTTATTAGTATCAGTATTAAATTGAGCTGCTTTTTTTTTGTGACCAATCCAGATAGTGTGTTAAACTGTATTACATTTACAACATGAGGTCTGATCCAAAGTCCACTGAACTGAACTCAGTTGGAACACTCCCATTAACCAACAGATCTTAGAACAGCTCCTCAATGAATATGGACTGCAGATTAAAAAAGAAATAAATATTTCTCCGCTTCTGATGGTAACTATTTCATGGTTTGAGCAATTCAGATAATAGACTTAGCCATGAAAGTAAATTCACTATGACAGGCAATTTTCAAGACAGAAGGTATATTAATAGTGTTATAATATTATATAGTGCATAACATGTTTATAAGCCATGGGCCTTAATAAGAACTTTTCCTTTTAACTCCAAGAGAATGGAGTTGGTTAAAGATAATCTTTCAAAATAAATCTTTGTGGACTCATAAGCAAAAATATCTCTGATACAAAAATAGATATGACACGTTATTTCTGTCCAAAAGTAAACAATGTTCTTAAAAAAGTCTCCACAGGAAAAAAAAAGCTTACCCAGAACAGAATATTTCCAACACCCATAGAAGGATACAGTTTTACAATATCAAATAGAGTTAATTAAGAAATTTAAGTAAGAGATGGTAGAAATTATGGAGCAGAAACCTGCACTAAGATTCTATGTCATGCCTCTAGGGAGTGCGGCTCAGAACTGGCAGCCTACAGCTGGGGAAGATAATGTTGCTTTAGTCCATTGTTCTGTCTTCTCAGTCCTGAGTTGTTCCAGGGAATGAAGCTCTGGGCATAATTTGGATGTTTCAGTGGCCTGTATAAATCACAGCAGCTTGCAGCACTTCTCAGTGCTGCAGGTTATGTTGAACCTGAGATAAGAAATATTGTTTTAAAAACATTGGCTTACAGGTAATACAATTAAAATCACCAGAGGGGGCAGAAGAAGTTGTATTTTAACATGGTGATCAGTGCAGGTGAGCCTTAAACTAGCAGTCCTAAAGGTTAGAAGACAGTAGTTGGGATCCTTACTACTTATTACTCAATCCTTTATTCTTTCTTGTGCAGAACTTCCCTTGAAGTCAATAGCAAGTCTGCATATTGAAAGACTGCAAGAGCAAGACCAAATCAATCACAACCTTATTTCTGCTTCTCCTTCATTCATAAAAAGAATTGGTGTAGGCAATTGATTCTGTCCCTACCAGGCTCTGAGTGTGCTGTCTACTGGCTATCCCTATGCTTCCCTCTCTCACTGGAGTGGTATAAGCTTAAATTCATTATTGTTTGCAGACCACCTACAGATCCTTGGATTAAAGGTGTTACACCTTAAATAATGAAAACTCTATTTAATCCCTATACTTTTAAACACTATTTAATAAGATTCTATGCTTGATTAGGCTATTTAATTTTCTCATGGACTATGTGCTTACCTCCTCTGTTCTAAAGCCTGGTGCTAATATGTTTAAACGTTTAGACAATAGCTGTTAAATATAGGCTTTGGCCACCACATGTCCAATATTTTCAAGATGCTTTTCTTCATTTGCTTACTATTATAGCTTTGTATTCTGCAAAGCTCTTTTGATGCAAGTAGAGGTAACCTGTCCCATATATTTCCTGCTGTTTCAAAACATGCTTGTACTTGCACTCGATTAATTAAGATATTAACATGAAGCATCTTCCTCTAACTTACTGTTAGTAGTATGGCACTATCTCAGTTCCAGTCTGAATGTCTCATAATTTGTGGCAACAGCAAGAGGAATCAGATGGCTACATACTCCTGTGCTACATCGTGAGAAAATTGATGGGCATCACGCTGAATGTTTCCAGTATCTGAGGGCTACATAGAAGTACAGGTTGCTTTGGTCGCCCAGTCATATGTCCTGTTGTCCAAAGGCACAACCAATGAGCCAAAACAAAGGCCTACAGAAACCTGTAGGTTGTGGCTCTACTGTGATAGACAGAGGCTGTGCCTACACGAGACTGCACAATCATTACTGCGCATTTATTTAGTACTTGTATAAACAAATAGATAACGTCAAAATAAATAAGTGCACAATAACCTGAGTTACTGTGCAGTAGCATCAGCAAACTCCTTTTTTGTGATGCTACTGACACGCTTTTGCCACTCAATGCTACTGCGCAGTAGTATCAGGCTACTACACCATCAGCGTCTCATGTAGATGCAGCCAGAGCTGTCTAAAAATAAATTAACTTGAGAAATGCAAACATAACCCCTCCCATAGAGCTACTCCACCACTGGCAAAGAGTCACACTGTCCTTAGAGTCAGGATAACTTTCTAACTTCTGAGATAGGGATTCATTTGAGCTCACAGTCTGAGCTCTGGCTTCCCCTTGTCAGCTCCCTCTATTTGCGGAGCTACAGAAATCCCCTTGTGTGGTCCCTGGATGGGAGGAGGAGATGGACTGATTCCAACTTTCAAATCTGGCATCCAATCAGGCTTCCAATTAAAAAGAAAAATCCTAGGAGATCACATGTGTGTTGGGGTGAAGTTCTAGTCCTTTTGTCTCAAATGGACCTTTGCTATCTGTTTTAATAGAGGAGGGGACCCCACTGATTTGAGATTTCCTGATGGGAAGCAGGGGGAGGTTCTCTGACACTGCCTAGTCTTATATAACCCCCCCCCTTTGTGTATTCCTAGCTGAGCTCCAAAGTGCAGCTGCTAGCTACAGACAAACCATAATGGGCAAAGAGTTCTTGAAATTCTTCCCCATATGGCTGACATTGTGCTAGACAGGGAGAAACCCACCTCCAGTTTATTAGTCAGACACTCACATGCATTATTTCAATGTGAACCCCATGAGCTTTGGAGTGAGTCACAGAGAGGCCACCTCTGACTGAAGGATCCAGCCAATGGCTCTGAGTTACATGTGAGAAGTGGAACAATATAGAAAAGGGAATATATACTTATATGCCTTATCAAAGATGGAAGAGACTGCAAAAGGAAAGTTCAAAAGGATTAAAATAGCATGCAACATGGTGACCTCTGTGAGCTTGAGACTGAAGGGGGGAAAGTCTGGGAAGATAGTTTAAGAGGAGTAAGGCATGCTGCCCAGGTATTGCTGTTCTGATGCTATTTAGATGGACTGCTATCATCCTTACCCAAAAAGGAGAAAGGGAAGTGATCCCCCCTTGACACCTTTCCCATGAGGTGGAACTGTAGCTGGTGTGATACATACTTCCACAGATTGCAGAATATTGCTCTATGCTGCCATTGAAGCCTGCATGTTGAAACATCAGTCAAAACTTTTGATTAAAATGACCTCAGGAAAATTAAATGAGATTAAAAAAGAAAACACTGTTTCTCTTCCCAATCTGAAATAAGCATGTCAAAAGGTAAATATATAGAGAAATGATATCATTTCTGAGCAGAGGGGAAGAACCAAGAATTTTGAATCTAGAGAATCATAATTTTACTTATAACTTTGACTTAAAAGATATATAACAAACTCCACCTCAGACTTTAAAAGAAAACTCTCTCTGTAATTTTTGACAGTTAAACTCAAATGAGTTTACTTCCTTCAGTCTTTCAAGAGCTGGAAAAAGCTTTGTGTTTAGCAGTTGTGGAAAAAATAAGAAATGTTAGTGTTTTTATTTAAATGAATAAGCTTCTGAACATAGAAGGAGTTAAAAAGTCTCATTAATGTTAATTATAGCCTAGCTGGCAGAGTTCACACAATAGTTTGGGTAAGCCAAAGTAAGTTTTTGTAGTGAGAGGATGGATATGAGTGCATGGGATGAAGAAGAAATGTTTATGGCTAATTAAAATTCAGTCTCTTTGATTCTCTTGACCCTCTATTTTTTTTCCCAGCCTGTCTTAAATAGAAAGGTAATACGCAGAATCTAACTGTTCTGAGACCCAGCAATGCAGATCCTGTGCATTGGACAATAACTCCAGTAGAATTATTATGAACATAATCTCAAGAAAATTAAAATGTATATATTTTATATGTATATATTTAGAACAAAGGGTAGGAAAGAAGAGTTAATTATGACCATTTCTTCGCTGGTGGCCTATTTATGCCTTCCCTTACCCACCGTTCTTTAAAAAGGGGTTTGGTGGGAAATTGTGCCCTCTTGTGATCATAAACAATACAGCATAAAAGCATGTTTTAAGGTTATATATACACTCAAATAGCTAGAAATTCACACCCTATAAACAAAGTCCAAGGTGACCAGAAGCAAAATAAGGTGCTTAATAACCCCCTCACCACCAATGACCACTAGAATCCCTGGATAAAATAATAGTTGATGGCAGAATGAATTATTAATAATATATAGAATGTGCTGTGTGTTAGATATGCATTGATTAGTTTATAGAGTACGATTATTTCTGAACAACAAAAATGATTCAGAGGTTAAAGTATGAAACAGGATGAAGAAGTAAGAAAAGAGTAAATTCTTTAAAATAGTGGGTCTGATGTGTGAGGTCGCATGCACTTACACTCTATGTATTTCTGTTTTGTGCACATCAATATTGGTCTGTACTGTATCATTATAGAAGTTGCTCACATCTTTCTTTACATACTTTGAAACAATACACAACATATCATATAATTCAAGATATGAAAGTAGGTGGGTAAATTCCTGTCCCTGCTGAAGTCAATAGGAAGCTCCACCTTGTATCTTTAAGGATTGAAGTTCTTGGTCATGGAAGCCGTCGGAAAGTTTCCTACTAATTTGAGTGGGGTTTGGATACTAAATGCACAATTACATGGAAGGCCTCAAATTAAGACTTTCACATCATTATTAATGCAGGTGTGTGTGTGTGTATTGTATACTATCCTTTAAATCTATATTTCAGTAGTGTGTGTCTGTGTCCACACAACTGAGTTAGCATTGCAGGGGACATTGCATTTCAAATTAACTGATTTTGTATACTTCAACCCATACATTTTCTTACAGAGATTACTTGATTTTAAAAAACCCCAAGAATTCCCATTAAAATTATCATTCATTCTTAAAAATCAAAAAAACAAAAAGCAATGTCTCAGATGTCTGGGTCACTGAGCCCAGAGCAGTGAGGCTGCTAGGCAAGCTAAAGGAGACTTCACTTTTTATTTCTGGCCCCATATGGTGCCCTGTTTCCCAGATGCTTTTTTTTCTTTTGAGCTCATCCATCCAAGTGCTCCCTATGACCAGACATGAGCATTTTACAAGGAAATGAGTTATAGATCATACTGACCAGCACAGTTCTACTCTGTCAACCAGCTCTCTATACTGGGATCTTTAATCTCCACTCCCTCTCAACCCTGGCCTCGTACACTTCTACAGTCTGCTGTTACTGTTACAGTTTTATACATGGGCAGACAAATGTGTGCTGAGCAAAGATCAAGAGCCAGTGTGTCCTCGGGAATAGTGAGGGACCCGCTCTCCCTGAAGGGGGTCTCCTCTGGAACATCTTTGAGAGCCATCCTCTCCATGTGGCTACCCTGTCTAGTCCCCTTGCCCCAATGGGAGGAGAAGCCAAAGCTCTCCTCCACGCAGGAGCAGCCTGATTTCTTGTGGCAATGTGTGAGGGTCCTGGCACCCTGTGTGTAAAATGCAATGCAGAGGAGATTCCTCACTGCCCACTACGGATACTGCCAAGCAACCGGTTGGCATAGTCCTTGTTCAGGCAAACTTCACATAGAAGCTAGAGATGTAGAACCCCAAGCTTTGACTGGGAGTATTTAAATAAAGATGCTTTAGTGCGATCCGGGCATAGACATAGGCAGGGATGTTTTTTTCTCCTCATTTACTCCCTATAGTTACAAAGTGAAAAAAGCAGCAGCTGATCTAGATTTCTTTGCCCCCCCCCCCCCGCAAAAAAACCCACCCCAAAACAAAAGCAGAAAAACCTCTAGCCTTTGGGCTGGCAGCGGAAGAAAGGCCAGTCTTTAAACGTCCTTCTTCAAATAAAGGTGAAGACCAGAGGAGGGGTTGTAACAGAGCATCCTTGCCGCGTTTCTGGGGGCTGGATGGCATGCAATTTCCAAAGCGTGGCACTTTCAAGGACTTCGCCTGTTTCTTTCTAGCTGCAGTTGATTTGGGACTGCTGAGACGCCCAGGGTGCTGGAGGCGGCTGTGCAGCTAGGACAGATCGGAGGGGGTAGGTCCCACAGACAGTCACTTGCTGACTGATGCTAGAACAGGGCGTTTCAGGACGGAAAGGCACCCATCAGCACCCCCCCCTCCCCCATCCAGCCCCTTCCCTGGGCACAGAAGTGACCCTAAAGTCCATGCCTCTACAACGATCGCTTTCTCCCCTTCCTTCCCTTGGGGTTGGTGAGCATCGTCCCAGTGAGCTTCCCTCCACGTGTCTTTATAGGAAGGAAGAGGAAGGCGGCCCCCCATGCCGCGGCCACCCGCACGCAGCCCTGGCAGCGCCGTGCAATGCGGGGCGAGGTGGGACTCTCTCACTTGAGCACCAAGCTGCTGAGATGAATGATTGTGTTACCGGCATCCTCGTGCGCTACCGTGTCTTACTCTCCTGCTTGCTTATTTTGGGCGCTGCCCCCGCCTCCTCCCAACCTGCCCTCACCAAGGGTTTATCTCCCTCACGGCGAGGTAGTACTTGGATGACCCACTTGCCCCTCTCCTTTCCCACCCCACTCAGGGAGGAGCTGCCCCTCGAAGCAATGCAACTTTTGAAATCCCAGCTGGCAGCAAAGCAGCAGGGCAAGGTAACTACCGTCCTTCAGAACAGCCCCCCAAATCCTGCGCCTTTCTGGTCCCCCAAAGAGCTGGAAGTCTCCTAGGGAGTAATATTTCCAATACCCCACGTTTCTCCCGCTCTGTAATTGTAACATCCACTGTCTTGGGGGATCCTATATCTGCTGTGGGGAAAACAAGCTCTGCCCCTTTGGGAACATAGGGAAGGTCCACTAAGGTGAGCTGAGACCATCCGTCCTGGTCACGATGGGTGACAAAAGCAAAAAGCCAAGAAGGAGAAGAAAGCAGCGCTTTGTCCAGAGAGCTCTGGGCAGCTGCCTGGGGCTGTCGGGGTGTCGCTCCTTTCCCTGAGAGATCTCCCCAGCTGCATTTTACTCACCACGTTTCCAAAAAGCCAAGGGATAGAGCAAGCTTTGGTATTTAAATCACCCCACCTCTAGCAAGAAGAGCAAGAAGAGCAAGGCATAGAGGCTAAGCAGCCAACTCCTACCGGCCGCGCAGATCCCGGCTTTGGGCAAGGAGGCAAACGGCCTCAGCCCGGGCCAGGGCACAGCCTCAGCTAGGGGGAAATGTTCCAGCTCTTTTGTCAGGTACCCGGTTATAGCCGTGATGGTCTGGAGGCAAAAGGAATCATAGCTCGTGGTAGAGGTGATCTCTTTTATTAGAAAATATTTTGTTTTGCATTTCTTTATTTTTTATGGGTTTTGTTTTTGTTTTTGCAAAAAGCTAGTTAGTCTAGTAAAAGATATCCCCTCAACCACGAATTCTCCTTCCTAGCTCTTGGGCACTCTGCACCCGTTTAGGATCTGGCCCCTACTCCTCTCTGGGGCCGGGGCTTCATATTGGTAAAGGACGAAGATTGAAGGGGGGTGGGAATGATAGTAATAGTAACCACTGACAGGTTTTTATTTTTTTTTAAAAAGAATGATTTCTCCCTTTTCCTCTGTGTCTCCTGTTTGGGCGGGGATAGGCCTGATTTTGCCATACTTTCTTTTGCCTTCTCACCCTCTCCGCAGGGGGAATGGACTCTGTGCATCCTTGACTGCAGTTGTACCGCTCCTTGGCTCTCGGCGAGGTATCCGGAAAGACTGGGATCCAGCAAGCGAGGGGCCTGATCTAGCAGAGCTGGCGGAAAGACCTGCGGTCTCCTCCCAGGGGGACCCGACCGACCCGGGGAGCCACAGCTCTTTACACGCAGGGCGGTCGGTCCCGTGGAAGGCAGGTCCAGGGAGGCTGCCTGGGGGATTAGATGGCTGGACTTTTTGGTCCTTTCTCTGCCCTGGATAAAGGAGGGTGATCCCTTCCCATCCTGAAATGCCCTGTTCTGCCATCAGCCAGCAAGTGGCTGGCAGTGCGACCCCCTCGGAGCTGCACAGCCGCCCCCAGCACCCGAGGATTTTCATCCGGCCCAAGGCAAGCGATAGAAAGAAAGAAAGAGGAAACCGCTCCGTCCCGGGAAGCAGCTTGGCTGGGGAGGGGCCCAAAGGGTTAAAATGGCAAAGCAAGAGCAAGGACAAAAAGCAGGATCGGTGAGCGAACCCGGCTGCCCCAGAGGCAGAGCTGAGCCGCAGCCCCCACCACGTGCCAGGATGCGGCTGTCAGGGCTATGGACCTAGGCGGGGGCTTTGTGTCCCAGGCCGGGCGGGCTGCATGTGCCCCCAGGGAGCGGATCTAAGGAGTCCCCCTCCTGTCCCCCGCGCCCATGACATCACCCTGACAGCCCCGGCTGCCCACGCCACCCCGGGCTCCCTGGGAAAGCCGGGAGGTGCGAGGGGAGGCGCCCGGCGCCGCAGCGGGCCCAGGGCCGCCTCCCCCTCCCCCTCCCGCCGCCGGCCCGGGCCGCGCTGCGCCCAGCCCCGA
>NW_017729005.1:588267-588634 GCF_001723915.1 Gavialis gangeticus | reverse complement strand
AAGGGCTCGGGGGAGGGCTGGGGGGGAAGCGGAAACTTTCCTATAAAACTCCGCAAAGTCCCTCCTCTCCACGTCAGGCCAATGACACCGCTGCCCGAGCTTTCCGCCAGCAGGAGCTATAAGAGCCTCCAAGTCGGCAACTTTCTCCCCATCCCGGACACCTCGAAGGGGCTCCGCGGAGGGACCGGGGCCGCCGCGGTTCTTCTTCCTGGGGGTTTCGTGGCTTTTATTCCCCCCACTCCGCGTCTCCCCTTTTCCTCCCGGCTCCCCATGCCCTCCCCCCTCCCCCCCAAGTGAGGTCCTCCCTCTCCTCCTCCTCCTCCTCCTCCTCCTCCCCGCAGGCCGCGGGGGAGCGGGCGGGCAGGAG
>NW_017729005.1:586755-587770 GCF_001723915.1 Gavialis gangeticus | reverse complement strand
CCAGACCCTCAAGCTGGCGGCCAGGTACATCGACTTCCTCTACCAGGTCTTACAGAGCGACGAGCTGGACTCCAAGATGGCAAGCTGCAGCTATGTGGCCCACGAGCGGCTCAGCTACGCCTTCTCCGTCTGGAGGATGGAGGGCGCCTGGTCCATGTCCGCCTCCCACTAGCAGGGACGGGGCCCCCGCCGCACCCCCCGGGCAAGGAGACCTAGGTAAGGCCTGGGCTGGGTGGGCACCTCCTGCCTCTTTCTTTTTGGGCGGGGGGGATGGGGGGAGACACAGGGAAGCTCGGGGTCCTCCTCCTCCTGGGCTGGGCACCGCAGGGCACGTGTGTGCCCTACACAGTGCCCAGCGCAGGCCCTTCCTCCAAGCCAGGCCTGGGAGGGGGTTGGGGCTGCTTTAGTCACCAACCCTTTGCAGCCCGTTCATTTTTTTTAACTGAAAAGGAAGGGAGGAAACTTCGCCTAGGGGATGTTTCCCAATGTGCCCGTCCCAGCTCCAGGCCCCCATCCATCCCCCTCCCCTCCGGCCTCGAGTTGCTGCACATTGTTTCGTGGTGGCGTGTCCCATCCCAGCGCCTGCAAAGCAGCGGCACCGATGACTCTTTCTTTTTTTTTTTTTTCCTTCCCCTTTCTCCTCACCTACAGCCCCACGCGTCTCTCTCCGGTTTCAGTAACCAGCCTTTCCTCCCCCTCTCTGGGTTTTTGCAGATTTCCCAAAGAAGGAGACAATGGACAGTCTAGAGACTCTGAAGTCGGATTAAAAAAACCCAATTAAAACAGAGTATGCCAAGGATTGTCTGGGAAATTAGAAGAGCTAAGTGAAAACTCAAGCAGGGCGTGGGGAGCACTTAGAGAAAAGGACACAAGGGGTCTTGGACAGTGACTTCCCAGTGGGCTCTGCACAACCCACCTATCTCTGCATTCTGATAGACGTCTGAACAGATGCTTTTTTTTTTTTTGGTTTTTTTTTTTAATTTTGACGAAGAATGTTGGAATTTTACTTTTTTTT
>NW_017729005.1:581526-586728 GCF_001723915.1 Gavialis gangeticus | reverse complement strand
TTTTTTTTTTTTTTTTTTTGCATGCATTCCCAAGAGGTCGTGCCTATAAGCCACTGATGAAAGGAAATAACATTCTGGTGGACTTTCTTCGTTCTTGACTGATCCTAATGAAACCAACAAAGCAAATCCCCGTAGAGACGGTGAAAAACTTTTGGAGGGGAAAAATAAACTGGGCTCAAACTGTTATATGCAAACCTACCCGGTGCCTACTTTTTTATTATTATTTTTCCTCCGAGAAAAAAAAAACAAACATTTTATTTATTTATTGATGACCCATGTTAAAATGCAAATAGATCCGGTGTCTAAATGCATTCCTATTTTTATGATTGTTTTGTAAATATCATTGTATATTATTTTTCTGCAATAAAGAAATATGATTGAAATTTTAAGAACCTTCAGGTTTGGTCTATGTAAAACTCAGGGGCGAAGCTGGAGATAAATACCTGCTTGTTGAGCTGTAAAGACACCCAGGAGAGAGGGGAAACCAATATAAACAAACGGGGCGAAAAACGCAAATAAACTAGCTACTGACAGACACAGGCGTGTTATTTATAGAGACAGCTTTATTATTCTGCTTTGGAGCTCGCTGGGCTCCGGGGTAAGATATTCTCTCTCTTTTTCTTTTAATCAGACTCCCAATAATATTCATTAAGTGAAGAGCAGAATTGATCGCTCCTGCAATGGAAATGCCATTCTTTCCTTCCCCCAGGTTTTTTGCCTCTGAAGTGGAGGCAGGAATAAGAAACGTGCCCCAGCTCCTGGTGCTCGGTTGTTCGGTTGAGACAGGATGGAGGGCAGAGAGGGGCAGCAATTTTAAAGAAGAGGCATTAAAAGGCAAAGCGAGGGGAGGGGGGAGAAGGAAATAGATCTGTGGGTGGCATGCGACCGTTTAATATTTTTAGTTTCAAGAACACAAAGCAAGTTTGCCATGTGCAGAGGGGATACAGGAAACTAAGCCTGTTTTCCTTTCTTATCTGTAGACAGTAGCGCTTCGTTCAGTTTTGTCTTCGTTTTTTGTAAGCCTTTCTCGTTTAAAGTCTAATATGCGGTGAAAGCGCAATTGTAGAGAAGAGTGGATCTTCAGCTTTTAACTCTCAGAATTACTGTAAAAATAGTAGCTGCTAAAAATACAAAACAGCTTGTCTAATCTCCTTATCAGGGTCTTTGTAATTTTATTTGTCGATCACCAGAGAAGTATTGCTATCTATCTATCTATCTATCTATCTATCTATCTATATAGAATATAGAGATATAGATAAATATACCTATATATAGTATATATCTATATCTATACATAAATATAGATATATCTATACATAAATATACATAGATATATACTATATAGATGTACTGTTAATATTCTATATCTATAGACAGACAGATATAGTGTATATATATACTGTTACTATACTATATCTATATAACTATCTATAGATATAGATATAGAAATATAGATATATCTATAGCTAGGTAGATATATCTAGATATATATAGCATAGTAACAGCTATATCAGCAACAGTTCTTTGTTGATCGATGGGATACAATTAAAATATGTGCGTGTGTATTATATATAATATGCAGAATGGTTCTTTTCACAAGTGTTTCGCAGGCACGACTTCTTGAGACTTGTTATGTACATATACTTAATATATATATATATATATATATATATATATATAAAACAGTCTCAAGAAGTCGTGAAACACTTGTGAAAAGATCCATTCTGCATGTATCTGTTAGATCTGCAGAGATATCTGCAACTGAAGCATTGCTTCTCAGCTTTCTGCCTGCAGATCAGTCTCAAAGCAGACCGTGGAGCAGCAGCGCTTGCTTTTTCTTTCTTCCTTGGAAATTATACTTTGCGATCAATAGGCTAATGGTAACAGTAGTAGTGGGCGTCCTCTGGTCAGAGCCTAGATCAAGCTGGAGTAACTCGCACAAGTAATTGAGGTTACGCGTTACCAGTTCCTTCTGGCGCCCATGTTCACGCAGCCTCTCGGGGAAAGCAGCCGATGTGCTTATTCCAATCAAGTCGTGTTTGCCTAGCTCAGGTTGCGTTTACTTGCTGTCCTGAATGTTTTTGTTTCCATGTCCACATATTACCATATCTTGCTGACCTACCAGTATTGTGAATTTAATATCGTGCATATTTGAGCCCAGTGCGCAATGTTTACAGTCGAAAGCCCGCAGCGTTTGTTTGTATTAAGGGATTAGCAGGGACTTTGAAAATTGGATTTGGGTTGCGGTGGTCCCAGCATTAAGTATCAGAGAGGAGCGTGAAAATGGTGGGGATGCTGAGGTCGGGAGCGGGGGAGCGGTCGCTGTTCCCGGCCGGTCCCACCACTTGGATTGCTGAAGTCTCAGGTTCACTCCGTCATAGTCTGATCGCTTAATATTTCAGATGTCTTGAAAAGCTCCCGCACGGATGAGCGCCCCGCACCAAGTAGAAAGGTAATGCTTCCTTACCTCTGCTGCCTTTGCTAACGGAAAAGAGGGGGTCGGCTTGATAGCTGCCACCTTTGGCTATTATTGCTTTCTCTTGCAGAGAAAAAAAAAGCACATAAAAAGGGCTTCTAGAAAGCACCCAGGTGACAAGACCCGTGTGTCGTAACTTGGCAAAGGAAGGATAAAGAGGGGAGTGGGTGACCCGCTGCTGAGGAACGGTGCAAGGAAGGTGCATTTACAGAATAGGTTGTTAGCTAAAGGGAGAGGAGTGAAGTATAAGGGCTGTGGGTCCAATCCTGCCTGTCCTGGTGACAAGTCCTCAATAACTCGTGTGCACGGAGCTAGTCCCCCAAAGAGAGGGCAGAACTTAGCCCCATCTGCACCCCCCTTTTCCAGCCACTTCAAATGCACTGGGCAAGCCAAGCCCCGTCACTTGTCAGCATTGTGATGGCTGTGTGTGTTCTTCCTACCTGCCTCGTGCCTTACCTAGGGGAAATCTTGAATTCTCGCTGTGCTTTGATCAATAGACGAAATACTGTAAACTTAAGATTTATTTTTCTTTTTTTGCATTGTTCCCGGCAGTGTGCCTCTGGTTCACTTGTCTAGTACAAACCGTTACCTTTATTTAAAAAAAAAAAAAAAGAGGAGGAGGAAAAGAAACCTAAAGAGGAGCTAATCCTGATTTAAAAACACAGACGTGACCCTTCCCGTTCTGCATTGTGGAACTGCATGGGCCCAGCGCCCCTAGACCCCAGCCAAGAACTATTAAGTCAGAGTCAGCTTTATTGAAGCAAAATATTAATTTGCCTTCTGGGAATTTTAAACACTCTTGCAATCAGAAATGAACTCGGCCTTTGGAAGTTATAGTCCTGATTGATTTTTTTTCTTTCTTTTTTTTTTTTTGCAAGGCATGAGTATGGGGAGTTTATTTACAGAGCAAAACGTGGCAGAGAGGAGTTTCCCATTTAAATAAGGTCCTGTGTTTTGTTGCCTTAGCTATGGCCAGCCTCAGCGCGCCCTGATGACAACTCGTGGGGAGTTTCAAGCAGTCGGGAGGAGCGGGGCCGGATCCTGCCGGCTCCTCTCGGGCCCGTAGGGGCGCGGAGAAGGGTCCAGGCTCCTGCCCCCCGGGGGTGCTGGGATCCAGGGCGGTGGAGCCGAGCCAGGGGGAGAGGCTGAGGGGCGCGGGGCCTGTGCGAGAAAATGGAGCATTTTGCACATTCCACGGTTTGGCAAACTCCGAGCTAGTTATTTTCTCTAGTCCAGTATCAAATTCTTCTCAGGCATATGATTTCACTTGAAGTCCTGCCCAGGAATCCTTCAAAGTGAGCGTTTGTCCTGCTCTCATGATGTCAGGCGGTTTTCCCTGCATCTGTAATTTGAAGGAAAACAAACAAACGTGCGGGGAACAAATGTTAGGGCAAGTCCAGCAACAGGCCGCGGGGAAAGGGGGTTCACCTGCGGCGCGCGTAAACACGGGCCGGGGGGGGGGGGTGGCCTTGGCGCTCACAGATGGGAGCGACCCAGGGGCTCCTACTGCAGATCAAACGAGGTCACGTTAACAGGCGGAGAGAGGGAAGACCCGGGGCAAACGGCTTGAACAGGCAGGGCCGGGGCTTGGTGTCCCCGGGGCAGGGGCTGTTCAGGATCGGGCCCCGCCGCCGCGGGAGGAGCCGGGCAGCGCCGGGGCGATCAGGCCTGGCCCCGGGCCCGGGCGGGGGGTGCCCAGCGAGCATCTCGGGCGAGCCAGGAGCCGGGCGGGGGGGCCCGAGGCACGGATCCGCGAGGCTTGCCGCAGCCCTCCGGGACCCCTTTGCACTAGGAAGCGCAGCGCAGGATGCGATTTCCATTAGCTGCTGCCCCAGTTGCTGTCGACTCCAGCCCAACTTAATGCGCTCAGCAAATCAAAGCACGTGCCCTTTGAAGAAGGTGTGTAATTGGAGTTTGAGGCATGTATGGAATTCCCAGATGTCTATAAAATAAGAAGGGAGCATTTGGCAGGTCACTGGAAGGTGGAGCAGGTTAAAACACTTGCACCGAGTCCTTCTTTTCTTCTTCTTCCTAGTTTTTGGTTGGGTTTTTTTTTTAAAGCAAACAGCCGCTCTAAGGACCAAGTGCTAAGGATCCCAGGAGGCTTTGTACAGTTTTGCAAACATAACTGGAGAATCCCAACCCATGGCTTGAAAAATGTACATAGACATTGCAGGCTCGTTTTGAGCAGCCCAGTGGAAAACTCTCCTGTCCTGCCAGTCTCCTTCTCCCTGAGCCCGTCTCCTTCCAGCGCTTGGTGGCAGGGCGGCTCGGGGGTGCCTCTTCGGCGGATACGACAGCGACTGCTTCCCGCGACGTGTCTCCCTCGCAGGTCACCTAGCTAGCAGAAAGGCAGCTGGGGATGCTTTCCAAAAGCACATCGCCACCAAATGAGTGGAAACAGTATTATTCATAATAATAAATTAAAAGCGTCTCATTTTCGCCTGCAGAGAGGATAAAGCTATCAACACCTGGCCTGGAGAGGGGGGGTTTGCCCCCCGCCTTTCAAGAGCACTGGGGACAATATCAGTCTCGATGTGTCGTTAGATTTAGTTGCTGGAGGGGGGGGAAGGGAGGTTTGTTGTTTTCTGCTTGATTTTGTAATCTGTTGTGTGCAAAGCAGAAAGGCAGGCTCGCGGCTCGCAGCTGGGAGGGATATGGTATCTCCTGCAATCCCCCTCTCCCTCCAAAAAAAATAAATAAATCTGGAAATGTGGGGGGGGGGG
>NW_017729005.1:579914-581281 GCF_001723915.1 Gavialis gangeticus | reverse complement strand
CTGGAAAGGTGGGGGGGGGGGTGGAAAAAGGGCGGGGAGGGTTGCAGGGTCTCAGGGACTGGGGTGCAGGGGCGGTGGGGAGACGGAAAAACCCTGGGCTCAAGGAGACGACACAAACGCGGCAACCCTGCGGGAAGGGAGCTCCAGAGGTGAAAGGGTTTTGACATGTGAAAACGTAGGCAGGTACCTGAAGGAGGTTTATTTTGACCAGATGTTGGAGCTTTTATGAAAATATCACGTGAAACAAACAGATGTCCAAGTTGCCAAGGGGGCCACGCCTTCCCAGGCCGGGAAAGGGAAAGGCTGGAGAGAAAATCCAGCGTAAATAATCCATCTATAGATAGATAGATAGATAGATAGATAGATAGATAGATAGATAGATAGATAGATAGATATGGGTGATCTTTATTGTGTGTATGCAGGCGCGTGTATGTATGTATATGTATGTATCACACAATAATTATATATCTATTATATGTATAATATATAATATACACATACAACTGGCTATATTTCAGTATGAATACGTGTCAGTGTATATATGTGTGTGTGTATGACTGTGCGTGTATACACACACACACACACACACACACACACACACACACACACGGATTCATACTGAAATAAAGCCAGCTGTATGTGTATATTTTATACGCACACACTAATTTTATATATACAGGCGTGTGTGTATACAGTTTTATACACACAATAATTATATATATTGTGTGTATAAAACTATACAATTACTGTGTGTATCTAGAATATTATTCACATATCACTGGCTTTATTTCAGTATGAATACGTGTTTATTTGCAGGGAGACAAACGCAAAGGTCGGATCCCCCTCCAGTGGATGACAATCGTTCACATGTCACTCTCTCCCCTTAATTGGGTCCCTTTATCGCTCTCTTTTTTCTTTCTTTCATGTCTTTCCCTTCTTTCTTTCTTCTCCTTCTCTTCTCCCTTCAGGATTTTTTGATCCCGAGAAAAGTATCGGATCTCATGGGGGAGGAGGAGGAGAGGGAAGCTGAGACTAATCAATTGCCTGCTTTGGAAGGTGGGTAGCGGCTGATGGCCAAGTGCCTCTGGTGACACAACCTGAGCAAGGGCCGCGGATGGGGAGCGAGATCTGAGACAGGGGCTGCTGCAGAGCCCCCGCCCATCCCGGAGCAGGGGAGCGCTGCCGGGCGCTGTCCTTGCCCCTTGCTTTTTAGGAGCAAAGGCAGCACTGGCCTGACTTGACCGCAGAGAAAAGAAGCCAGGACTCTTCAGACAAGGAAGACCTGACATTTCCTTTGCTACTTGATGGAAGCCAAAGCGAAAAATGTTGCATCCTTCCTTCCAGACAGGATTGTGAGCCTGTGAGCC
>NW_017729005.1:573046-574914 GCF_001723915.1 Gavialis gangeticus | reverse complement strand
GCCAGTGTGTGTGTGTGTGTGTGTGTGTGTGTGTGTGTGTGTGTGTGTGTGTGTGTGTTACACCCTTGTCCCTCTCATTGTACAATGCTTCGTAAATTGGGGAAGTGTGTCTGTGTGGGGGGCAAACCGAACATTTTTTTCCTGTAATATCTTTCAAAATCGAACAACCTGTAACCCCAAAGGATGCAATAAAGCAGCTCCCATGGCAGGAACTGATCTCAGGCGTATTACAGCCTAGCTATTTAGCAAAAAAGCATACACCTCCTTCATTCCTTTTCTCTCTGTTTCTGTGCTCAGTCTAGTGTCCGGATCTGTCTCGTATGGTTTTTTTTTAACCTCTAGGATAAATGCTGTTTGCAACGTGTATCTGTATTAAACAACACCATTCTTTCTGTTCCTCCACAACGAGTCCCCTCAAAGCTAGCATCAAACGCGTTGAGATTTACTGTTTCGTTTACAAAGTTTTCCAAAGGTAAAAAAAAAAATTGTTATTGATCACATTAGCTTTACGGATGACAATTTAGGCATGTCTAATACCAGATAAATAGATGTGCTCTTTTTTTTCTATGCACTGCATATAACCCAGAGCATTCATCTCCAAACAAAATCCCTGGAGTTTCTTAATCTAGATTTATTGCCCCCATCATAGGAGCCTGTAAAAAAGGTTTCACGTGAGTGCAATGCAAGATTTGAAAAATAAATGATGAACTGCGATATCTTCCTCCCCTCCTCCTCCCCTTATCCCGATGTGCGGTGCAGTGGTTATTCAGTGAGGGCACTTTCAACGAAAGGCGATTTTCCTTGCAATCATTTATATCATTTGCAAGACATGAGAGATCAGGGTTTTTTATCATCATCATCATCAGTAGTAGTATTAATATTAGTATTGTTATCAATATTAGCACGAATAGTAGTATTGATATCATTATTAGTATTGTTAGCATTATTGCTGGCATTATTATTGTTCTTGTTGTTGCCTTAGTCTTTAAGAAAGAACTAAGGACTTTCCTCGTGTGTGTGTGTATGAATGAGTGTGCGGAAAGAGGACACACACACACACACACACACACACACGTCTAAACCCTGGAGCTATCAAACATGCTTAATGACAGCCTGAGTGGCTGCCTATAGAGGGGCTGTTGATGGAGGGGCCAAATTAGTGTTAATCTCAAACAGGCGGCTAATTCTTCCAGGGAAGCTCCGCACTTGCGAAGTGTGTCGATGTGCTTCGGGTGTCACCTCCGACGAGGGAAAATAAGTCGGTTGCTCACGTGGACAGGCCGGATCATTCCTTCCCCAGCTCTGCCTTTCTTTTCTCTGTTCCCTTCTTTCTTCCAGCATCCCGGAGAGCCGCCCCCCCTCCAGTGTCTCACCCCAGTATAAGCCAGATCCAGATCAGAACCGGGCTTGCCCTCCACACCCCTCCCCCGGCCCCAGATCTAACCGAGATCAGCTTTCAGGCAGCGAGTTTCAGGCACAGCGCGCTCGACCTGTATTTTCCAAGGGGGGCCGAGGCTGGCGCTTGCAATATTTAATCCGCTCAACTATTAAATGTCCTCGGGCGGGGAGCACGGACTAGCAGGGGAATCCGCGCGCAGGGTAATGACAGCAGAAGCAAGGGGGGGAGGGAATCGAAGCCAGGATTGTGCCTTTGATTTGGAAAAATCCTGGGAAGAGGCGGTGTTTCCAGGACCTGGCTCGGTGGGAAGAGGCGATCTGCCACTAACCTGCCTGGGGACACCGCTGTCCCCCCTCCCCGAGGACAGCCCCCGCCTGGCGCGGGCCGGCCGGGCAGGGAGGACTTGGTCAGGCGAGGCGGGGACGGGGGCAGCTCTGGGGCTTTGCGGAGCATGTGGCAGGTCCTGCAG
>NW_017729005.1:555269-572918 GCF_001723915.1 Gavialis gangeticus | reverse complement strand
CCTGCGCCGGACACAGGCAGCAACACCCGAGTCGTCTTAGAGGCGCGGCGTGAAAAGGGCTGCGACAGACCGAGCGGTTGCTAGCTAGCCAGCCCGCCCCTCCGCACCCTGCCTCCATAGACAGGGCTCACTCCGGCTTCTCTCCTGTCGGTAGGTGAATAGGGGAAGGAAGGAAGACGGGTGGGTAGGTAGATGGAGGGAGAGACAGGAAGATAGAGAAGGAGGTAGACAGGCAGACGGGTAAGTAGATAGAAAAGTAGGTAGGTGGACAGCTGGGTAGGTAGGTAGACAGACAGAGGGGTAGACAGGTAGGCAGACAAGTAGGGAGGCAGACAGAGAGGTAGATAGAGGGATAGATAGGTCGATAGAAAAGTAGGTAGGTAGACTGGTAGGTAGAGGGATATATAGGTAGGTACACAAGCAGAAAAGTAGGTAGGTAGACAGGCAGAAAGGTAGGTAGTAGATAGATAGGTAGGTAGAGGCACTGACTTCAAACCTTCTTCAACAGAAAAGCACAGTGCGCCCAAACGTCTCGAGCTGCTGGGCGCGTGCCTGGCGCGAGCGCGACTCAGGCAGGCGGGCAAGCATTTAACTAAAGCTCCTTCCGAGGGGGAGTCAGGTATTAAATGACCTTTTCTAGGAGTCGGGGCTGAAACTGGGACTACCCCCTCGCTGGAGAGGGACAGGAAGCGAAGTCCTGCCACTGCGAACCGACTCGGCGCAGCGGACAGACGTGCTGCTCCGGCGCTGCACTGAGCCTCTCGCAGCTCCCCGTCATCAGTTGCAGCTTTCTTGCCCCCTCCCCCCCCGGATACTTTTCTCCCGCCCCTCCAAGGTTTGCGGCACTGCCAGTGGTAATGCAGGGCGTGCGGGGAGCGTTTCTTCCCTGCCGGGCCGGCTCGGGGTACATCGCCCCTGCTGGGAGGCGCGCGGGTCTGCTCCGCTTTCACCCTGCCTTGCAGGACGGGGGCTCTTCCCCCCGTGCCGTTGCAAGGTCTCTTCTGTGCGCTTGGGGGCTCGGGACATTGCCTATCCGTGGCTGCAAGATGAACCTCTCTCCCTTCACCCCCGCCCCCCGACTTTACCATGAATGCATCCTCTTGCTAAGCTGGATTTTGTATGTAAGAAGTGTTTATGGCTGTAGGGGCTGCTCTTTGATCTAGGAATTTGGGGGTGAACCCATAAGCAGTCTCAAGGCTATTGTCAGACTTGAATGCTTTTCAGTGTGATTTATGGCAAAAGGCTCTTTTCTGACACCACCAGATGCCAAACTCCTACCTCGCAGAAATCTGGGGAGTTGAAAACCTGCTTCCAGTAGCCAGAGTGAGTGGTGCCTGCTCCTGAAAGAGCTGCTGTGGGTGAACAGGATGGGACTCAAACTTTGTAAGCCACTCCAGCCGGTTTTTCTAAACAAGCAATTGGTTTCTCCTAGCTTCAAACACAGGCCCAACACATACACCCAAACTCACACACCCACAGTCCCCCACAACACACATGCACACAACTGAACCTGGTCCCTTGGAGTCATGAAAAAAAAACCCTCTCTGCAACCTCTGACTCTTTACACAGCTCTCTGCTCTGGGCAGGCTGCTTAACCTTTTCCCTACCCAGTCTGCAGTTTGGCCATCCCTTGATTTATTTATCTCCCTGGATATATCTGAATGTTACAATGCCTTTAACACAAGACTCCTTAGGCTCTTCAGAGCCAGAGATCCTCTGGACACAAATCCTGGGAGGAAACTAGACAGCATAATCTCGAGGAAAAGAAAGGGGACACCTGCTTTTAGAATGCAGCAGGCAATGTGAAGCCTATAACAATATTGCCTGGATTTGCTTGCCAAGTAATTTCATGGTAAAAACAAACAAACAAAAACAAACCCAACCAAAGATCCACTATTTTAACATAGAGGAAAAGGGTCAGTCATATATGTCAGAAGAGGCATGGACACATTCAGTGCATGTCTCATATTGGAGCCTGTATTTTTGATTCAGTCAAAACTCCCATTGAAATCAGTGGAAGTGACATTATAAATACAACTAATTTGATCAGAATAAAGGCTCAGTATTTGACAACCTCCTCATCAGGCTTCTTGGCAGGTGAGATGAGAAATGTGCCACAAATGTGTCAAAGAAAACAATTCTTCCATTTGAACTCTTGAACTATAATGCATTTTCTCAACAATGAATTTACTGAAGAAAACAATGATCCCTGGAGTGGAATAGTAGCTGAGAATGATAACATCAATATACATACAGTTGGTATTTTCAGGTTTCATGGGCCTGATCCTTCTCCCTTGAAATCCATTGGAGTTTTGCTAATGGGATTAAATAAGGTGTTATCTTATTATCTAAGATTTCATATAGCTATCACCAAATTTCCACATATCTTTAAAATGGGGAAATAATGCTGCAAAAGATGGCTAGCTGACTAGATAAATAGTTGTATGATAACATTTTCCCCCAAAGCTACAATTAGAAGTGTATGTAAGGTAGTGACTTTTCATCTTTCTTGAAAATTCACAGATAACTTTTCTATGTTGGGTGGAAGTTAGAGAGGTTACAGGGGGAAACGCTGTGAACAACCTGAAATTTCTTTCCCTATGCAAGTGTACATGGAGGATGATTAGTGGACTGGATCTTTTTTACTGATTTTTGCAAAACTGATCCTGATGATATAAGCCATAGGACAGAAGCCAAGTTAATTTTTCTATAAATGTCAGTGTGGCCTTTAAAAAAGGCAACCTCACCCTCTCTACTGTGTCAGCCAAGCAGATCAAATGCCTTAGGTCACTTTTGTTCTGCTGCATGTATACATTCAAGAGATTTAAAAGAAACTTCCCCAAACTTCAAACCTATCAAATGATTAGCAGCTGAAGGATATTCATCTTTAGAAGCAGGGCCAAAATGTCAATAGAAATTTAATTATTTCTGAAACATATGGGAGCACTTACAAGTCCAAAAATGTGATACTAAGTATTGATATTGTGAGGAAACCCAACAATACACTTTCATATTTGCTGGTCAAGCCCTTGTCCCACAAAAGGCAACACAAGCCACTGAAATTGTAATTAATTCTGACAAGGCCTCTAAAGCTAGTACTAAAGATAGGTCAGTGACCAGGATGAGGGTTACTTGTATTCAGCTTAATGATCCAGCAGTGCTGAACTTCTATGTGCAGAGAACAACATGTGTTTAGCATTTATTAGTATATTCAATAGCAACAGTATTTGTATGGATGAGATTCTGAAATGAGTTGTCTCCCTTTGTAAATTCATGCACAAGAAGAGAGTGGAACTTGGGTGAAAAAAACATTTTATGAAGAAGTAGAAGAGAATTCCCACATTTTGAAGTTAGAACTGATTTCAATGTATGATGCTTTCACACATTTAAATATTGTCAAGCAGGGGAATAGTTTTTCTTAGGACCAGAACTGATGTCTTTTGAAGTCAGTGGGAGTTCCTTTCACTTGTCTGAGCACTGCATCAGGCTGCAGCAGAGTTACTATCATATATCCAATACAAAGTGCTAGGTATGGAAAAGAGCTGTATAAAGTTTTTCCTGCTTGACCGAGTATGAAACAAAATGATCTGAGAAGTCCTATACAAGGCTGTCATCTGAACTCCTGTACAGCAGCTAGACTTTAGTTCTTTAGTGCTGTTCTACTTCCACATTATCATTGCTTCAAGTTTAAGATTTCAGTCAGAATTAGCAAGACTGATACTGTCCACACACCACTATTTCAATCCTTTTAATTTCTAGTTGCTCAACAGCAAGGGAAAATAGTATTATAGTGCCTGTGGTAAGACATATATGCACATTCTATTCTATAATGTGCATACACATATACACACCTCTCTTTGTAGAAATGTTCACACACAAGCACAGCTCCCAAGTTGTTCCTTTGTCTCATCTACACTCTACACACTGTGCTAGTTCCTGTATTCTAAATATCTGAGATATCATTACAAGAAAACTAAACCAAAACACAGCCTGAAAAAATATTCCTTCTTTCCTCTAAATGTGGAATAACCTCCCAACCTCCTACCAGCCACATACCACCTAAAAAATAAATTGAATAGCGGTGTGTGGTTCAGTTTAGGAAATAGTCCTGAAAGAGTAGTAGGTTTAAGATCTGATCACACTGAAGAATGCGTATGTCTAACCCTGGCAGGTCTTGAAATAGTGACCATTCAAATTGTGACATTATGTAAGGAAAAGTTATTTTGCATAATGCTTGGCGGTTTCCAACATTTATGAGTTATAATAACCTTTCTCCTCCATGGAAGCCTGTACTGTCGGACTTATAGTAGCTACTAAGGCTGCTGCCTGGCTTTAGAAAGGCTGCTTTATTTACCACAAATACGAAAAACAGTCCCTATAATTTTTAAATTCTCTAAAAATTTTATATATATAAATAATAGATATATATATATACACATTATATATTTTATATATATTCTATAATGTAATATATTATGTGCTATATTATAACATTTCTATTTATATATATTGGCATTGAGACTATATGATCATATAATGTAATATAAAGCATTTGTTTTCACTTATTTGTGACCCCTTTGTAGGACTCATAAATAGATTCATCGCTCTTAAGTAATGCAGCCATCCCAAATTAACAGCAATAAAATTTTTGTACCATGCCATGTCATCATGTCATGCATACATTGCACGAAATAAGGGTAGAGAAAAGGTAATCCTAGAGTTAAGGGAGATATGAAGAAAAGTATCTGCATTCTTTTTTTTTTTAAATTTGCCATAGACTTCCTGTTTAACACACACAGCTTTTAGAGCCTAGCAATACTTACTTACCTGATGGGGTAGTGTAAAGCTTGATTAATAAATTTTTGTAAAAACTCTTTTGATTCTGATATAAAATATGCTGTGATGCAGAGTTTTATGAGTCTTTTTATTATACACAGACACAAGCATACATATGCACGCTACATATGCTATACTATAGTTTGCATTTCCACTGGTATAGTGTACTTAGATCATTTAAAGATGGTAGATTAAAAAACTGCTCACAGCAGAGGATGGAAGGGAGTGTGATTATGTCATTCTCAATACTTACAGTTAATGATACTATGCTATATACCATGCAATATTATGGTATATTATATAGCCCTGTTTTTATATCAAAAGTATTAAATATGTTTCTTTTATTTTTTTCCAAAAACTCCTGTGGCTTTTTTTTCCATTCTTTCTTTTTTTCCATTCTTCTGCCTAATCAAAATGAAATCTGGTTCAAATTGAAGCAGACACCCTGTGTTGAGGTTATCGTTATCAGTACCGTCTGTAAGCAAAACAGAACTAAATGTTTTAAGGAGTGTTTTTATATGAACAGTCATGCAGCATGTTATGCTTAGGAGGCAAGGTGCTGACCCCTTTACTCATACTGGGTGCATCTACGCATGCAGTTAGCACAGCAGAATAAACTCCAGTGCACTTTGTGCCAGAGTTTATTGCTCCCGGATGCAGCGTTTACCTGTGGGCCCAGGACCACAGCACATTTTGCTGGGCAGTGCAACCCTGGTTGGCAGGGGGTCTGGCAGGTCAGCCTGCCAGCTCAGAGCTGCTTTTCCCCAGTTCAATGTGCTGTGGAGGGGGTGGCTGGGACACAAGGGCCAGAACGCAGTCCCAACAGTGTAGCGCCCTCATATCCCAGTTACCATCTACATGTGCATTGTGATGTACTAAAAAACTCCACTATAGGTTAATACTTATGTTGGGCAGTACTATCCTACAGCAGAGTTATTTAGTATACTCCAACCTAATAGCCCCACATGTATAGATGGTGACACTTTACTGCAGAGCTAATTAGTCAACTCCACAGTAAAGTGCACATGTAGATGTACCCCCTGAGTAGCACCTCATTCCATAAATAGTCCAGCTGAAGCTAATGGGGTTGTTAATAGAGAAAAATTTAGTTATTCAGTCTGGACAAGCATCATGAAATGGGGGAAAGGAAATTATCAAGGCCTTTTGGGAAATTGGGAAAGGTTTTTGGTGCAAGGGGGGAAAGGATTAATAAAACAGTATGTCATTTTGGAGTGAATTTGTATAACATTGTTAATAATAACATCTACTCAAGAGAGTGGTCTTTAAGCATAATGTGAATATTTTCTTACAAACTAGGAGAGGGAATGTGTCCCCTTTAATTTTTTCCAGTGGAAGCAGAATATGGACATTTTGATTCAGCTAGCATTATTGGAACTTGTATCATATGGAAATATTTTTAAGCAATCTGTTAATATTTATAAATAGTATTTTAATTTCCCTTGGGAAAACATCAATAATCCAAGGAATTGGCAATTGTGCAACTGTTTAGGCTGGGCTTTGTGGAGGTTCATTCACTATAATGAGTCTTGTTTCAGTTGTAGACTTGGAGGGGTTATAAACTTTCATGGCTTTATTAACAGATAAGGTTTCCTTTCAAAAGCAGTAATTTAAAAATATCAATTGATACATATTTGAGATTACAACCTTTTGTCATCTCTTGGTCTTGCCTCACAGTCTTTTAGAGTATGTATATTCCCAGCCCTTTGGCTTTTGATCATGTGGTTAGGGATCCCTCCCCCGTCACAGCATAACCTCATATATGAAAGAGAAATGAATACTATTTCCTTTTTTTCTGCCCATCTCTTCCTCTTCTCTCACTGTAATTGATGACATCTTTCCTGGATGGAGTGAGAAATCTGAACAGTGCTCTGGAAGCCAATGATTTAAGCACTGTCCATCAGCCCATTCAATGGCCCTACTGTTCTGTACTTCCCAACACTTCTTACTTCACATTTTTCTGATTAAAAACTAGTTTTCAATGTGGCACATGGATTATTGTGTGTAGACTTGTGTCATGGTAGACTCCTGGACTCTCTTGAAGGCAATTATTCTATGAAACTTTATAAGCAGAAAGCCACTCTGTCTGTTCACAAATTAGCAGGACCATTTGTTGTTCAGCAAATCTACCCTATAAATAACTAAAAAAAAAAACTTTTCAAAGCAGGGGTCAGAACAACCCCAGAGTGAATACCTTTGTGTATCATTAGTTGTATTAGTATTTCCAAGTGGTTTTACTTCCTGCAAATAGATTCATATTTTAAAAATATCTCACCTAAAGTTTAATGAATAAGAAAACAAAAGATAGTTTGAGGAGCAACCAAGTGAATGACTGGATTTTATGTACGGTGGGTATGGAGGGTCAAAGTATGGAGGACCAATCCAATTATTTGTACCATGGCAGTCTCTGTAACACTGGCAACAGGGATATTTGCCCATCTTCTGGGAGCCAAGGAAAAGGAATACATTATGTCTGCATAGGATGATACTGTAGGCCACTATGAAGACAGGCTAGAAGAGACTTCAGATTTATATTTATGCAGATCCAATAGCCTCCACAGCTTACTTGTTCAGTTAGCCCACATAATTAATTCCAATAATTGGAATAAGAGCTGCAAGATGCTGCTCCTCGATTGATGTAGATTTTAACCCTGCACCTCCCCATGCCCCATTTGCATAGTCAGAATTCGCATTAGGAAGACCATTTCACCCAATAATATCAATCATCCTTTTTAAAACTCTATTTCCTCCGCTCAAGTAAAAATACCAGTGCAATGTCAATTATCACCCGTGCTCTGTTTCCCCTTGACTGAACAGAAGAAACTAGAATGCTTAATTAAGCAGAGGGGATAAACAGTAAGAGATGCCTTCTTGCTTTCATCCTTGACGGTAACAGAACTTCTCCATGCTAGTCAGGATACATTTGTTATTCAACAGCTCATTTTTATGGTGTCTCTGTATGGGAGTGGAGGCATTGTCTCATACTGTTTACATACATGCACAGCAGGAGACAAAAAACTTTTGTACTGATATGCAGGGATGATGGATATGGTCGTGTTTATTTGCTACTATGCTTCATAAAGGTATTAGTCATCAGCTGGGCACTGAACTTTACTTTTCTATGTGTAACATCAAAGACAAGGTTTAAAGCTCTATAACCTTTTCTTGAGAACTGTACTCTCGAGTATTTCTGTTTCTTGTTTTGCTTTGTGGTCACTAACCACAGGAGAAATTTGTCTTTTTTACATATGCTGGAAATAATTTACTGCCTTTAGAAATATTAAACCACAAAAAACCTACATTAAAGTAACGTTAAGGGTCTGCCTAAAACCCACAAAAAGCCAGGAAATTGAGAGTTAAAGCTGAAACTCTGATCTGACACTCCATCCTTAATTTACCTCAGAGTGCCTAGGTACAGCTGGTGTCTCAGGCCAGTGAGTGAACGCTGTTGTGCAGCACACTATGCAACTTTTGCAATATCTGAACACAATAAATAGATTAAGAACAATTTCTGATTCTTCTTCCTTTCCCCAAAAACTCTTCAGGTTGAACACAAAAATATACTCCACTTTTTGCAGCCATTGTGAGCCCCATTTTTTAGCTGGTGTAGCATCCCTAGCCTGCTGCATGGCCTACAGACACAGGTTTGGGTCAGTGTATCTACCCAGTTGCAGACACACAGATCTCCATCTGAAATCCCATCTCTTTCGGACTGACAGAGATTTTCTGTGCACTTCCAAAGAGCTTTGTTTCATTCCAACCAAGGTGTCTAAGGTCTACCTTTACCTTGTGGATTTTGGATGTTCTACAAGCCTTCCAGGGCTGGAAAAAAAATTGTTCATATGGATACCATCTAACACATCATTTAAAAAAAAAACTTCCAGAACATGTAAAATGGAGAGAGATGTGTAGCAGACATGCACACCACACCTCAATATTCTGGTACATATGGAGAGTCAATGGTATGTAAGGCCTGAATTAAAACCAAACTGCCAGAAAACCACTGTGCAGTTTTGGGCTTGTGGGACTGTCAGGGGTTCAGGTGGGGATTTCATGTCAATAAATCCAGTCCCTGAAAGATACATCTCAGGAGTCTGTGTCCCCATGGGTCTTACCCTCATCACTGGCCGAGCTCCATTTCGGAACTGTCAGCCAGAGGGAAGTGTCGGGTTTTGTGATCTCTTTGGGAACTTTCCCAGCTTACATCAGGAAAGTCAATTGCTAAAAGGGAAAGACTAATCCCACAATGATTTGTCGCCTGCTTTGTTTTAAATTGGAAGTGGCATTCCCTAGTCCAATGGGAAACAACCTTTTTGGCAGGTACACAATAAGTACCACATACTGCCTGAGTGCCAGTCCAATCACATTCTCCTACCCTGTTTCCTTCTCCTTGCCCTGTGCTTCCTACTTGATCTGCTGTTCGGCTTTTTACTCCCGGTCTGTGCTCTCTACCTGATCTGCCACTCTTCTTTCTGCTCCCTGACCTACCTACCCCAATCTATCTCATGGTACATAAAAAGGCTGACCATGCCACCTGTGGTACCTGTGCTGCAGGTTGGCCATCCCTGCCCTAATCTATTATAAATATTATAACAACTAGCAAGTTCCTATTTGTTATGTATTCTTTATATTACATTTGTGATTTAGAATTAGATTGAACCTGTAGGTAAAAGCAGTTGAGTAAGAATTGGTATTGAATTGCCCTAACTTGGGCACAGCTTTGGGAGGGAGCTGTGAGAACACCAAGCTGGTGGAGTAAGCACCATTTACTCCACGTTCCTTGCTCTTGGGTCTAGGCTCAATACACAGCACACTTGATACACCCTCAGAGAAGCAAGTACATAAGGAAAAGGTGGGAACCCCTCTCTCTCCTTCCCTGCTTATTGGCTAGAAGGAAGTTGAACCCTTCAGGACCTACAGTAACTTGCCTTCAGCCCTAAAGCAAAGGAAGGAATTGTATCTGACCTAAGTGTTTCTGAAGTGCAGTACTTGCTTAGCCTGCTTCTGCAATGGCGCAGCTTATATGCTATCCCTTGAGAACCAGCTAGCCCCAGACCTTGCGCTTCTGTTCAGTATGGTCTACTCCAGGGGTTCTAAACCTGGGAGTCCTGAAACAGTATCAGGTGTTATGGGCTGTAGCCACCCTAAGCTTATCCATGTTACTATACGGGAGAGAGCTCCTAGCTATTTAAAAAGTTGATTTTAAGGGTTTCTGATGAAAAAAAAGAGGGTCCAAAGACGTAAAATACTGAAACCTACTAGTTTGTTTCACAGGTGTCATTGTATCAAGTAGGATTATCCCACACCCTTCACCTCCTGTATATGTAACTAGTCCTATCTCCAGGGAAGTAAAGGGCAAAAGTATCTTCACTGTGAACAAGCTTGATCCATAATGCTAACATGCCAAACATGGCATTTGCAATGAAGTGGGGTTTCAATTTATGTCATGAAGAGTGGGAAAGTTGTTAAATATATCAATTACAAATAATCACAGTTATGGTGTCTTTTCTCCCACATATAATTTTTATTCCTTTTCATTAGCAACAAGGGGGGCAAATGAAATCTTTCTACTCATTTAGTTTCTCAGACCTAATGCTTGGCAAGTGCATTATCATAACTGTTTGTCTTGTGCTTTCAACACCCAGGAGGTCTCCCATCCAATACAGTCACATCTCAGCCTGTTTAGCATCCATGATCAGGTGAGATTGAGTATATTCAGTCCAACATGCCTTACAGGTGCCTCTTACCTATTGTACCTCTAATGATATCAAACCTGCTTCTTCTCCATTTAGGAGCTGATCTGCATTATATAGGGATCACTAGGCTGTTGAATCTCTGGGTTATAACTTGTACCACACATAGACAACAGCACTTAAACTGTAACACTGTTTTAACTCCATCCACTGGCTTTATCCTGTGGGGTTTTTTTAAAAGCTTTCGAGAGGCAGTAATCCTAAATACCTCGCATGGAAATGATAAACTGCCTGTTGTGCCTTTACTTTGAACAAGTTCTCCTGCAGAGTATCATATTTAAATAAATTGCCATCAAGTACAGCAAGCAACACAATCATGCACATTCAAGTTGAGCCTTTTGATCATATTCTGCAATGCAATCAAGAATCACATGAGGATTCAAGTACGCACCAATCTCATTTGATGCTATATAGGTGATAGAGTAAGAAGAAAAGTATTAATTGTGGGTTTCACCTAATTGGTTGATGCATTAAAGTACATTTATACTCATAGAAACTTAAATAAGTTACATATAGCACTGTGCATACTTGTAAAGGGCTTGTATTAAAAATGCTCTGAAATGTATGGTTACTTACAGCTGAAAGCTTATTAACTTTCATTGAGAGTTTTTTTCTCTCAGATATTAAATAAGATTTGGAGCTTTTCATCCACAACGCACATTACATCCACAAGGCACATTAGGGTCTTCAGCTGGGAATTGCTAACTGATGGATTAATTGAGGAAACTTATGGATGTTGTTGAACTTCAGCCAATAATTTAGCTGATGGATTTAAGTAGAGGCAACAGATGTGGACGTAGAACCTCCCCAGGAATGCGCTGAGCTGTAAGACTGCTTTCTATGCTCTCATTTAAATTTAAAATGAGGAAACAAATACAATGAAAAATGATATCTGGAGCTGTCTGAAAAAAATATTACTTGCTTGACAAAAGTGTGCAGTTTAGAGATCAAATTCTTCATAGACAAAATACTGATTAATTATTTGCATAGACAAAGGCTCTGCCAACAGGGACAACCTTGATTTCCCTGTTTGTACACCTCACTCACAAACCGCTTTGTACATTCTGCCATGTTGCTCCTTATGCACAGACTGTCTTCTCTGAACCATTCTGTGAGGTCGCTATCAGATCCCTCCTCAAAGTTGCAAAGCAGAAGTTAGCTGGCTAGTGCTGACTTAGTTGAAGGGCTGTGTTGGAAACTGTTTATGTCATATTGAAAATATGACTACATGATTATTCATCTTTCCTGCCCCCCTCTTTGAATACTGCTTACCTTTTGAAGCAGTACAGGTAGGTAGAGAAATACTGGTCCCTCTGGAGTCAATGGCAAAACTTCTATTGGTTTCAACAGGATTGGAATTCCATGTTGTGTCCAGGCAGCACCAAGCACATGTGGATGACATGGGAATACCAATAGTAGTAATAAAGAGCTCAATTATTTTCTGGGCTGAAAAGAACCATAAAGAAATGGATCTGGAAGGGCCATCTCTACTAGATTATTTGGTTTGATTGTTTTTGCAGGATCAGATCAGGATTTTCAATGATCCCTTTTCAAGGTATGATTATCTCTTTCTCAGCCATCATCTCTCTAAACCAACCAGAAAAATGCATGCCTAATCTGCACTTAAAAATTATGTCAAAGAAAGAAAAAACTGATCCAGAATGTGTTTTCAGGACTGATATTAAAAAATATCTTTAACTTGTAAATTAATCACACTTAACATGAAAAGCACTGATACATACATATGATGATGGAACCCTGTGTTGCCCCAATATAGTTACTTTTTAAACTACAACTGAACTTTAAGAATAGTTATCTGGAGTAGTTCCATATTATAGGTTGCTGGATGTGAACATAGTGGTAATCTTTTCACATTTAAGTCTTCAGTATGTATTCAGAAAGAGTGTATTGAGGGACTTTCTGTCACCATGATTCCTACTTAGGGACAAGTGGTGCATTCCACAAGCTACTGCCTCTTATCTTTCACTGAAGCAGATCTTACTTCACTTCTTCTCAAACTGAAACAGAGAAAGCAAGGAGAATAAATCCTTCATTGACCTAACCTGGCTCTTGTTTCTCCTCCCTCAGAAGTATAACTGGCCAGTATTCTGCCCTGGTCCTCCCACCACCACCTCTGTACCCTGCATCTTCTATGCTCTGGATCCAGATCCAGCTCTGGGAAGGGCAGAGAAGCAGCAGTGGTTCATGGTGGACATGTATGTAAAGCGGTCAAAAGCACTGGGGTTTGGCAACAAAAAGGAGTGACACATCCCTCCGGCAGCAGTGTACCTCTAGCCCCTCCTCCACCACACAACACCATGGCTTCTCTGCCATCTCTGCTGTTGCTGTCAAAATAGGATCCATTAAGCTGCAGGGTGTGGAGAGTGGGGGAGGAGGGATGGGAGGATAAAGCATCTCCCCCAGCTCCGTTCTGGCAACCACCCCCTTAGACAGTGCCTGCAGCTCGTGCCCAACTCATCCATTATGCTACTGAGTGAGTCTGACCATGCTGAGCCCTGGCAAAAACGGGTTCAGCACCCTTAAACTTGTTGAGGTTGTGTCAGAACTCCCTCCCAACAGTATATAGCTAGCTCTAGCTTGACCTCATTTGAGCTTGATTTCAAGAGTGTTCAGGGGACAAACAAGAAAGGCTCATGCCATGTCAGAATGCTGCAGCATCTTCTATTGCAATGGAAAAGAGACATATTAGTGTGTAGAAAACATTGTCCTCTTATTGTGCGTGGAGATAGGAAAAAGAAACGTGATTGTTTTGTTATCCTAAGAAAGATGCATATAAATGTCTCTGCCCTGAAGGCTATTTGGCAATCTTGGGCTAGATGCCCACATTGTTAAATTTCCACTTGTTTCTTGAGATTTATTATTTGAAACATTATCTACTATTTCTTGATCCTCATGAGACCTTTTTGTTAGATTGTGGTATTGCTGTTTTCTAGGTAAACATTTGGTTGCAACCCTCCAGCAATGAGGTCATTTACTTTCTAAATTTTATTGTATTTATTTGGAGACTCTTTGAAACCAGACTAATTCCCTTATCTTCCAATTGTACTGGAAAAATTGTTGCTTCATCTCTCCTTATCTTATGTATTGAATGTCACCCATATTTTATCTATAAAGGTATAAAGCTTAGGTTCTAATATGGTTCCTATTACTGTAGTATCTGACCATCTCACAGTCTTTAATATATATATATATATTCTCTGAACACCGTTGTTTATACTCCTTTTACTAATGGGGAAACTGAAGCACAGATTTAAAGGATTTTAAAGGAACTTATTATGATTTACAAAGAACATAGATGAAATAAATACCAAACATGCCTAAGAGCTTTATCCAATTCTACTAAGTCCTAATCTACAGCTTTACGTGTCTTCAAAAATGTAATTTTAAGTGATTTGCTTGCAATTGCACACAGAAAAAAATGCCATCACACCAAGCTAACTTTGGCACCTGCTTTGGTAAGAGATGCTTGTGTACAGCTTTTAGAAAGAGTGTTTCTATATCTTTTGTGGATTACTGGGTGCCCTGTATGCTGCATTGATTTTCAGAGTCCTTATCAACTCATTCTGAAGCCTGCCTACTGTATAGAAAAAAAATGTTGAGGAGCGTGTCAGACCTAAGCAGAGAAACTTCAGAGAGCATCTATTGTATAACCAGCTTGGACTTGAATATTTACTTCTCCCCCAAATCAGACCTCAGCCCAGCATAACTCTTAGCTCTAAGCACCTACATAATCCCACTGATTCCACTGGCTGATTGAATTTAATGGGACTACTTATAGAATTAAAGTTAATCATATATTTAAATGTTTTTTTGGATCAGGGCCGTTACTGCAAAAAGGAAAAGAAAAAAGTAAAATGCGTGCATTTAAACACTGAAACACAGAAATGGCTGCATAGAACGAATGAAGATCTGATCCAGATGGGTTAAGATCTGTTCCATCAGATTGGAGGCTTCCTATCTGACTGTCAAGTCTGTAGTTACAAGGAAACTCCAGCAAGTGTGTGCATGCAGAAGGATGATCATGTCTGTTTTAAGCCAATGGGATGATGGGCCTCATCCAACTTCCATTAAAATAAACAGGAAAACTTCCATTTACTTTAAAGGGAGTTGGATATAAGTTCCAAATGGTTTTATATTCTGATTGCTTTATAAGATCTCTGACATGCTGTTGCTAGCCCTGGGCCAACTGAATGACATTCCCACCATCTTAATAGCTTTAAAAGCAATTGTACCTATTTCTTCATTTGAACAACTACTTCTGTGACCTGGAGAACCCAGACCACACATGGAAAAGGAGAATATAGGGCTGCCATACTTCATCTCTAGTTTCTACCACTCAGCGGAAATGGTAAAGAGGGTACACAGCACACTGTCTCATCCCTTCCTGCTATTCTCCCTAATCCTCACCTTTTCTCCTGACCTGAACCTCTAAAACTGTCCCCACTAAATGTCTCTATTGATAATGTAATTTATGCCCACAACTTCTCTCTTCTGCGATATGAGTGGGAATCCACACTCTTCTCCACCTCTCCTCCCCACTTAATTGTCCCCAAGCAACCCAACAAGCATTTTCATATATAATCTTTTTGGAAATGGTTTGAGCAATCTTTTGTTTTCTGCTGTACTCAGATTACCATTCTTTAAATAAAAGAAATTCCTTGACAGAGACAAACCATAGCATAATGTATTCCTTGTTTTTTGAAGAGTAGTATTGGCTGGATGCACAACAGGTTTGAGGGCTCCTGCTTGTCACATTGAGCTTCTTCATTCACTAGAAAACTGAAAGGCAAAATCAGTTGTGTATCTGTCTACAAATACAAAGTGTAATCTATTGGATTTGTGAATCATCTCTCTAAGGAGAGGCCAACTCTTTCCTAAATGCATTTTCAATTTCCCTTCCCTAAACTGGTAGTGAGTTCCATGCACTGGATGGGGTAAAAATTGCAAGCATTTGGGTACAGTCAGAGTTATGAGTGGTGTGAAGGAGAAAAGGAAAAACTGGTTAAACTTATCACAGGGGGAGAGACTGCAGTGCTGAAAGAGAAGAGGATGCCACGAGAGTCGTGGTTCTGGAGCAGGTACTCCATCTGGTTAGAGCGGCCCCAGAGCTGCGGACTCTGAAGATGCATGCTGGAAAGAGAGGGGGCAGCGGGGAGAGAACCAGGGAGAGGAAAGCCAAGTCCCAAACCCCAAGACATTGGTCCTAGCCCCGGGAGGCTGGTCACAGGCTGGCAAGAGAGTTTAGCTGGGCTCTGCTGACCCAGGAGACACCATGGAGGAAAGTGGTGGGAGCAGCGGGAAGTTCTGCCAAAGGTGAGCCAGCCACAGGAGAAGCAGACACTCCCTAAACAGCGTGCTGTCAGTTACCTTTTCTTTTTTTTTCTTTCTGTGTACCCAACAGAGACCCAAGTGAGGTTGGCTGGGGCAAGGCCTCAACCTTTGGGACTACTTAAAGGGGACTTCAGTCAGCCATGGGCCAAGAACAAAATCAGAGACAAGGGCGGGGCACATGACCCAAGTGCAGGGTCAAGAAAGGCCCTGATTATAGTGAGAAGTCCTGGCTAGAGAGCAGCCAGACAAGAGCGCAAAGGCGTCAGGCTTGAAGGAGCAAAAACCCAGACAGTGCTTATTTGTTTGGTTACTTTTAATTACTGGAGGGTGGGCCCCATGAAGAAAAGAGAGGTGCATAAGGCCCAAAAGCGAACACCCATGAGACTTAACCTGGGACTGGAAGGAAAGTCCTGGAGTCATAGATTCATAGATTAAGGGTCGGAAGGGACCTAGTAGATCTTCTAGCCCGACCCCCCGCCAGGGCGGGAGAACAACAAAAAACCCCAAAAAGAGAAACGGGACTCAAATGAGTCCAGCCAGGTAGGCATCCAGCCTCTTCTTAAAGACCCCCAGGGTAGGGGCCAGCACCACTTCCCTTGGAAGTTGGTTCCAGCTCCTAGCCGCCCTAACTGTGAAGTAGTTTTTGCGGATGTCCAATCTATACCTCCTCTCCATCAACTTGTGCCCATTACTCCTTGTTATGCCAGCGGGCGCTAGGGGAAACAGCGTCTCCCCCAAACCCTTCTGGTCCCCCCTAGTGAGTCTATAGACAGTCACCAGGTCCCCCCTTAGCCTTCTCTTGTGGAGGCTGAATAGGTTCAGGTCCCGCAGTCTCTCACTGTAGGGTCTGCCCTGTTGTCCCCGGATCATGCGGGTGGCCCTCCTCTGGACCCTCTCCATGTTGTCCACATCCCTCTTGAAATGGGGCGCACAGAACTGGACACAATACTCCAGCTGTGGCCTGACCAGCGTCGCGTAGAGGGGGAGGATCACCTCCTTGGCTCTACTCGAGATGCACCTGTGGATGCATGACAAGGTCCGGTTAGCCCTGCCAACCATGACCTCGCATTGTCGGCCCAAGTTCATCTTGGAGTCTATAATGACTCCAAGATCTCTTTCTGCCTCCGTGCTCTCGAGTAGGGAGTTCCCCATTGCATAAGCGTGCTGCTGGTTCCTACTGCCCAAGTGCAGCACCCTGCACTTGTCCGTATTAAAACGCATCCTGTTCCTGTTAGCCCACCCCTGTAACCTATCCAGATCCCTCTGCAATCTCTCCCTCCCAGCTAGCGTGCTCACCTCCCCCCAAAGTCCTCTTCTTTTGGTTCAGTTGAAGCTTTCTTTTGAAATACTCACAAGTCTACAAGGGAAAAAAAAGCAAGACCACCTGTCAATTATGGGTGTAATTCAGTGGTGTAACATCTGGGTGGTGCTAGGATGAGGTGTAGGGGAGGTTGGAGCCCGAAAGGAAGTCCCTATCTGGATTGCCCTCAGCCAGCTGCAGTGAAGACTAATACTGTTGCCCTGTGGGTTCAGGCCAACTCTCAGGATCTCAATATTGCGCTGTTAGATAGGAGAGTATGACACAATTATACATATACAAACACACAAATCAATTGGATGCATACACACACACACACACACACAACCAACTCAGGCACATACACATTCAAACTAGCCTAGGCACATGCAT
>NW_017729005.1:550056-555168 GCF_001723915.1 Gavialis gangeticus | reverse complement strand
GGCCTGGGGACAGGATGGAGACTTGACAAACAAAATGGAAACTTGGCATGACTTATGCTAACTTACATATGTAGGCCTAAATCATAGAGTACCAGTAAAACAGTAATACAGAACAGTAAAAATCAATATAAACATAATAATTATACAATATAAAGAAAGAGAAAAAATGTAACAAATACAACTTGCTACCAAAATAAAATGCTGAAGCATATCCTATGCCTTAGCTCACTTATACTTACCTATACGGAATAGAGAGGGAAAGAAAAAGTCAGAAATGGTTGGGAAGGGGAGGGAATGCATTTTAAAAGAAAAAAAAAAGAAAAACTGGGGGTTTTGCTACAATATGTCCCAATCTCAAACATCACCAAAATATCAAGGTGGGTATTTCCACAGCAAGGTTAGGACAAGTGAATGCATGATCAACAGTCCGGTTCAGGAGAGTACCAGGCCACCAAACCGGGGCTGCACCAATAGGTGGATTCCCATGTCTGCACTAAAGAAGTTAGTACTGTTTGTCAAAAGTTTGTTTTAATAAGAGCTGTACACTGGTAACCCTTTACATATCTTTTATTTATGTTGTGGATCATGAACCAAACCTACTGAACACCAACAAGGAGCATATCAAATGTCAGAGTGACTTGAGGAAGCTCGTGAATATTGAACACTTCAGTAAAAATTTAAATGAAAAGAGGCTGTCAACTTGGATACAGCAAAGCTCACACTCTTCTGTAATGTGCCCAATCAGTGAAGTTTTGTGTGCAGGCACAGAAAATCCTTACGTGGAAAAATAGATGTGAGAAAGTGAGACAGAAGGAAGAATATGTTGAAGTGCTCACGTGTAACATTTATTCCCTGGATCTGGGGCATTAGAGTTGGTTAACTGTGATATATATAAACCCACATCAGGTATAACTGAAAAAAGTCTTCTCTGTATTATTTTTAGCTCTAGCAGTGACAGAAAAAATTATGAATGCAATAAACATAATGAAAGGGAAATGCAGACTTATGCAAAACCAAAGATTTACATTTTCCCTAGCTCTTCACCAGCTAATAAAAGTGCTTCTCTGACTCTGGGGTCTGCTTTTTGGAGGTCACTACAGCAACATCTATCATGTATCCAGCTAAATTCGGAGGGCAATAACTTTCTTTTTCCCTCCCTTGATGTTAGTGATGCTAGAAACTTTCTGGAAACTCAGTTTAGGCAAAGGAATCTCTCTGGTGAAACAGGTGTTGAGGATGAATCATTTCACTTGACAACTTATATCCCTCTAGCCTGGACTGGAAAAAACTGGAACCAAACAAGGAAAAACACACTTAATTCATTTCTGTAGGTTGCTGCCTTGTTATTTTATTTTCTGTCAATAGTGCCACACCAAATGAGCAGTATAATGAGGGAATGTCTCTTTTTGCTTGTAGACCATGTGTATCCCTGATTAAAGTAAGGAAGCACAAGAAAAGCACAGCTTTTCCTCTGTACTAAAGGCTTTCCTTCTCCAGGTTTTGTGTGAGCCCATCTTTCTGAAACTACTAGAGATTCCACCCCTTTTTTTCAATATCTGTTGCCGGATGTGTAGACATACCACATTGCGTGGATACACAAAAAGAAAGAGATGCAAGCAGTCTCCCTTGTGCTCCTGTGCTGGGATTGTGCATTATCACAAATTGTCGTGTCTTAACCTTATCTTAATAAGGCTAGTGCTACTGCTGCTCCTAGCTACTTTCAGAAAGACGTAAGACTTTATGAGCAGAGCTGCTCAATGTAGGTATGTCTACCTTACATCTTTTAAGAATGGTATAGCAACTGCACTGTAGAGTATATGTAGTCAGCATGGACTGGTGACTAGATTGCAGGATCCAGTCCACAGTATATAGCATCTTGAGCACACATGAAGAATGATGTATGTATTTAGTATTTAAAGTTGCAAGGAACTACTAATTAATGTTTTGCAGCAGAAGTCTTTTTGAAAATTAACTGGACTATCAAAAGAACCACTGAGAAGTATGGCCTTGCCAACTGGGTCCCATTCCCATGAAGCTGCCTTTTTGGTGTCCCCTGTCTCTGCTTTTAATCCCTGATTCTAGTATGCTTGAAAAAACTGGGGGTATAGGATGGGCAGGCAAGTTTCTGGGTGGCTCTCTCATGGTTACTGCAGATATATCCAGCATAGATATACCTGATAAGCCTTGGAGTGCTGTTGAGAGAACATCTCCGAGGTAGCCTGGACTTAATCTTTCCCGTGGTAGCCCAATAAATTCTGACATGGTGCAGACGAAGTGTGTTTGTTCCAGGTGGACTTTTTGCCTGTGAGAGGCTACAGCATGGTTTTCTCTGGCTTAAAGCCACACACCCCCTGAAGTGAATCTAACCATGTTTCTGTCATCAAGTCATCATTTAGTGACTTTCAAAAAAAAGGAATTCCTGACAGAATGAGGCTTACTGTAGACAGACATAACATGAAACAGTCTGAGAAACACTTAGAATAGCTTGTAGTAACTCATTGCTGGCTCTTCCACAAGTGACGTCATGATGTTTTGTTTTACTGGACATGGTAACTTTGTGAGATTCAAAGATTAAGGGTCCACCCAAATTTAAATAGCCCACCAGGCCAGTATGGTTAAGGCATATCAGTTTCTATAGCCAACAACACAAAAGGGTGCATTATATCCAACCCCCGTTGACCTGCCAGCCTGAATGACCAGGTACCCACTTACAGCCCATTCAGTTGTGAGCAGTCTTCAGTGTGAGCTCAAAGTGAGGCTTCGACTGCTGTTGAAGATCCCAGTTAGTCAGTTTACTGCAATGTGCACATGACAGCAAGACAAAAGTGAGCATGTAGGTCTGTTCAGTGAAATGGGTGTATGACTGGTGCTGAAGCCAGCAACACTTACTCACTCTCCTTCTTCAAGGTGGCTGAAATGACCTGTGATGAGCTATCACGTATATAGAAAACATAGGATAAGTAAGGCTGGGGTTTTTTTCAGCTTAAGTTGGGCATTCCAGATACTTTTGGGGACAGATGCTGACCTCTGTTTCAGTTGCTTTGTGCCTGACTTATTTGCCATCCCAAGTTTTTCCCAGTAGAGTATCTAATGTACTAGCTAATTTCCGCAGTAGAATAGCTATTTTTCCACTGGAGTAGGTAAATTAGGAGAACCTCATCTTGACCTCTAATACAAGGACTACATCAGGAGAAGGAGCTATTCTCTTGCAAGTCCCAAACGCAGGACTTTAGGGGAATCCCAGAAGAAACCTAGAACCCCTAATGTAAGTTATAAAATCTTTGATGCTGTTCTAACTAAAGGTTGATAGATTTCATAGACATTAGGGCTAGAAGGGACCTCGGAAGATCATCGAGTCCAGCCACCCACCCAAAGGGCAGGAAGTCAGCTGGGGTCATAGGAACCCAGCAAGATAAGCATCCAATTTACTCTTGAAGGTGTTCAATGTAGGTGCTTGAACCACCTCTGATGGCAGGCTGTTCCAGATCTTGGGGGCTCGGACAGTAAAGAAATTCTTCCTTATGTCCTGCCTGAAACGATCTTGCTGTAGTTTATAACCATTCGACCTCATCATCCCTTGGGATGCTCTGGTGAGCAGATGTTCCCTCAGATACTGATGGTCACCCCGATAGACTTATTGGTAGCCATGAGATCACCCCTGAGACTGCACTTTTCCAGGCTAAAGAGCCTCATAGATCTCAGCCTGTCATTGTAAGGTCTGTTTTCCTGACCTCTGATCATGCGCGTGGCTCTTCTCTGAACTCTCTCAAGCTTCTCCACATCCTTTTTGAATTGTGGGGCCAAAAACTGGATGCAGTACTCCAGCTGCGGCCTCTCCAAGGCTGAGTACAAGGGGAGAATGACATCCCGGGATTTGCTTGAGAAGCATCTGTGGATGCAAGCCAGCATTTTGGTCGCTTTACCAATGCGAGCCACAGCATCGCATTGCAGGCTCATGTTCATCTTGTGGTTAATGATGACCCCCAAGTCTCTTTCTTCCGTAGTGCTAGCCAGCGTAGCACTGCCGAGCCTATAAGGATGCTGCAGGTTTTTCCTCCCAAGGTGAAGAACCTTGCATTTTTCAGCGTTAAACACCATCAGATTCTCATCTGCCCATTTGCTAAGCCTGCCCAGGTCAGCCTGGATCACCCTCCTGTCTTCAAGTGAGGATGCTTTGCCCCAAAGTTTGGCGTCATCAGCAAACTTGGCCAGTCTGCTTCTGACTCCAATGTCCGCATCATTAATGAAGATGTTGAACAATATGGGTCCAAGGACAGAGCATTGGGGGATTCCACTGGTCACAGGGCACCATTATGATTGACTTCTGTCAATTACTACCCTTTGGGTCTGACCATGAAGCCAATTTCCCAGCCAGCAGACTGTGGTGGACCCGAGACCACAATTAGCCAGTTTCGCCAAGAGGTGATCATGGGATACCAAATAGAAGGCTTTTTTGAAGTCTAGATATATGACATTAATCTATTCTCCCATGTCCAGGTGATAGCTTATCTGGTCGTAGAAGGAAATGAGATTGGTCAAACAAGACCTACCCGCAACAAACCCATGCCAGCTATCCCTTAGGTTGTTGGCATCAGCCAATCCATTAAGGATGGCCTCTTTAATAAACTTTTCTAAGATCTTCCCTGGGATAGAAGTCAGGCTGATGGGCCTATAGTTTGCTGGATCCACTTTTCTCCCTTTCTTGAAGATAGGCACCACATTGGCCTTCTTCCAGTCTTTGGGCACTACACCAGAGTGCCAGGAGCTCTCAAAGATCCATGCCAGAGGCTGGGCTATGATGCTGTCCAGCTTCTTGAGTACCCTGGGATGTAGGTTGTCAGGGCCGGCTGACTTGAAGGTATTCAGCCTCTCAAGGTGTTCCTTCACAAGGTCAGCATTGTTGGAGGGCACAGGATCTTTCTCACCCAGACCTCCCTGTCCCGTAGTGGGCATGGGCGTCCCATGGGACTGATGAAAGACCGACTCAAAGTACCCATTTAATAGGTTGGCTTTTTCCTGGGTGTCAGTTGTCCCATCTGGTTCAGCAGGGGTCTAAAGTTGCCCTTGCTTTTCCTCCAGCTCTCCACATATCTGAAAAGGGACTTTTTATTG
>NW_017729005.1:544672-545056 GCF_001723915.1 Gavialis gangeticus | reverse complement strand
ATTCCCATTGATCGTGAGGTCGCTGATTAGGTAATCCTCAGTAGCCAGTACCAGTTTGGCCAGCGCTTTACCTGTCGTTGGCCCGTAGACTTCTTGAGTTAGGTGGAGGTCATCCATGAATGATAGGAAGCTTTGCAACCACTTGGATTTTGTTGAGTAATCCTCCCACAAGATGTCTGGGTAATTGAAGTCACCCATGATAACCATGGCCCTGGAGCATGCAGCCTCAGCCAGTTCCTGGGTGAACTCCTAGTCAAGCTCTTGACTTTGGGTCGGAGGACTGTAGTAGACTCCCACCATTGTGTCCCCTGTGCCATGTTCCCCATGGATTTTAACCCAGAGGGTCTCCAGTTGTCCACCCTGGTCGCCAACATTAGCTTGCAG
>NW_017729005.1:533604-539672 GCF_001723915.1 Gavialis gangeticus | reverse complement strand
CATTAGCTAGCAGGGATGCGTAGCTTTCCTTAACGTAGAGAGCTACACTCCCGCCTCTTTTATCTACTCAATCTCTCCAGTACAAGGTATAGCCATCTATACCCATGGTCCAGTCATGGGTAGAGTCCCACCAGGTGTCCATTATCCCTATGACATCGTAATTATTTGCGTTAAGCAGGAGGATGAGTTCCTCCTGCTTATTCCCCAAGCTCCGGGCATTCGTGTACAGGCAGGCAAGTGTCCCCTTGGGGCCTTTTGCCTTGCCCACAGATTGTTGGGAACTCAAGTGCCTCAGGGATGTGTATAGCAGCCTTCACTGTACTTTTCTTTTTATCCTGCACCAGACAGAGCCTCTCAGGACCCAAGGACTGAGATACTGAAAATGTCACCATAAACCTTATATTAAAAAAAGATTTTGGTTATAAGGTTTTTGGCAATTGTATTTGGCTCTAAGACATTCATGTGATTGGAATAAAAAGAAACCTCAATCTCTTGTGTAAAGTATTATTATTCTGCCTTTTACCATGTGGCATGCATTCCAAGAAGCTTGAAAGTTACATGAAGGGAATATGGATAGTGAATAGAGGTCAGTGATGACATATAAAGAGGTGGAAGTTGTCAAAATGAACAAATTGCATGTTTTTTCCCCTCTGAAAATGTTCCCAAAAATATATGTGCATAGGTTAAAAGCTTGAGTGAGGAAAGAGAGTGTTCCAGCACACTTTGTTTCTAATATTTGGCTTCAAAGGTAGATTCAGATGTTGGCCAAAGAAAGTATATAAATTCTGGGTTCTGTTCAATGGGAGCTAACAGTCCTTTTCAAATTCATAACTCACATTGAAAAAATCTCTCCATTTTGTGCAAAACATTCTTTCCATCTCTATTTTCCAAAAAGTAAAATAAAAATGTAAAAAGCCCACACCTATCTCAGGCCATTTCATATTTACATATACACAGACCTGCAACATATACAAAACTTATGCACAACCATTATGCAGCTTCATTATTAAGAAGAAACTTACAGTGTAAGATTACCTTGATTCGGGTGATAGCTCTGCTAACCTGTCCTTTATAGATTTGTATGAGTAAATGTAAAATATTCTGTGATGTTTAGTTTGGAACACTGGGTTGAAGAGAATTAATTTCACTAAAAAGAAGGGCATTCTGGGAACTATTATTTTCATCAGATAAAGTTGTTCTTGGCCATATTGAAGAAATACAATAAGCTTCGGTCATAACTCTGAGCATCACCTAACCTGGCTAACACCATTGCCACTGTATTCATTTAATTAAAATTGCTCCTGTATAGGATATCCATTATAGTTAGCAACAAGGAAAATCACTGCCAGGGACAACAGGCATTTATGGAGTGTTGATCAGGTTATTTTGGCAAAAATGCAGGAGAATTCTCCTTTCCTAATTATCCTCCAGCTTTGAAATTCGTGTGACTTTGTTTTATTCCGTTCCTCTCAGACCCTGCTAATATCAGAAATCAGAGGGAGACCTTGTTTTATTCCATTACTCTCAGACACTGCTAATATCAGAAGTCAGTGGGAGACAGTGAGCTTTAAAATATTTATCTGAACATATTAAGTTCAAGATATTAATTTGTGTCATAAGTAATGAGAAATATTGCTAGGGCCAAGAGGAATCAACAGGAAATGATGGCAAAATCTCCTCATCAAAATCACATGCTTCTGTGGACTGAAAGTCACTTAGTGATTTTAGAATATTCCCCCTTATAGAGTGAATTAATTTGCAGTCATACTTATGCAAGGAATGGAGTCCTAGCTTTATTGAAGTCACTGGCAAAATTCCAATTGATTTCATGTGGATACCATGGGAGCAGCTCCTCAGCTGACTTTGATGCCAATGGCGCTAAGAAAACATACAGCAGCTGTGGCTCTCCCTCCTACTTTCCAACTGTTTAGATACCACAAGGGTATAAATAGCACACTGATTTTTGCCATACATCATCATCATTGGTAACCCCTCACAGTCGATGATGATTGTATTCCATGACTGCCTTATCTGTGGGTCCAAAGCTGGCTGACAAGGCCAATCTGGGATCGATAGGTTCTATTGCAACTTGGGCATGTGTTTCTGTGCAGGCTTTGGATTCTTGATTCAGTCCGCGACATGCTGTTTCTGTCACTCCTGCTTTTCCATCTCCGATTGTCAGTGTTAGGTTTCAAAGGATGGAGATCCTTGCAGCAGACTCTTTATCCATTTGGGGTGGTCCTAGGTGATAGTCTCCCATGAGTTGATATTGATGTTGCATTTTTTTCAAGCTAGCCTTGAGGACATCCTTGAAGCACTTCCTCTGTCCTCCTCTTGAACATACACCTTGAATGAGCTGGGAGAATAAAACTTGCTTCAGCAGTCTGCAATTGGACATCTGGATGATGTGGCCAGCCCAGTGAAGTTGATGTTGGATGATCATTGCCTTGATGCTCATGGTATTTGCTTGTGAGAGGAAACTAATGTTTGTGCATCTGTCTTCTCACTGGATTTGAAGGATCTTCTACAGGCAGCATTGATGGTACTTCTCCAGTGACTTGAGGTGTCTTCAGTTACATTGTCCATATCTCAGTTTCATTCAGTAAGGTAGGGATCGTGACTATTCGAAAAACCAGAAGCTTGGTTTCAAATCTGATATTATGATCTTCAAATACCTGTTTCCTCAGGCATCCAAAGGCTGAACTTGCACATCTGAAGTGATGTTAGACTTCTCTGTTGATGTCAGCCTTTTGTGAGAGATGCCTTCTGAGGTACAGGAAATATCCAACCTCCTCTAGTGATTCACTGTAATTTTGAATTATTAGAGCTCGGGACTGCTCATTAAGAGCTTGTTTACAGAGGACCTTTGTCTTCTCAATGTCAGGTGTTGGTCCCACTTTCTTGTATGCCTCTGTAAAGATGTTGACAATTGCCTGAAGATCTGCTTCCAAGTGAGCACACACTACAGCATCATCAGCATACTGGAGCTTGATGATTGAGGTCGAGGGTAGTCTTGGTTTTGGCTCAGAGTCAGCTGGGATTAAACAGCTTTCCATCCTCTCCGTACTTTAGTTCCACTCCAACTGGAAGTTTATTGGTGGTCAATTGAAGCACTGTGGTAAGGAATATCAAGAAGAATATTAGAGCAATGACATAACTTTGCTTAACTCCAGTCTTAACCTCAAAGCAATTTGTTAATGAGAACCACCACTCACTTTCCATCATGGAGCAGGCAAAGGATGGTGATGAATTTTTGTGGGCATCCGTACCTCAGAAAAATTCTCCACAGCACTTCTTGGTTGATGGAGTTGAAGGCTATCCTGAGTTCAAAGAAGGTCCTATAAAAAGATTCATTTTGTTCCCAGCATTTTTCCTGCAGTTGTTGAGAAGTGAAGATAATGTCAGTTGTGCCTCTTGATGACCTAAACCCACACTGAGGTTCCAGGAGGAGCTCTTTTGCAAGTGGAAGGAGATGGTGCAGGAGGGTTTTTGCAATGACCATTCCTATGGTGGATGGTAAGGTAATTCCTCTGTAATTCCCACAGTAAGATCTGTCTCCTTTCTTGAATATAGTCATGATCATGGCATCCCTAAGTCATCCGGGATTTCCTCATCGTTCCATATAGAGCTATGATGCAAGTTCTTCTCCCCACTGCTTGAAGATTTCACCAGGGATTCCATCTGTTCCAGATGCCTTGTCATTCTTCACCTGTTTGATGGCTTTCTTCACCTCGTAAAGGGTTGGAGGGATTTTTAAATGGTCTCTGACTGGGTGTTTCAGGATGGAGTTGAGAACAGTCTCATCAGCAACCGAATTTTGATTGAAAAAATCTTTAAAAGACTCCCACCAATGGTCATTGATGGCTCCCTTTTTCTTGATTATGTCTCCTTCCTCCTTAAGTCTCAAGGGGGTTGGTCACTGAGTGTTCAGACTGTAAATGGCTTTGGTGGCATTGAACAAACTGCAAATATTGTGGATGTCAGTAAGTTGTTGAATCCCCTCTGCCTTGTCTTCCCACCATCTGTACTTCATATCATGAGTTCTCCTTTGGACCTCTGCCTTGGCTTATTGGTAATTCAATTTCTGTTGCTTGGAATTGGGTCATTCTGCCAAACAAAAAAGGCCTTGCACTTGCCATCAGTCACCTCTTGGATCTCCTGGTTATTCTCATCAACCCATTCATGATGCAGCCATCTTTTGGGAGCCAGTTTAAGTGACATAACTGGGTGGATGAGTGCACGATCAGTCCAGCAATCATCAGCTCCTAGCATAAGTCGAGTGATGTAGACATCTTTGTAATTCTAGGCACAGATGATGATGTAATCATCAGGTGTCGATGTTTAGATTGTGAATGCTGCTATCATGTCTTGTGCTTGTTTTTCTCATGGAACAGGGCATTAATGATGGTGAGGCCACGTTCTTCACATTTGGTCAAGAGGAGGATGAGGTTGGAATTAATCTTTTCCACTCCTTCCTTGCTGATGGTTCTGTTCCAGAGGTTCCAGTCCCTTCCAAACCAGTCAGAAAAAAAAGTAGGCAGATTACAAGGCACTTTTTTTAGCCCCTTTCCCATGTGGGGGGAGCAGAGCAGATCCTAAAAGGAATGCTTAGTTGCAGTTATAGCTGCTGAATAGCACCCCTGCCTCATCCAAGTGCTAGATGACCTTCTTGTAACTGCTGGCCTTATGCCAGTTCATGATTAGGAGCCCCAGGCCTCACAATTCTGTTCCTGTTGACACTAGCTTGTCACTGAAGGGCCTGAAAAATGTGCTACGACTTTTTCATGGAAGACACCTGTGTGTGATTTCTTTTATCATGGAGAAGCTGCTGTATATCAGCTTCCACATGGTTCCTGACAGAAAGGAACTTTGATCCAATGGCAAGGAGAAGACAACTGGAGATTTTGTTCTGCTGCAGCCTTCATCCACATCTGTAGCTGTTGAGATTCTGACATCTTCTTCTGTCTGTTCCACCACTGAGGACTGGTAGACCCATGGCTGGGGGCTAGGCAGGTTTATTATAGCAGCAGTCTGTACTTGCCTTGTCACAACACCATCAGAGAATATATGTGGCTTTTCAGGAGAAAAAGCATTGCCATCTGCTGTCCCCACCACATCCTGGTGGTGCTGCCAGACCTGTAAACTTAATTTTGGATTTGAATGCCAAGTTGTAATATCTTGCACTTGGATCATATGTATCAATTATAAAAATTCAGATTAGGCATATAGAGCTAAAGTGCAAAACTTTTATTGCTACTGGCGAGCAGTTAGTCACATGAGTAGTTCCACTGACTTCACTTGAATTTCTTGTGTGAGAAACTGCTCTCAGTGTGAATTCACAATCTGGTAACAGTTTTTTAATGATGTTCCACACAGAGTGGAATACAACTCTGTCTCCTATAGATGTGTTGCTTTTCCATAACTGACAGTAATAAATATTAAAGAGCAAAACCTTAAAACTAACTGAGCAGAGGTTTCCTGCAGATCATTACAGGCTGGCTCCATAACCAGAAAAGACAGAAACTGTTTTTTTTTTTTATAAAAGCAAACAGATTCTACAAAACACCCCTGTGGATTTCTGTTCTGTTATCCTCACACCCTCTTCTGACCTCATAGCACACTTTCCATTCTCATCCTCAGTTTAGACTTTTAAAAACATTATCACAGTGATTCCAGTTGAGAAGTAACATTTGTACAAATGGAAAATGTTTACTACCTATTCTTCAGATTTACTACAATAAATCACTGCAGCCAACCACAGTACATCTTAAGACAAAATAATGCATTGAGATATAAACAATAAAAAGCATGCATCCGGATCATATGGGAATATCCTATCACAAAGGGCACACCAATAGGCATGAGGAAGAAAGTAGGAAGAAAACCAAGACAATGAGAGTAGTGAAACATAATATATAAGACACAAAGCAGTAGCCAGGTATTTTGGTACCCAGGGAAAGATCATGTGTCCCTGTATATGCTACTACGTAACATTACTTCTATTTGATTTGGTGCCCTTTGCAAGGATGCCTGCTTTCAGTGTACCACTGGTGCCCTTGTTATGATAC
>NW_017729005.1:524577-528604 GCF_001723915.1 Gavialis gangeticus | reverse complement strand
CGTAACATTACTTCTATTTGATTTGGTGCCCTTTGCAAGGATGCCTGCTGTCAGTGTACCACTGGTGCCCTTGTTGTGATACTGATTGTCCAAGTGATGTAGCAATTGATATAATACGCACACAGAGCACTGTTATGAAAACCAATTTATCTTCCCATAAATACTTTTACTATACATATTGTGAGACTATATTCACTCCTCTTACATACACGTTGAAAGGTGCACACAGAGAAATATAAGGCTTTAGTAAATTAGTTAAGAAGGTACAGAGAATATTGTCATTGATAACTGCAGCAGTAACTGTATTTCAGTTACAAACCAGAATGAGAAAGATGGACATCTACAGTTTCTGAAGACTTCAGCTGAAGGCCACTGAAGCAGAAAGTCTCTTGTTGACTTCAGTGACCTTTGGACAAGGCCCTTGCCATATACGTGAGTACAGCTGTGTAGTGTCTGTAACAGAAAGCTTAATCTGGAAAGCCGTTATTGTCCCCAACTTATGACTGAAACTGGGTGTTTTTGTCATGAGTCCTGGGATCCTCCAAATATTTATATGCAGATGATGTGCAGGGCAACCTAGTCTGGCTCCACTTCATGGAGGGCAGGGTCACACTAATCATATGCAACAGGCTGAGAGGAGGCAACAGAAGAATTCTGGGTGAACTGTTTGGGGCCCTGTTTGTTGATGTTTTCCAGATATTTAAGGCTGGCAAAGAAATGGGAATCATTGGAAATTGAACAGAAAGGCACAGCTATATCATAAGAAGGAAACAGACAGGAAGAAGATGAAGGATTTTTTGGAAGAGATTGAAGAAAAAGGAGAGGAGGAGGAAGCAAAGAAGATGGAAGAAAATATAAGCTCAAAGGAAGTGGAGGAGTGTTTAAAGAACTTTAAAAGAGGGAAATCACCAGGAGCATATGGACTACCTATGGAATTTTATGAGAAGTTTTGGCCATGGGTAGGCAGGGATGTAGTGGAAGTTTTTCAGGAAACAGCAGTAACAAAAGAGGCTGGGAAAAATTTTACAAGAGGCACTGTGATCTTACTCTTCAAGAAAAGGGAGAAGAATCTCCTCAAAAACTGGAGACCAATTATACTCCTTAATATGAGCTATAAGTTAAAGGCCAAGATGCTGGCTTTCAAGATGAGGAAAAACTTCCAGAAGATAATACATGAAGACCAAGTATGCACAATACCAGGTAGAAGGATCTCCGAAGCAGTCAGTGATCAGAGATACACTGTCCCACATCCAAGAAAGGAAAACAAACACAGTTATAGCAAACCTAGGTTTAGAAAAATCATATAACAGAGTGAGTGAATTGTGGTTACATATTTGAGGTACTAGAAAAAATGGGATTCCCAGTGAAATTTATATGCTGGATGAGGTTATTGTATAGAGAAGCAGAGTCAAGTCTAAATTAATGGGCACCTAGCAGGGCCTTTACAACCCAGACAGGGGTGAGAGATAAGGGTGCATCCTGTGACCACTGCTATATGTGTGTGGCATGGAACCATTAGCACAAAGAATAAGAAAAGACAAGGTCATAAGCAAAGTACAGGTATCAGGAGGGGACGAGGTAAAATGTGTACTATACATAGATGATATAAATGTAGTAGTTAGAGATAGACTTTCAATAGAAAACATACATCAGAGTATGAAGAAGCAACAGGGGCTAAACTAAATAGATCAAAAAGCACCATAAGGGGAGTGGGAACTAGAAGTAACTTGGAGAAGCTGGGCTTTCAAATAAGAGAGAGAAATTAGAGTGCTAGGGTTTCCAATGGACACCAAGGGAAAAAGTAATACAGCATGGGAAAAGGTGATGGCAAGAATATGGCAAATACTGTCCTTTGCTGGAAAAGTGGCAGTGTTTAAGGCTGTGCTACTTCCAATTATTCTATATATAGGAATTGTATTCCCACTGATGTGGTGACAGATAACAAAAGTACAGAAGGAAATATGTGTGATCTTCTGAAATGCCAAAAAGAAAAAGTTTGTGTACGAAGCAAGAGAGATGAGGGTGTGCAGGCTGCGGACTTGGGATTGTTCATCTATGTGAAATATGGAAGCACGGTCTGCTAGGTGGTAAAGGAGGGAGAGGGAAAGCAGTTCATAACACCTGGTTTCACACAGCTGCAATTTTGAGGAAATGGGGAGTACATCAGACCTCTTTGAAGAGTCCATGTGTGTGGCAGCCACTGATTCATTACACCAGGATGGAAGGATTCATGCAGAGGTATAAAATAGGGACGGTAGGGCTGGCGGTCCTGAAGGATCATAAGACATTGATGAAAGTGCTAAGGGAGAGAGACACAATGGCACCAGTGGGCAAGTGAAGAAGATGTGGGGAGCAGTGGTGAGTAAGCAACTAAAAGGGGAACATGCATTGCTGACCTAGCATGGATGGTTGTAAGAAATATCTTGCTAATGACAGAAGTGCAACACAGATGAGGCTTGACAAGCTCTTCAAGGTGGCCAAGGGAGAGGTTCAGGGCAGAAGAAACAGTGGGTTGTGTATTTTGGGAATGTACATGTACAATGGGAGTGTGGGAAAGAGTCTACTCTTTTCCTGTTCTTAGTGCAGAAAATGGTACTATACAGACTCATACCAAAGGGACTGGAGGAAACATTCTTAAGGACTTTACTAGCATGTGTTAAAACCAGTTTATGAAATGTAAGAAACCTCTGGGTGTTTAAGGGATTGGCTTTCACTGAAAGAGAGTGCCTGAAGCTTGGACTGCATGAACTGAAATAGTACATCAGTCAGGACAAAAACAAGATCAGAGAGGAAGAGGCGGAGAAGAAGTGGAGGATAAAGGACTGGACACACTTGTTTCAATAAACCAACAGAGGACTGATGGGAGGGGCAGAGTGTTTCAGGTGGTTACTGAGGTGATAGTTTTCATGGGATTCTGTATGAAGAAAAAGATTTCTATAAGGGTTTGTTTTTAGGTGAGAAGTTGATGTATGTTGTTTAAGGGTGTAATACATGTAGTTGTATGTTTTGACATGTAGTTGTTTCTGTGATATGAAATCTTGGTAAAAACAGGATGCTCAACATGTGTAGCCTTGTAAGTGTAGAGTGAAAAGTGTGTTTTAGTCTTTTTTTTTTTAAATGGGCCTATCAGTGTCTTGGCCTTTTGGACTAAGATCAAATGTAGCATTTTTGACAGCAAGGGGAGAGTGTCAGGGCTTTCCCAGTGGCCTGGTATTGCAGAACCTCCAGGCCTGGTGCTTGTTCCTTCCTGGAGGAGTAACTTCTTGGGTTTTTTTAAGGGCCACCCAAAAAAAAAAGAGGCTCCCATCAGTATGTTTGCCCAGTATGGACCATGTGTTTTATAGTCACTGTCAGCATTGGCTGCATTTAATCAATTCTATAGATGGTTTCCATTAGTGAGCACATGCTGCTTTTGGCAGCAGTTTAATGGTAGGCAATGTATTTAACGAGGTTTCCTTGTATGTGAATATAAGGTGAGGGGCTTTTTCCCCCATGCTGCTTTGGGGAAAAAACCTTGTATTGTATTTAAGTAAATACTGTGTGCACATGCTTTATCATTTGCACAATTTATGTTCATAGAGTGTGCTTCAGCATCACCTGAAGATCCCTTTGTATTAGTTACTAGCCAAAGTACCCCGCTTTGCATGGGTTGCAGTAATAAAATTTTAGTGTTTTAAAAATAAAATATTTTCATTCTATCTTATTTCCCTCTACGAATAAGCTGTGTGTATGTGTTTAGTTTGTGTATGTGTTTAGTTTTGTACTCTATTTTACTTGTGTGATACAGCTTGACACCGTAAGCTTTTGGTCATACCAAAAACCTATAATAGTTGAACATTTAAATGTATTAAACAACTGAATTGTGAGGTAGAATTATTAGGGGGAGATCATGTCAGACCAACCTGATTGCCTTTTACGATCAGGTCACAAAGGCCATGGATGCAGGTGTCGCGGTGGATGTAGTCTTTCTGGACTTCAGCAAGGCCTTTGACACCGTCTCTCACCCCATCCTAGTTAAAAAACTAGG
>NW_017729005.1:511129-519577 GCF_001723915.1 Gavialis gangeticus | reverse complement strand
GAACCAACTTCCAATGGAAGTGGTGCTGGCCCCTACCCTGGGGGTCTTTAAGAAGAGGCTGGATGCCTACCTGGCTGGACTCATTTGAGTCCCGTTTCTCTTTTTGGGGTTTTTTGTTGTTCTCCTGCCCTGGCAGGGGGTCGGGCTAGAAGATCTACTAGGTCCCTTCCGACCCTTAATCTATGAATCTATGAATCTATGAATTATTTATTTACTTTGTAAGACTTTAGCATAGCACTGAGGATTTCACATCACATTTTTCTATCCCAGTTTTTGATAGTGTTTGACACTTTTTTATCTGTGTAGAGCTTCAGGATAGACAATGTTGCATGTTTTGCCATCTGGTGCCAAGATGAAAAGGTTTTTGCCATTGCCATCTCTGGAACAACCAACATAGAGTTGGCCATGAGAAAAGCATGGGCTTCTCAGGTTGAGGCCAACAACTTTGAGTGAATGTCCCTGTGCCTTGTTGATGCTCATGGCAAAAGTGAGATGGATCAGGAACTGGAACTGTTTAAATTGAAATGGCAGGTCAGAGGGACTGATTGGAATGCGTGGAATGAAGACATCCTGTCCTGCTGCATGGCCAGTCATGATGGTGGCTTCAATGACATGTGGCATGAGCTTCTTGACAGCCAATCATGTTCCATTGCAGAGTGCTGGTGGGTACTGAGAAGAATGATGGGTGCACCAATCTTGAGCTCCAGAGTATGTGAAGGCACACGTGGTGGTTCGATTGATGCTTCCACAGGGACCATGCACCATCTGTGTTTTGAACAAAAGTGGATCATTTTCTGGACCTGGAAGTTCAGCACTGATGATGTCATCCACTCTGTGGACATGAAGTTCTTCCTGAAGCCACAGCAGAATGTGGGCATGTGGCAAGCCATGCTTTTGCCATTCAATTGGGTACATGTAGCACTGAATGGCTCCAAAAATCTCTCTCTCGTTGATGAGATTCATTAATGCCTTCACTTTTTGTCGGAATACTCTTGCCAGCAAATCATGCCGATTCTGTGATTTTTGGCCTGGCATCAGTTCATTAGCCACTTCCGCCCAAGCTGGGTTGCAGGTGAAGGTGATGAAGAGATCAGAGTGGCCATAGTTTTGCACATATGTCATGGTGTCCTGAGTGTGCTCATGCATGTAGCAAGGCCCACCTGTGAAACTGGCAAGAACTGTGAAGGCAAGATGACCAATTGGCCAACATTGGCAGCATCTCCACCATTGTTCATGGCATCCCTGAGGTGAACATAGTTTTCAACTCTGAGTTTCTTTTGGTTCATTCAAATGAACCTCAACCTTTCTGCCTCAGTGTTGGCATTCATGGCCACAGCAAAATGGTGGAAGAGATCTTTGCATCGCAAGATGTGATTGAAACTTCTAGCTCACAGCATCATCCTGTAGGCATAAAGTCCATGGCAGAAATCTTCTTTTCAGTTGGCAGCCCCGTTGCTGGGTTTGTTTGTCGCAATTCAAAATGGTAGCCATCATCACCCTGCCAGAAAATTAGTAGATACTGAAGTGCATCATCTGATCATTGTGTCTCAGCAATTCTCTGGAGGGAGTTGTTCCTGAGTTGCAACACAAGGTCTCAATTGCCATGTTGTTCACCTGCCAGAATGACAGCCACTTCTGACATTGTGGGTGCACTGAAGTGCCGCTCATGCTCACCAGCTGGAGTTTTGTCTGCATGAATGACAACATTATACTATGGAGTCATCTCCTCCATTGCACACTTGAAATTTTGAACATAGTTGTTTTCCTTGTGGAGCATATCTTGCAACTGCAACACTACCTGCAGGTTGGTTTGAATGACATTGTTGCAATGCTGTTCAGCCTGCTTTGTATTGTCACCCATGAAGTAGATCTGCAGCAATTTGGGCTCTTCATTTGGGAGTGGCATCAGACTACCAATCCAATAATAAACCTGGCCATGTACTTCAAATGTGGGCATGTAGCCAGATTCTCTGATGTCTTTTGTGGTGCCAAAAGATGTCATTTGGAAGCATTAGCTGTATCTTCTAATGTTGCTTTGGAAATGATGTGCATCTCGAGTGTTGCCTGTCAACAATGTATGAAGGGGCTCAGGAGGCTCATTCATTTGGAGCACTTGAACCTTGCCACTGTTCCAGCATATCCCTGGAGCTTTTCCTTTCCATCTCATTGCAAAGCAGTGACTGCAAGAAGTCGCCACTGACACAATTGAAACTAATAGATCAGAAAGAACCGTAATCCAAGGCTGGATTGTAGAAGAATGCAGAGTTTTCTTTTTCCCTCCAGGGCTGGTTCCTGGCTGCAGCCATTGGTGCTCTGTTTGCAATTTGCTGTGCAGGAGTTTCAGTTGCTCTGGATGCAGCCAATGCTGCTCTGTTTGTTTGTCGTCTTGCAACTTGCTGCTCTGGAGTCTCAGCTGCTCTGGCTGCAGCTTTTGCAAGTCAATTTTTGGCAAGTTTGCTTCTTGTAGTTTGCCTTACAGGGAATGCCTCTCTCAACCCCCTAATCTGTCCCTGAGAAGGCCCAGTATGGTTTTCTCCCTGCACCATCCTTAAGCCCTCACTCTGCCTGCAGGTGCTCCCAGGTCCTGTTAAGCAGTCCCAACCACAGCCCTTAGGGGAATACTCCTAAATGTGGAGGCTTCTCCAGCTGTACTGGTTGACCTTGGCCAGGAGCTCTGAGCTTTCCTAAAGAATGTTTTGCACATGCACATTTATTTTGCTTCCTGGAGCTGACCTGTGACAGGGGGTTATGCAGTATAGATCAAAAAATCAGTTAATTTTTTTTGAGCCAAATCAAAAAAACAGCACCCAGGTGCACACCCCCAGGGTCCCCTTAGTATGCACGCAACGTTTCAGGTCTCTAGGTATCATGGTCTTGGAGCTATGGCACTGACACACACACAGAGGCCCTTTTATTAATATAGATTATTGATGGGAAGCGCTGGAAGGCAAGGGTCATACCATTGGTTTAGGGAACTGGTTTTCTCAGGTGCAGAGTTAATTTTGTTCACCACACTGAAGTTCCTGGTCTGTGGGGTACAGAGGTGAGTATTTCCAAGGCAGATCAGCATGGGTTCTCCTGGTGATCTCTTCTCAGAATTACCCTGGCATGCATAAAGCTTCTATCCTTAACATTGTTATTGGAGCGGTACAACCCAGCCTGTTTCTGTGCCTGTACTAGCTTAGAGTTGGTTCTGTAAGACTTTGCTCTTTAAAGACCAAGGGGTGGAGCTGCTAATAAAATCATCCACAATAGTAGAAAAAACTTGTTCATGAATGGAAAGACTACCCAGGCAGGTCTCCTTGACTTCATGTGTGGCAACAAGAGATGGAGTTAAAAGGACATCACTGCTTCAGTGTATTGAAATAATTTCAAATGAAATGAAGACATATGCTTAACTGAAGCAGTGGGCCTTCAATTTTAGAATGATCTTTGATGAAATATGGCCAAACCTGGTCCCATTAAAGTCAAAGTCAATGATAATATTCCCACTCTGTTCCGTGGAAACAGAAGTTTGTCCATGGTCATTTCCTAACTCTTAAAAAAACTAAATCTATCTAAGCTCCAGATATGACAACCTTCTGTTTGTGATGGCTTTTCATAGAAGAGATTCCCGTAATAATAAGAGCTGACTTGGGTATTTCCATTTTAGCAAAAGTACTAGACACAGTCTACATAGCTCAAATTGTGCTTAAGTCATTAAAAAAACAGGATACCACACCCAGTTCATAAAGCAAGGATTCTTAATGAAGCCACTCTTTTAGGAACATAAAATGATTTCACAGTGAATAGTGGTTGTTAGAAAGCACAGTCTGGAGACAGATTTACTGCTGCTAAACTATATATAATATTTTCAGAATATGAATGTAGCGAACAGGGTTTCTAGAAATAAACAAAGCTCCAAGTGGTAAAAGGGCTGTCTGTAAATTTAGGTCAAAAAGTTTTGTTAAAATTGGAACAGTAAAGTTAGAACAGACATGCAATACTGCTCTGTCACTGAAATGATGGGCCAAGATGCTGAATGATAGCAGTCCACATTAGCTTGAACAGGTGATACATTACAAAGTGCATAACAGAGTTCCCTTCTAGTGTTTTATAAACATACAGCCTGGTAGCAAACTAATCCAGCATGATGATGTGATAAAGAGTTAATTGAAAAGGTAATAGATGTAGAAAGTTAGCCTGGTAAATACTGCTTAAACAAGTGCTTCCTGAAAAGACGTCACTTGCTCTTCAGCACAGCTTCTTGAAGCTGCTCCTTTCTATTTTTTTGGTGAGCTTTTAATGTTCTCATGCATTTCCCCAGCCAAAGTATAGATTAAAGTAATTTTAGTACTGTAATTTGAGGGATGCCATAACATTAAATTATACCCACTTAAATAATTACATCTCTTTAGCTACAAATGATAAAATAAACGTATCATGTTTAGTGCGTGCACTTTGCATGCATTCATTCAGCAGTTTACACACAGTGATATTCCCAAAGTAAGGAAAGTGGGGGGAGGAAAACATTTTGAAAATCTTTGCCATTGTGCTAACATATTTGATTGTGGGAAACAATAGTTTAAATGGGCCAAAGGTTATGGTAGGAAAATAAATTAAATCAAATGGGAATAAACTATTGCTAGGAGGACAAATTTCAACCAGTGTACCCTTCATTCTCAGTCTTAACCCCGATTAAATGTTAAAAGGAATATGAATGATAAATGATATCTTCTGTTGGCTTCATAAGGTTGTTTATACATTGTTGCCCTTTCGGGGCACCTAAGACTTGCAACTCATTTTTAGTATCATTATTCATTTGCCTGAACTATGACAGATACTGAAAATGTGTGTCGTGAGGGGAGAAGCAGATGGCTCAGTAGTATGTAAAATAGGAGAAAAACTTAGAGATAAAACACTCAGATCAGATGATAATCCTGGGCTCCACCTTGTGCTACAGCAACCCATGGAGAGAAGGTGTTACAGGTCTTCTTATCTCCATACAGGCTGCATCTACATGAGATACAGACTGTGTAGCAATCAGACTACTGAGCAGTACCAGTGCGTGGCAGAAACCATAATGCAATGCTGCTGTGCAGTAGTCTCGGGGTACTAGTACTTATGCAAGTACTAAATGCAGGTCATTACTGCACAGTCAGCATCTCATGTAGACAGCAGCCACAGGATATGAGTTAACACACACCCTATACCTCAAAACCTTGGCTCCTAGTTTCGGCTCCTGTTTCTATTTCTGGATGTCTCCAATTCTATCCTAATGTGTTAGCCATGACATTATTAATTGTTAACACCCATCATTTCAAAGGCATTCTACCTCTTCTTTCCCCATGCTCAAGAAGATGCTTTCTTCAGTAGCTGCTCCTCAGCACTTTGGCAAAAGAAGAGAGCAGTGAAGTGTGGTAACCCTTTGGTCACCAGGAAGTACACGCACACTGTGTTACAGAGCAACATCAAAGATATATTACAGTAATGGGGTCCACATCTAAATTTGGATCAAACCAAGGCAAAGTATAAGTATTTATCTTAGCATTCGTGTCTGGCTATTGCAGGGCCAGGCTTAATACTAAAATTTGAAGAGACATCTGAATCAACAGATACATTTCCCCAAAGCTCCAGGAGGGCAAATAAGCACCTAAGTAAAAAAATGTAGATCCTATATCTGTAAGCACCTAAATTTTCACCAGTAAGGTGGGCATTCAGGAACCTGTTTGTAAGCATACCCAGGACTGTCTCAGCCTGGACAATGCTGAGCAACTAAATACCAACTCACATCTGAGCCCCATTGGGATCCATCAATTAGGCATTCTTCTGCCTCCATCACTTACAGCTACCAGATAATAACATGCACAAAGCACAGCTGAAGGAAACAATCTCTGCCTTTTATCTAGTAGCTCAGTGGTTAAAAGACTCCCCTTAGAAACTGGCAGACAGGTCAAGCTGTAGCAAATTTTAAGCCATATCTTCCAGGTAAATGTTCTAACTTGGAGTCTCTAAATTAGCATTAACTGGGGAGTCCTTAGCCCTTCCTGCTAAAGATATTCTCCTCAAGCCTAATTCAGGATGTGTTGAGGGTGTGAAAGTGTGACTATAACCCAGTGATTAGGGCATCCACCTGGGAGAGCAAGGGTCTGGTCCCTGTGCCAATCAATGTTTAAATGTTAATAGCAGCTGTGCAACTGACAGGAATGGCAAATTCAGCAGCAACTAGAGGCAGAGGGAGTATATTCCTGTTTGGAAACCCCTTGTGTCAGTGTTTCCAAAACCACATTTTTCCAAGCTTTTCAGTTCACAGGAAATTTTTTAAAAAATGTGATCTTGTTCCAGATCTGAATGAAACAAAATCTGAAACATCAACATTCCCATAAACAAAAAATCCTGTTTTTTGGTCAGCTCTACCCAGTAGCCCAATGTTTGGGCAACTCTTCAATATTAGAGACATTAGGTCCATTCCCTGCTCCATTCCAGTTCCTATGGAGATTTAAATCTGGGTCTCCCACAGCAGAGAAGGATACTCATATCACTGGTACTGGATGATGGGCACATGCTTCCAAAATGTCTTCTTACGAGCTGATGAAGAATGCCTTACATTCAAAACCTTGTCTAATTTTATACCAACCATGCAGTTCGTCCAGTAAAAGATATCACCCCAAAATATTCCTTGCATCTCTCATAATTCCTGAACCATCATGACTACAACCATCACTCTAACCACTTCTCCCCAGCTGTCATTTTTGTGGGGTTTGATCCAATAGATATAATCTGAACATATCAACATTAGGCATCCATCCAAGGTTTGCACATAAGATAGGGACCAGAGCATTCAGTGATCAGAACTTAAATTTTCTATATGCATACCAGCAAAAATGTAGGTGTTGACAAAGTTAGACAGTAACTGAATGGTGGTTTTAAAATATTGATAGCACCTAAAGATTGGACTTCAGTATGTCAGTACTTTACTGAACTACACCTGAACTTTGTGTAATTGATTCTATGATGGAGGCTATTCAATAAAAGGAAATCTAAGCATTTAAAAGAAAGGATTTCACAATCTTACAAAAGATTTTGCAAGTTGGTAGAATGCCTTTCATCTGAGGACCTGAAAGCAGTTTATAGAGATGAAGTAAGCCTTATTACCATGGATCCTGTTTTTTCTCTGATAAAAATTACAACTTCTCTGACAAAAAAATCCGAAGTTCATGATTAAAATGAAAAACCGCTATATATATATATAGATATCAAATGAACACAATGTTTTATTGATATATTTACAGTTTTACAGCAATTTGGAAGCCTACCAGTGCCTCAATCACTATAATAAATTCTAAATACCTATAAATATTTGTATTTGATTTTGGGCTTTTTATCATGGAAAATCAGAGCTCCCCCTGCCCCCTTAGCTTACCAGAACACAGCTCCAGGCCCCTCACTCCCCACCCACAGCCCCCTGGGTCCTGCTGGTGCCCCTCACTCCCCACCCACAGCCATGCTGGTGCCCCTTGCCCCACACCCACAGCCGCTCCCCCCCAGCCCTGCCAGAGGGGGCCCCAGGCTTCCAGGGCTAAGGGGCCAGGGACCATGGTCTGCAGTCCCCTGCTCCCTGCAGCAGCACCTGAGCCCCAGCTGCCACCCACAGGAGGTGGCGGGTGCTGCAGCAGAGCAGGGTGTGAAGCCCATCTCCCCTTCCCATGCGGGAGGCATGGCTGGAGCAGAGTCCATGGTGGGGGTGGGTGCAGGCTGACAGATGCAGGCTCAGATGGGGGAGGCTGGCTCCCCATCTCCATGCACACTCCCGGGGGGGGAAGGGTCACGTGCCCCCCAGCTCTATGTTTGGGGTGGGGGCAGGAACAGGTGCAGGCTGCCCACTGCAGGCTCAGGCTCCCTGCCTTGCTGCCCTCCCCCCAGGGCCTCCACAGCTCAGTGAATGGGACCTGGTGCAGCAAAGCAGGCCTGGATGGGAAGGCTCCTTGCTGCTGCAAGCCCCACGCCACCCCAGCAAGGCATCCCCTGCCCACCTGGCAGCAGCGAGGGCACTCTCCACTACCACCCTGCACCCCTGCTGCTGGTCAGGCAGGAGGCGCTTCACCAACGCAGCACAGGGCTTGCAGCAGCAAGTTTTTCTACCCAGCCCCTCTCTGCCTTACTACACCAGGTCCCACCCACTGGGCTGCAGAGGCCCCAGGGGAAGGTAGCAGGGAAGCCTGAGCCTGCAGCAGTCAGCCCACCCCGCGCACAGATCTGGGGGACACGAGCACCCCCTGGGAGAGCACACAATGGTGGGGAGACAACCCCACCCCTTCTGCCCGCCGGAGAAGCCGTCTGCGGGCCCGTTCCACTTCCCACCAGGTCCCTGCGGCCACACATACCAGGCCCGGCCTCCAGGCCCCACAAAGTGCCCTAGCCCCACCCCCAGCCCCAGCCCTGCCCAACTCCCTCCCTCCCTCCCATGGG
>NW_017729005.1:492683-511048 GCF_001723915.1 Gavialis gangeticus | reverse complement strand
CCAGCCCTGCCCCACTCCCTCCCTCCCTCCCATGGGGGCCTCAATCCCAACCCCCACTTAACTGGAAGCTGCTGCCTCCCACTCTCCCCAGCCCCTTGCAGGCTGGAACTCTGCCAGCCTGCAGAGAGCTCTTTGCAAATGTGCAAAATCCATGTGTTTCTCTGTTAAAATTAAAAATCTATGTCTTCCTCGGGTAAAAAGGGAAATCTAAAGTTTTTTCTATGGCTAAGAGACAACCTGGATCCCTGCTTATTACATCTCTACTAAATGCAGTCAGCATTTCTATCTTACACATAGATCAACTAAGAAAGAGAGATTGATGAGTGACTTGTCCAGTATCATAAAATTGTACTTGAAGAGAAGTAGCTGTTCATTCAGGCTTTCTGGCTTCTGGTCCTCTGCTTTGAATGCTTTGAAAACACCACTGCTGTGACTAACACATTTCTTAATCATCATTACTAAAATATTTAGAACTGTTCATTTCATGCAAGGCACTACTGATTTTATTTTCTGATATATATGTATTATACAAACATCCATAGGATCTGTGTAACTACTGCTGCATTTTTTTCAGTTCTCCTACTGGTTTTGCATTGGCTTAAGCCAGTGTGAATCAGATCAGAGTCAAGGATAAAATGCATGTCAGCCTACACAAGAGTTATGTTTAGATCTAAAAGTGTGCCATTAAGATAATACACAAAAGCATAAGTTACAAACCATGCTGCTACATAGGGGTTGATCTGGGTGTGTAGCATGCAGTACAGTAGATGCACCCCCTTCTTCCTTTCACTCCCAAAACCCACCAGCCACTTCCAGTTGACCCCTCTATGGGAAGAGCAACCAAGGCCTTTTTTTAAGTTGTCAAAGTGAATAAGAATTCCCTCTTCCTTGCCCCATCATGTTTAGCAGTGTGCCCACACCCCTTCCTGCCCAACCCCTGCCCTCCACTGCTGCTGTATCCAGCTGCCCTGAGGACAGAGGTGGGGAAGTGGAGAGGTGGTGGGAGGGGAAGCTTCATTGCTGCTTCTACCCACTCCAGCCAGCCAGGCTCCATGTAGAGGCAGGATCAATCAGGGACAGCAGCAGCAGCAGCAAGTGGATTCTTCCTCCCTGACCAGCCCCCCCAAGAATAGGAATAGATCAGGAATAGATCAAGACTAGGCAGAGGAAGTGGGCAGGGGAGGGGAGAGAATGTGCAGCTGAGCACAGAGGGGAAGGGAAGGGGGAGAGACGATTTTTACTTGCCCGAGTGACTTAAGAAAGGTTCCCTGCTGCTGCTCCTGTGCTGCGAACTGCCCCGTGTGGGGAAGAGAGGCTGGGTTTCAGGGTGCAGCCACCCCGGCAGTGCAGGTCACTGGTCCTGCACCTCCCTTTTTGAAATCCTGGATCCACCCATTCTCCTATGTATCTTAAATCAGCCCCATACTAGCATGTTTTACATGCATGTTATATTCAGCTTAAAAGATAGGAAAGCAGGTATCAGCTGTATCGGCTCACACACCCATGGAATTCTTGGATACCACTTACAGTAATTTTCACCCTGTTGCTAGGAAACCTGAAAACAACATAGGAAAGATGTACTATAGTCAGTTTGATATGGTATAGAATAAATGTCACGCTTATTTGATCAATATGCCTGTTCATTACTTAAGTGTGGCCTAAAACAGATTTAAAACTGTGACTTTTGAATCTCAGCCTGAAGTATATTTTTCCAACGGTTTGTGGCCACAGTTCCCATTTCCATTAGCTGCTTTTGCTAAAAAGCATGGTGAGTTGATAGGTCAGGTTTGCAGCCTTTTTTCCATGCCTACAAAAGTTTCCGTCCCCCCAAGTCAGATCAGCAGATCAGCTTGTCAGGAGGTACCATCTGACTGGATGTCAAACCAAGCCTCCTTCAGGGCTACCAATTAGATCCCATCACATCCTCTTTAACTCCCTGTAACTTGCTTGTGCTTGCATACCCAAGGAAAGGCTCCAAGGGGGTTTTGTATCAGGTACAGATTAATTCCTGCACAACTCTGGGTCAGCAACCTGCTTGTCAGCAGACTGGGGGAGATATATATCTGGCTCTTTTTCCTTATTCCCCCCCAAACAGCTTCTCCTTCCCCTCTGTTGCTCTCATGACTTTTCACATTTTTTGTTTTGTTTTTTAAGCCCCATTTCCTGGGCTCACATTAGTAGGCAAGAAGCTCAGCTGTCATTTCAAAAGCCTCATGTCTATGAAAACTGCTTGAAAAATTGAACTGCACAAGAAGCTCAACCCAGAAGGACTCCCCAATTTTTTTGGAAAAAAATATCATATATTTAAAGTCAATTCTATGAATCTGGGGACTGATTTACAAATGTTTGGGGTTTGTAACACCTGTGCAACATATTTATGGGGAAGCAGGATTAGTGGATTTGTGGGGAATATTCCCATTTGCCCATAATGGAGGATGGCAGAACAGGGGAACTAAGGCAGGAACAGCAATGCTGTCTATTGAGGAGTCAAGTTCATATTTACACTTAGAATGACATTGCAAGGTAATTTCCTTCCAAAAGCCCTAGTAACCTGGTGGGAGACTTGAACAACTTTTATTAAACTCTAATGCAGTATTTACTGATATTTGCTTGTGCTTCACAATCTAAATTTAAGCCACACCAATTTACTCATCTAATATGCAAAAGGAATACTTAATTTGTTTGTTTTTAATTCATTTGCATTTGATTAGTTTGTTCCTGTGTTTTGTATACAAGCCCAAATAACTCTCTTTGGTTTTCCTGAAGGTAGTAAGAAAAAAACTCCCAGGAAAACTACAGGATATGATTCATAAAAATCCCACGTCTTCTCTATATGCTCTAACATTCTTCTTCAAAAATGTTTTTGTTCTTTAGTAATGTTCCAGTTAGCAGTTGGCCACCACAGAGAGCTAGAGGCTTTGAAAGGGGGAGCTAAAATTAGAAAATGAGGAGCAGTCAGCATCTAAAGACACAAGAAAGCTATACTCCTTGTTCAGTGCAATGCATTGGAGAAGAAAATTAGTCTCTCGGACCGGTGAGTTATACGATAAGGCTTTAGGAGTTCAAGTCAGCTGATTCCTAAATCAGCTGCAAACTAACTGCATGGTATTGGACAAGTGACTTAATTCATTGAGTTTTCCGTCTGTAACAATAGAAGCAAAATTGTCTCCCATATGGTTATTGTGAAGATACAATCTACTTTATGATTCAGTTTTGCCGAATGAGAAGGCTCTATTTGACTTCTGATATGCTTGTTCTGCTGTGCAAAGGCAAAGCACAGGGACTCTGAACCTCAGCAACTCCTCCTGCTGCTAAGCACCCGGCGAGAGCTGGAGCACACTGACACACAGTGATAAATCTGCCTCTAAAGAGCAATAGGAAAAAAGGGGCATAAAGTGTGTGTGTGTATGTGTGTGTGTGCATGTGTGTGTGTATGCTAAGGGGTATGGAGGAGGAGCATGGGTCCTGGATTTCCATCCCAAGGGCCAAATTCCACCTTGCTTTACACCTTGGCAATTTCACTGAATGAACAACATCACCATCAACAGTATCAAAGAGGTAAGCGTTAATAACGGTGTTTCAATCTTCCTATTCCTGAAATGTTGTGAAAGGGGAAGAGGGTTTGCTTATCCCACTTACTTTTATGTCCATTCCTACTGCCAACTGGGCTTGTGAGATGTGAGTTTTTTCACCTTGCCCTGTCTAGAAGCTTGCTAGATGCGCACAGGGTTAGACACTGTGCAACTTCGCCATGCTTGTCATAACTGGATTCCCTTAAACAAAGATTAAAACTGTTCTAAGGACAAAGGAAGATATTTTTCACTAATTAAAACACATTTTCAAAATGCATTGTTATTGTTTTTACACCATGCTAGCACTTAGAAACCTCAGTCATTAACTGCTCCACAGATAGAAAACTAAGACAGTTCCTGCCTCAAAGCATTTAAAAGGACCTAAAATGTAGACCAATGTCATATATTGTCAGATAATTTAAGACATTCCCAATATAAAACAAGCTGGTATTTTAAGAAATATATATACATGTATTGAAGAGCTGCCTGAGCATAATAGACCCTCAGGTTATTTTGATGAAGGCACATCAATGGTGGCAGCTATCAACATGAGTCCAAAGTAAGCGTCAAACTTACATCTCTGGTGACATAGCAAGGTACCTTATCCACTTTGCCACCACCAAGTTGCTATATTTAGTGCTGCCGTTGCTGCTCATCATAATTTCTTGCAAATTTTTCAGTGACATGAGAAGAGGTAATCCATGAACCAAGAGGTGCATCTGCACATGCACTTTACTGAAGAGTAGACTAATTAGCTCTGCAGTAAAGCATAATAGTCTACATGTGCACTGGTATAAGATGCAGTAAACTAATTATTTTCACTGTAGGATAGTACTCTTGGGGGCAATACTATCTATGGTGAAGTACTTCATTGCACCAAGATGCATATGTAGATGCTGACTGCAGGCCTACATTGCTGCCAGTGAGTCCAGCCAGCCAGAGGCCTTCTCTGCTCTGGCTCAAATTATTGCTTTCCCAGGTGCACATGTAGATGCTGCACCCAGGAGCAGTTTTGCAGTTCAGACTGTTCTGGAGTTTATTGCATTGCATTAATTTCACATGTCGATGCACCCAAGGAGTTACAATCTGTGGGCAAACAGACAAACTAATACCTTCACAAAACATTAGTGCCCACACCCAGATCTTCCTCATGCTGTAACCTTATTCTCCTCTGTTTAATTAGGTTTAGACAAAATATGGCCCATTTTTATAGTAAAGCTATTTCTAAGGGAAAGCTGCCACAAGAATCCCATGGCAGACAAGGTTCTTTGAGTAGATGTGATATCTTTTATTAGACCAACTGAGTAGTTGGAAAAAAGTTCTTAGCAAGCTTTTGGGAGCAATCACCCTTCAGGCATAGGGAGTCTCTCCTGTTCCCAATAATCCCATGTCCTTTATTCCTCAAACCTCCTCGTGGCCTGTAGGAATGACAGAATCACTCATGCTGCCAAGGCCACATTGACAGTGAAGGAAATATGTTTCTCCTTCTCTTAAAAAAACAAGGTGATCAGTTTAATATTTGCAAAGCATTCAAAAATCTGGTTTCTTCTCACTCCAGCTGAAAAGGTCAGTATGGCCAAGTTATTCCCTCACACAAGAACCAAGGAGCTAATCACCTCTTTCCCCCCATTTCAAAGCTGTCAGTGGTTTGCCACTGCTGGGAAAAAAAAGTCTTCATCAGGATGTCTCCAAGAAGAAGGGTAGGATATGAGAATAGAAACATGAAGGAGCACATTCCCACCAATCCACAGGAGATCCCAGAGGTGTCTTTATCCCACAAGCCTGCCCAGGCTTGCCTCACTTTGCAACTACGGGGACATTTCAGTGACAGGTTGACTTTAAAGCAGAACTGGTATCTGCCAGAAGCCTCTCAGAAATGTGGAATGCCAGCAGTAGTCTCAGAGGAGATGGTTTAATGCACAAAGTGCAGGTAAAAGTGCTAAAAGCACATGATGAATGCAATTTATCACACAACTCTGTTGGTACTTTATCACAGCAGTATCAACAGACAAACCAGATGCAGGTAGATAGATTGGGTAGATCAGCCATTGAAGGCATAGTACATATTTTAATATATGCCTTTTAAATCACAGTGCTACAAGTCTAAATGTTTGTGAACAGTTAGATATTTAATGAGGCAAACTCGTCATGCTTTTTTTCCACCTCAACATGGTAATTAAAAAATAAAAAGTCATTTAGGCTTGAGGAACTGGTTGAAGCTAAAAGCATAGAGAAAGATCTCTTTTCTTCAAAGCTGACCCTTGAAATTGCCCTGTGTTTGTGCAGGCACACTGACATTTTCATGTGCAAACTGGGTGATGATTATGAAGCCTACTAGCCATTTCAAATTTGTGAGCTCTAACAGGCTGCAAATTCAGGGGATGCTTTTCGAGTTGCAATTAAAATGTATTCCGAGTAAGATTATTCCAATGTGTTCTGTATCCAGATGCGGTTGTACAGTAATGACCTCAGATACTGTGGTAGCACTTTAGCACACTGTTTGAAGCTGTACTAATATACTGTGTATTTCTCCCAAAAGAAACTAGGTACAGAAGTGGTTTCAAGCCAGTGCATGTGCTAGTGCATAGTTTTGGGGGGGTGATGATTGGGGCCGTGATATGGTCTGAACACTTCAGAACAACGGGCTAAATTAAGCACAGAATATGAGGCTAGTGTTTCAAACTCACCTCTTAGTTTCTTGGCCTTCAGTGGGTTTTGGTCTATCATATAACATTACTTTTATGTTAACATTTGTGGTTCATTATTTTTATGCACTCAAGCTTCATGATACTCCACCCTTTATGGTTTAATAGCCAGATTCCTATGATTCAACCAGGGTGGCAAGTTCAGATGCTGAACTTGTATTTAAGCCAGATTTTTAATATAAAAAATGGAGCAGAGTATCACAGATGCTTATTTCAAATAGCTTTTATTCATACTAGGACAAGACTATAGCCAAATAATTATACAAAACACAAGACAAAGGGAATTTTTACAACTTGATTGAAGACTACTTCACGCTAGTCCAGTGCCTATATATGTATATCCAACAAATTTCTGGAACACAGTATTACTTAAAATTACTCATTGGATACTTTCAGATACAAAAATGTATCGGGAATAATAACAACAATTCACGTTCCTCTTAGCAATATTAATATTGACCTTTTATTGTAGAATGTTGCCCTTTTGGGTTGATCCCACTGACACCATACTCTTTAGAAACAGGTTTGGCATTGTATGTTTTTCTCAGCAGCTCTAGCTTAATGAAGCTGGAAAGACAAACTATAGATAAACTTTTTAGTGCACAGGGAACAACAGACTGTTTTCATTATAGAAACAGGTAGCAAACATCAATTTGAAATAAAAATAGACATTTCAACTCTGCATCCCTATAGAAAGAGGCATTGGTGAGACCCATAGCATCAAGTTTGCTCTAAAATTTTGAAGCATGATTGTACTAGGTGTTGCTTTTTGCTTTTCTATTGCATTATTTATTTTAACAGGTAGTTTAAAATTACTATAAATAGAGTAGCAAAGAGGGTTGGATGAAAAGAGTTTCCTCAGTCAGTCAGTCAGTCAGTCACACCTTATGATTACAGGATTTTATCAAAAGCCCATTAAAAGATTCTGATATGTGTCAGTGTGCTTTTGCCCATATTTCTACTGAAGGCAGAAATGGCATTTCATATTAGAAATGCGTCCAGACTGCTGAATTCAGATCTGAATCTGGAACTAATTTTTTCAAAGTTCAAGCATGTTTGATCCCAAAGTAGCTTGATCTCTGCTTTACAGATCTCATCTAACAGACACTGAAGGGTAGTTACCAATGGATTTTGAATCAGATATCATACAAGTCTGCTATTGCAGAGGTGCCCATAGCCACTGGATATTCAGAAATACCACTAGGAGTACTTTAAATTAGGGAAAAGTATTTGGAGATTTTAGTAAGGAATCACTTCTCACAGCCTTGGAGGAAAAGCCTGTTCTGGCTTTTAGGCAGCCCCCATCTCAAACAACATCTCTCCAGCAACTCTCCAGACTACCTAACTCCTGTTCCCACCAAGCCACTAAGTCTTGCAGCAGATCCAGCCAGCTTTATCAATGCAGACCACAATATCATTAGAACAAACCACTTGGACTATAACATCATTCACTAACTCTTCTTTCCATATCATGCCATCACCAGTTTACAGTGCCCCTCTTCTGGACAGACAGGGCAATCCCTATGTGACTGAATGGATACTGGTTTGACATCAGTTCCACAAAGATATTAAAGCCTGTGGCAGAGCACCTGAATCTTGCGAGATATTCCCTACCTGGCCACTGAGTAACTTTCCTTAAACACCAAAACTATAAAAATCAACTCAAATGGGAAATTCTTGAAAGAGAAATCATCCACAGACTGGATTGTTTTAAGTATGGGCTCAACAGAGCATCTAGATTCTTATCCCATTACCTGGACTAACTTTCATAACCCCCATGTCCTTCAATGGGTTAACTGCTTTATTAAGCCCTTTTGTTCTCTTCGACCCACCTTTCCCTCTCTCAGCAGTGCCCCTTTCCCTACCTTTGGTATTGTATTTATTCCTTTCTCTGTAGTACCCCTGCTCTCTGCAAGTTGCTTTCATAGTGTCTGACAAGTAGTCTTTAGCCTATGAAAGCTCATGCTTCTCTAAACAAGTTAGTCTATAAGATGTCACCCTACCCTGCCTTCTGCCTCACTGAATATAGTGTCAGTCCTCTTGGATTTATGGTTAATGGGTCTCTGGACCCTACATACACAACGTGTACTTCCAGTACTATACCTCTTGACCCACAGTTTAATGATTAAAATCCAAAAATGAAACCTGAGCACCTTCAAATGCAGAACAATCTATATGTCACTATAAATTGTCCCAGAATGCTGAGCTACAGAACACATCACTATAAGGAGGGACTGCGTAGTATGTACAACGTATGCCATACTTACTGGAAAGCTCTTTTTGTATTTAGCTCTTTTCTTGTGGTATATAACTTATTGGAGCCTAAAGCTGGTAGCAAGCTGCCATGGAACAAAATTCCTTTTTGGATCAAATGAAAATATTATATTGCTAGGACCAAAATGGGTAATTTTTGAGGTTACAGAGGAATGTCAGTTTCAAAGTCACAATTTCTTTTTTTTTGACAATCAGCAGACAGTCAGCTAAATCTTACTAATAAAATACTGATTCCAGTTTGGATCTGATACAAACTAAGCATTTAATTGCTGCTAGAAGTGACAGAGATAGGCCATTTTCATTCCCACACAAAGTACAGAGACATCTACCAGAACGGGCAGCTTTTTTTAAAAACTAAAATTATAGTTAAAATGCAAAACAAAATGAATAAAATGAAAAACTAGGAGCTCAAGCAATAATTAGATAGCAACTCACTTCCAAGTTTTGGATAAAAAGCAGGTAGCACAGGGTCTATTTAAGATAAATTCTTTCCCAGCAGGTTTTCCTTATATACCCATTCACTTAGACTTCCATATGGCGTCTGTAAAAAACAAACAACCCCCCCCCCCAAAAAAAACTTAGTGGTTCACAAGGCTCTATGGGTGACCTTTTAAAATAAAACAACTGTGTACTATTACAGATTTTTTGGAAAGGCCACTATAGCAAAAGCTTCCTTGTCCCCTACAACGCTCATGTTAGAAAGTATCTCCCCGAAAGGCTTTTGTATCTTGGATAAGATGTATGACTACACCAGTTACATTTTAAGGTGCATTGTATCTAGTTATACCTATACACGATAGAAATTTGGGGCAGGGGGGAGGGAGGGGGAGATGGTGAAGAGGAATTTTCTAAGGGGTAAAATGACAGTTATTGTCTAGGTGCCACTGGAAGTCAAAATGAAGTTAAATATCTTATTACCCTTATTGCCTCCTCCCCTTGGTTCCCTATTCCAGACAGATTGCCCTGAGAGAGTCTTTCTGTCTGTCTACACAAACGAGTTAGCCTCCACATTCTTGGTCTCTACACTACCTCCGGCATTGGCTGCAGCAAAACCATTCTAATATTTCATCTCCAGCTTCTGAAAGAGCCTGAACTCAGACAAGATATTATATAAAATATAAGATACTCTAGCCAGAGAGTAATTTTGCTACCTTGTTCAGCTAGCTGTTTTGCTGATTTTTTTTTTTTGCAATATAAAGAAAAAGTCATCTTTGCTTACATAAGTGTTGTATATATATTCTCTATTTATTTTGTTAGCTTTCTGGGAGACAGGTTAGTGGATTTTTGGGATTCCTTGGCCTGGAGTTAGTTATTTCACTTTCACTGGAAGGAAAATTAGGGAGGTACATAATTCAGCAAAGGACTAATCCTGAAATCCTTACACTGGTAGAATTCCCATTAATTTTGATGACTTTCATAGAAATATTGCATGAGGAAGAATCAGAGAAGCATACCCCTAATAACAACACTTTATAGTATACTATAACAAATTAGTACACATGAAGTGCCTACATGCGTAGTCTGAAAATGAGCCACAGAATATCCTGGGCTACAAGGAGCTGTGAAAGGTCACCATTCACCAATGGTTCTACACCACTCCAGACGGAAGCATTTAATGGAGAAAGACAAGCTTATGTGCATGCTCCCTGATAGTCTCTCTATATGTTTTTCAAAGCTGGAATTTCTAATCTGTATTTTCTACCAACCCTCCCATCTGAAGCAAGAATTTGCTGCCAACAGGAATGGCTGGCTGGGGATGAGCTGAGGAACCTGTGATTCTACCCCAAACCTGCTTATTATGTTTATGTTCATGTTCCATTGTGTAGCTATTTAATCCCAGTTCTTCAAAATCAGCCTAATTTAAGTGTCTTAATTTTTTAATGGACAAATTGAGATACCTGAACCAGATTTGGAGAGGTTCAGATCACATCTAAGTCCAGCTGAAGTCCAAAGGAAGAATCAGCTGTTCCTCTGAAATAAGTTCCTACATGTCTGAACTTGGATATTAAGAAATTGTCTTAGCTGTAGTCAAACATTTATAAGGATATGTACGGGTTATTGACCACCAGATAAATCAGTGCTGCAATGGGAGAGATTCTAAGAGCAATCAGGGAGCTATTGTTGGAAATTAAAAAAAAAAATTGAGAAGAAAGCAGTAGCAACTGAACCTGCCCTCTCAAAAAATCCCTGGTTAAGAGGAAGTCCTGATATTCTCCCTATCACCCTTAGTCACTTCCTAAAGAGTCCTGTTGCATCTTTTAATGATATAGTAAAAAAATAATGGTACTCTGAACTTAAAATATAGGGCCCTATTCATTGACTCAATGAGAATTTTGCTCTTGACTTCAGAGGCAACAAGAGCAGGCACACAATCTCACGTGCAATTTCTCTGCCCGTTTGTTTATCTAAATGACTCTAACTATATCCAACTGTTTACAGTCTCCTACAGGGATGTGTATCTGTGCAAATGCATGAAAGCGACTGACTTTATAATGTGAGTTATTCCAAATTCTCTTGGAGTAACCAAATCCAGTAACAGAAGACTGACTTAGATGATGCATGAGCATTACCCCCCCTTAAATACAGAATTAAATTAGTAAAATTCAATCAGTTTTCAAATTTCAACTCATACTCATTTTTATATAGGTTAGAAAAAGACACACTGATTTTGCATTAGTGAGATCATTTTTAAGCTCCCTGACTGTGTATCTAATTAAAATATTATAATACATTATTTCATACAATGAAAAACTTTTAAAATTACCCAACTGACAGCTGAAGACCTTGGTTTCCTAGAAGCAATATTTCTTTGATTATGGCCAGAAAACTGCAGTAAGTGACAAGTAAAAATGCCATTGTGAGGTCCTGAGAAAGTACAGAATCAAAAATTATTTGCCTTCTTTATGCAAGTAGCCCCCTTGAAGTCAGTGGACCACATTAGCTTTGGCATAATTCCACTGTGGGGAGCTACACCAGGAATGAATTTAGCCCGTTAGAACTATTTGCATTAGCTGAGCAGACATGATTTGCTTCATAAAATGTGGGTAGAATTTTATTTTATTTTTTAAACAGACAGTCTATCTCCATTTAATAGAATCCTTTCAAAATAAAAGCCTACTTCATGGTATGGGAAATTACATTCCTTTTCAGATTTCCTATTTCAAAGACTGCCTCAAAGTTCTAAGCTGTACTAGGGAGTTTCTGTGTAAGTCATAAAAGTCTTTAAAATTAAAATGGTAATCATAAACAAACCCAAATGCATGAAAAATCTAGTCTGACTGCATAACAAAAGAGAATTATATAATTCTATTTGAGTGAAATCTTTCATCTTTGATTTACAGGTTTGAGTCCCCTTATAACTAAAACCATATTGTTCCATATCTTTCATATCATGGCCTTCCCCAAAATCTTGTTTTAATTAAGGTTTCTTTCAGATTTCTGAATAAAAAGCATGACAGTCTTCACTTATGGCTTTAATATATCCCTTTAAGTTTGGAAAATATATAAAAAAAATGAACATCCTTGCTTTCAAAAGCTAGGCCAGCTATCAAATACTGTACTGCACTTTAATGTAGGTAACACACCTCCCAGGGTTCATTACATGGGAAAACTGTAAACAAAACCCAACCAACCAACCAAAAAAATCCTGGCTATATCACAATTTGAGTTCATTTAAAGTACTCTAAATAAATGTCTTTCTCCCTATTCCTTTCTCTGACAGTAAGGCAACATGTGTAATAGTTTAAGCATTCATTATCAGCTAAAGGCACAACTCCACCTTACATTTGGAACTATTACTTTAAATAGCTATAATGTCATTTTTCAAGAAAACCTTGTTACATTTGAAGGATCTAAAATAGAAATTGAACCCTTTGGAACATTTTCAGCAAACCAAATCCTGTGGGTCTGTACAACAAAAAAGAAATTTGCATTCATATGATGACCTATAAAATATACTCCCAACATACTACCGTACCACTGCAGAAACACCTGAGCTTCAAATGAGCTGCACACAGATACTTGAGTGTTCTCTTCTTCAAGTCAGAACGCAGAAACATTTCAGAACAAACTAAAAACACATTTGAAAAGTCATCCATTTTTTCAGAGTCTTTGCTGCACATATGCTGAGAGCTACTGTCAACTACACAGAGTGCAGCAGTTTTTAAAAAGGCAGACAATTGCTCACTTCAGAGGATCTTGACTGTGTTGCTGTTGATACAAAATAATACATTAAACAGGGGTATCTTTCTACAAAAAAAAAGGATAAAATAAAGCACCACTAAGCTCAGTACTTTGGAGGTTTTAAAGTACAGGAAGTAAAGTACAATTTTCTTTGTAATGAAAATTCTCTCATCTTAAACATCTTTAATTGCTCCAAGCAAGGATTTAGTATAGCTTTTTTTTTTTTAATGGCACGGCATATGAACTATAGCCATAAATGCATTTTACTGATCCTTGAAAACAAATTATATTAACAATTTAACATATTGAGAAAAAAAAGTACCCCCATAAAGGTGTTTCAGAAAGAATGATGCATGGAGATTGCCCAAAATTTTGCTGGCTGTTGCAATTCTTGTGGCTATCAATAATCTGGCATGTAGAATATTGTAACATTTTCTATTCCACAATTTATGTCAGTGAGCGGGTCACATAGCATATTAAAAGCATGCTCTAGGCTCCTTCTCCCAAGCCTGGTTTACTGTAACTTTAGAATTGTAGTGGTTACATTTAAGGAATCTTTGGGGCTCTTTTAAGTCCATCCAAAGAACAAGTGAAGCTGCTGTTCGGAGTTTTGTGCCCGGTGTTTACGTTCCATCTGATCTGTGCCACCCAAGCAGCAGACAAGACATGTCTGAGGGTGCTTTGGGGGGATACACAATGATGTCACACACAGGAAATATCAGGGAGGACTTGGCACTTCACAAGGCTGGCTCTTCTTCCATGGGATCGCCAGCAGCTCTGTAAAAATAAACAGGCAATCAGAATACGGCACAAGAGTACACAATGACATTGTAGATTTTCATGCATAATCAAAGCTGATTTTTCAACTCTCTCTGATGTTTATTTGTGTTATTCAGTTATCCATAAATAGAGTTTCTTTCCTAGGAAGTATAAACAAATGTCAAGTGGAAAAACATTTAAATCCAAGCAATCACTGCAAATGTTCCTGTTTATATTAAAATATGTCTGAATATTGTATAACTTTAGGTTCAGAAATGTACACGTTTTGTGTCAGCAGACTCAAATAATTTAATGAAAAATTTAGCTGTGATACTTTTATTTTACAAGCATCTGCAACTTTATATATATCTTTTCAATCAGGACCATACTATTCAAACCAAATAGCTGGTACTTAGCTAAATTTCTTCTAAGACTGCCATACCAGTCCACTGATTTTTGTTTCCGTGCTCTCATAACTACATTGGCTGCCTGCCTGCCTGCCTGCCTGCCTGCAATGTCTGAGCACTAATTCTGAATTTGATTAGCAGATCACTGCCATAAAGAAGGTATCCATTAATAATGCATAATCAGATTATACAGAGATCCTTTATTAGAAATCATCTGGGAGATATTCAGCTTAGGCAACTGGACTGTTAAAGATGTACGGTGAGAAAATAAAATGGAACAGACAGACACTTGATGTAAGCTGCCATAGCTCAAAAACAACTGACAGTACATAACGGTCAAGCATCTGCCCATGTATCAGTCAGCCTCTAATAAGTATAGATAGGGCTTCTCAAAGGGTGTCCCATTTCTCCTAAGAGAAGCCTTTTGTCCTGGGATCCTACCAATCCTACAAGCCTATTTTTCTACTTTTAGGTACCCGTGAAGCACCCAAGATAGAATGCATCAACAATGCTGTGTACTGTTTAAACCAACTGCAACTCATTCAAGTTAATTGCCATTCATGCCAAGGACAAACTTATTCCAGCAGCAATGCAGCTTGGAAGGTCTATGCATGTAAAGGCCATGCCACTCATCTTTTGTCCACAGTTTTGACTCAGATCAATCAGGACTACCTCAAAGGAGACATCTGTTTATAACCCAAGATTACACAGAATAACACATTGTAAAAAGGTTTAAGAATTTGGAAATAACCATTTTCCCCCTAAGATATTATTTGAAAGACAAAACCAAGTTTGTACCCTCATTTTTTAAAATCATTTCCAGTTGTTTTGAAAATGAGAAGGCAAAACGAAAGCAAAAAAAAAAAAAAAAAAAAAAAAAAAAAAAGAAAAGAAAAAAGAAAAAAAGAAATAGACATGCACCCGTGAATCTTACTTAATGTTTGGATTCAATAAAACTTCTGCCAGGAAGCACTGACACATGCAAGCCCTAGAAAATTAATTAATAAAGGCTTGCATAGTTCTTGCATGGCTTCTTCAGCAAGGAAGCTAGAAAACTTTCAACAGAATCTGGATTTTATTTCATTTAACTCCAGTGAAAACGCAGCAGTGCATCTTTAAAGAATTGTATGTATGTTATTAGTCTATAACTTTGAGCTAGTCTCTCCATTCTACTAAAAAAAAAAGTGAGTGAGATGCTGATATTTGAAAAGATGTCTTGTAACCACTACTTTCTTTGAGTTTTATTAAACCATAAAACATGACTCCCTACCATTGCCCCACACTGAGGAGGGCTTTGTACACATCATAACCATAACTGCTGCTTATGAGAATGAAGAGGCAACAGGTTTTTTGAAAACTCTTGGAATGATGCACTGCCCATCATGTACAGTGGTGTGTACATGTGTTGGAAGGGGTGGCAGGAGCAGGGTGAGGTCAAACTGGTTGCATGAACCCCCAGGCAGATGGAAAGATCTTTGCCAGGCACAGAATGGGGGCACAGTTGAAATGAAGTAGAGGCTACTAAAACTTATCGGAAAATGAAAACAAATGTTTATGAAAATGTTCTTTTTTTAAAAAAAACTTTTCACTTGCGTTTCTAAAAGTTTCAGATCCTTTGCAACCTGGAAAAGAAAAGAGTCTGGTCACTTGCTGAAGGCAACAGCACCATGGCTCATTACTCACTGTGGCACACTGATTCCCAATGGCAGAACATAAATGTACAGCTTACTCCATGGGAAACATGCATTCATCACAAGAACTTAAAAAGAGTTGCGATTATATAGAGAGCACATAAACTAGGGCAGAGAGAAAATATATCAAACTTGCAATGTATAGAAACAAATGACCTTATGATGGTAGCTTTGGGTGTGACAGCAGACTACTGATATACAGTACAAGCTTTTCATAGCACAGGCCCCCAGGAATGCAGTTATGTTGCCGCATACATGGCATTAACAGGAGAACGTAGTAGCTTCCACCTGTTTAGTACCTGCAGCCATTAATGAAGGAAGCACTGAACAGAAGCTTTGCATAAGACCTATCACAGGACTCTTATTTGTCTAACCTGCACTCTGCCTACTAATCTATATCTCCAGAGGATGTTTCTAAATATTTTCATCTTCAATGGCTGCCATTTTTTAGGATAAGCCACCTACCAAATAAATGTGCCCATCTTTCCCTCAAACATAAATTTATACCCCAAACAGATCTGGATGGATATTATAAGAATCTGTACCAATGACAGGTCACAGATCCATTACCTTTTCACTCTTTAGACATTGTAAAGGAGAAATTACTCTCTTTTTTATGTTCATATACAGTACTGGAAGATCACACAGTAACAGTCATGCTATTTTTGTGTATAGGAAAGTTATTAGAGAAATGAGTTTTTAGAGGTTCCTAATAGTGTACTGCAGGGGTTTTCAACCAGGGGTACTTGGGATGGCCTCACGGGGTACTTGGCAGTGGGCGCCACCACACCACTGGCACTTCCACCGCCACTGTCGCCAATCCTTGGGGGACCTCCTTCCTCCCATTCATTGACTGGCTGCTGCCCCCCATCTCCACTCATCAACTGGCTTCTGGGGGACTTCTTCCTTCTTGACCAGCTCCTGGGGGTACACTGACCCAAAAATGTTGAAAACCTCTGTTCTACTGATTTTTATGAACCAAATCTTTTTTCTTTTATATGTAAGAAGACCACTGACTTCAGTATATTTGCAAGGAACCAGCAGAGAGAACACAAATACATACACATTTAATACAACTTCATATGTGAAAGAGATGTCCATGAAAAAATTGAAAATACATGTGTTTCATAAGGATACTATCCTGCATCTTTGATCACTTCATCTGCTGTCTCTGCTCACTAATCTATCTTTCCTTTGACTTATTCTCACATCATTATATCATAAAACAGAACATAGAAATTACTATACTGGCTCAGACTTGAAATTCAATTCAACCTCCAGCCATGATTAGTACTAGATACTTCAGAAGAAGGTGAAAAAGCCTATAGAAGACAAATGTGGGATATCTCTCTCCCACAAAAAGGCCCATCCTCACCTCTAATAGAAATTGGCTGAACTCACAAAGAATAAGTTTTAATATCCTTTTCAAATGTTTGTGTTCTCATTAATGATAACTTTGGATATTCTTGATATCTATATAAATATCTAGCTCCTTTCAGAATTGTGTGAAGGTCTTGACCTCAATAACTTCCTGTCCATAATTTAAGTATGTGTTATGTAAAAAAGTACTTCCTTTTGAATTCCCCACCTTTTAATTTATTGAATGTTCCATTGTTCTTTCATTATGACATGGAGAACTAGTGATCCTGATTTACTTTCTCTAGACTAGTGGTTCTCAACCCTTTTAGACTCAAGGGACCCCTTGAAAAATGCCAGCTCTTAGCTCTCTCTCTTTTTTATTTGACTACAGAAAAATAATAGATCATTTCTCCTGTTCTAAAGAACTCAGAAAGATCACAACAGGTCAGCATGTTTCTGACACAATGGAATCCAATTTGTAATTTCTGGGTTCATCTTATGAGTCATATGTAGGTATTTGCACACTTAAGACAGCTAATGTTGTGTAGCACCCTTAAAAAGATCTTGTGGAACACTAGTCACTGCTCACTTCATTATTTCACATTTTTATCATGTCCCTTCTTACTTATCTCCCTACCAAAATTTACCGTTCAGTCTTTTCATTTGAGTTTTCCATCTCCTAATCAGTTTAGTTGCTCTTAGCTGAAGCTACCTCTCATTCTCCAATACCATTTTTTGAAACAGTGACCAATAGCACCATTAATAAAGGCATATTCTTTCTATTCCTTGTACTTCCTATGATCTTACTAGCTTGCCAGCCGAACAGAAGTATTAATTTATTCACAGTGACTATATTTCTTTCTTGAGCTGATTCATCTAACTTAGGTGTATGAAGTGAAAGGGCAGTTTAAACTGAATGTGATACTGTGCATTTATGAACACTGGACTCCATTTGTCATTGTGCTGTCCATTCACCTTTTTTGTTTAAGTCTCTGAAATCCCTTACAGTCCTCCCTGATAGTGACTCTCCTAAAACTCTTCATCTGCAAATTTTGGTACCTCTTTACTCACTTCATATTCTAAATCACTGATAAAAATATTCAACAACGCTGGATCCATTTTCAAAGTATGAAAACCCTTGCAATTTATTTTTTACCAAGATGAAAATCAGCCATTTAATCCTACCATTTTTTTTCTATCATTCAGCCAGTTTTTAGTCCATTACAATATTTGCTTTCTCACCCTATGGCTACTAAATTTCCTTAGTAGATTCCTGTACAGGACTTTGCCAAGAGCTTAACAAGACACAATTTTCCTTTGCAGAACCTATGCTGGCTAGACACTAGATCTTCTGAGGTCTGGAGGGAACGTCTCCAGACCTCAGGTTGGGGAGGACCGGGTTAGAGAGCTTCTGGA
>NW_017729005.1:482623-492150 GCF_001723915.1 Gavialis gangeticus | reverse complement strand
TGCCCCCTGGCATGACAAGGAACAATGGACACAAATTATTGGAGAGTAGGTTTAGATTAGACATCTGCAAGAACTACTTCACAGTTAGGGCAGCTAGGAGCTGGAACCAACTTCCAAGGGAAGTGGTGCTGGCTCCTACCGTGGGGGTCTTTAAGAAGAGGCTTGATGCCTACCTGGCTGGACTCATTTGAGTCCAGTTTTTGGTTTGTTTGTTTTTCTCCCCCCCAGGCAGGGGGTCAGACTTGAAGATCTACAAGGTCCCTTCCGACCCTACTTCTATGATTCCTCAACTTTTCACCATTCCCATGGTCCACTGCAAACAGCTACCATTTCTAAACAAAAGAATGAACCTGCAAGGAAAAAAGCCCCTTCTTTCTGCTCCTAAATCTGGAACCCTTCTTTCTCCTTACCTGTCTCCTGCAAAAAAAAAGAAAATCCCAGAATGGATACAATTTACTTCTGTGTTATTTATAGTTTTTCTACATACAAAAATGTCACAATAACAAAATCCAATATTTGTAGTCAAATAGTGCTAGACATAAAATTCCTGTGACTTCAATGGAGCCAACATTTACCCAGAATTATTCTTAAGAAGCTGCAGCTTTTACAGTTCACATTATGTATGTCTCACATGTCTCTTTCACTGTTTTCAGTCTTGTCCTCCCATGCCCTTTCCCAATTCTTCGAAGAATTAAGCATATGCTTAACTTTAAACATGTGATTAGTTTCACTGAGGTGAGTGGAACACTCAATCACTTCGATATTCAGAAGATAATGAAAAAAGCAGAAATAATTGATAGGATAAAGGGGAGAAAAGTGATTAGTCTCATTGAAGTGAGTGGACCACTCTTAAAGTTAAGCACATAAATAAGGCTGTGTAAGATAAGGGTCTTAGTTACTCATTATGTGCTTTATCATATCTCACTTAGCCTGCAAGTTCCTAGGGGCAAGGATCTCTTATGGGGGTTTTTTTGGTCCATCATCATCTACCATCATGTGTCACTTTGACTTTATAAGAACAATTTAAAACATTATACAATGAAAAACATAATTTCTCTTGGTATTTTTTAAAAAAAGATTTCTTTTAGATTTTGAGTGGGTAGATGAGACAAAAATCTTACTAGAGCTACCAGTGAATCAATCATATGTGACAAAAAAAGATGTGGCTCTAAATAGCATCTAAGAGGATATTTTAAGTACGCAAAACTGACATTTCTTTATTTTCATACCACTATTCTGTGGTAGTTGTAGGAAAACATTGTTGATTTTTCATAGCAACCAGCGACCAGGCACTTATTTCGTGTACAATTTAAAACAGCTTATTTCTATTTTTTTAAGTCCACTTTTAAGAATATCTGAGAAAATTTATATCACTTAAAACAAATGTTTATTTTGATTTATAAACTGGAATTGAAGATATTTCTTGGATCTACATCCTATCACTGAGATTTAAAACAAAAATGCAAAGTATGTTTCCAAGCAACAGAGAACCGCCAAGTGCTTAAACAGAAATGCATACCAAGGGACATGTGTGGTGTGGCTGTTTTGTGTCATGCTTTCTGGAGAATCTGCCCCCTAATCTAGCTCAGCTGTCTCAAGAATAATCACTACAGTATAAAGGTGAGCCTTCAGTAATGCAGAACTGGTGTGTAAACTCTTATCCTTACTGCTGAAATAGCAATGGAAAAGGAAATACTTCAACCTCCTCCTCACCAACCCACCTCCCCCAGCCAGTCCTAGTCTGCAGTTTCAGACCTGTAGGGAAGTTTGCTGCTGGCGTATATTAGGCATATATGAGGAATATTAAGAGCTTCTCTAACTTGCCACAGGTAAAGCAAACCTACACAGAGATGGTGCCAGGAAGGGGAGCACAAGCATAAGCTTTCTCTTTGCACTAACACACACCAGGACCAGCACTCTATGAAAATCAGCTAAATCCTAGGATCCGATTCTTTCTCTGAAATAGAAATATCATAAATGTTAGGTCAAAAGTTGGAAGAGCAATACCCAAAAATCACTTTAGTTTTTAGATACCACTTAGGTAAAATTTATATCTAGTTCATGCCATTTTCTTAAATATTACTCCTAAGATCTATGGTGGCTTCCTGCAAAATATTAAGCACAACCAAGCTTTTCGTGCTTGTTCGTTTTTTAAAAAGTAATACATAGGAGCTCTACAAAGCACTCTACTGGATTTTTCCAAACAAGATTTTTGAAACAGCTATTTGGCCAAAGCAAAGCTCTAATCAGTTAAACACGTATCTTATTTAGGTAATAAGTAGTTATCAACACAATGTGTGGTAGATAAACATGCTTTCTGGGATATGCTTATTTGTTTGCTTCTGTATTAAAATCTCTGTTGGCATCAATCATATTTTGCCTTTTATCCTATCAATTAGTTCTCCTTTTTCCATTATCTTCTGAATATTAAAGTGCACAGAGTTGCATATTAGCAAAATAGAACAAGAGAACACCAAGAAAATTGCCTTTTCTCCCCTAAAATTCACTTTGCTATATTAGGGCAAATCTGATTGAATCATTGGTTAACTTTGTGTTGTATCATTTACCAAAAAACAGAGAGAAAGACAAATTCTTAGAGTGTGTTAGCCAAGAGCATTTTATCCTTTATTCATCAGTGGTAAATGAGTCAGATATGAGTTGGCCAGAAAAAGAGCTGCTTTACCCAAAATCTGAATTTAAAATGAGTCATCTCACTCCAAACACCAATATATCCTCCAAAATAACTGGCAGGCGCTTCCTGCAAAAAGATTCATGTTGTTGCTCTCTTCTTCTGGAAAGCCTGATCTTTCACAACTGAGGTCAACAGGACCTTTACCATTAACCCAATGAAGCAGCCCAGGTGCTGGCAGTAAGGATTACACTGATTTTAAGAAACCGGGCTATCCTCTGGGATTGTTCTAAGAGACTGAAAAAGCATTTGACATGATTCAGTTGGCTCTGGGGCCTACCTAACTTACAGAAGCATCTCCTGGATGCCTAACAGGTACTACATGCTCTGACCCTGACCTCAGCACAACTCTGCTACCCTTCTCACATGTCCTAAACTAGGGCCTGCAAACTGCCCTAATATATGCCAGCAGCCAACAATCGTAAGGTTCTGTCACTGTAAACTAGAAGTGGCATGTGTAGAAGTCCATTTCTTCACCATCAGAAAAACACCCCTGCTATTCCAATAGCAAAGTTAAAAGACTATACGGGAGGGATCCTCTGAAGCAGCCATACACTACACTCATCAGCGTGTGAAGTGAAACAACTGTTATGCTGAAAAAAAGCTATCAGGGTTCCTTTACACCATTCTAGCCCTTTAAGTGGACAAACTGTTTAATGGACTTAAACTGGTGTAAAACTGAAGTAATGCACCGATGATCCAAGCCCTATATTCATCATAATACACTAGAATTTCATTTGGTACTGAGTTCATTCAATTCTCCTTGGGAAGCTTCCAGATTTGGACCCTAAAAGCAGATTTTGAGAATAAACTATCTTTGTTGTTCATTGTTAACATTGTTTTGAAGAAAGCTCCTTTTATTCACAGATTCACACAGATTCACAGAAGTTTAGGGCTGGAAGGGCCTTATAAGATCATCCAACAGGAAGAAAACTAAAAGCATGATGACCCAAAGCTGAAAAACCCTAACTCCCTGGTCTAATGAGATATGACCAAACTTGTCCCTGTCACATATGGCATTGCTTGTTTTGGGTGACTACTCTGTGGGTTTTGAATGTGGTAGCAGAATTAGCAATGCATGCATGTGAAGGTTTGACTGTTCTGGTAAAAAACCTCTATAGCACCACAAAATATATTTCAAGTGAAGCCATTTTTCCATAGAACAATTTATCACAACATATTCATCCTTGTAACAGTCCAGAACTGATGAAGTGTAATGTTTCTGGCAGCCACATGAATTCCACTTGTCTGCATATCAGTACATCCGTTTTTCTCCTACTCCCTTCAGCTGTGCTCTAAATTTATTCTTTGTCAAGAATGGGTGGAAAGTGCAGCAGGTTATCAATAGGTAACATATTTACATAACTATAAGCAAAAACATTGTTAGAAGCGCTGCTTTTGCTTAAATAGCTGTAGAATTAATTACTATTCAATTGCTATGGGTGCTTATACACGTGCAGTGAAGCCACTCTAATGCTCTGTAATTATAGCACATTGGAGCAGACACGGTTAATTGAGTTTGCTGAGTCGTGGAGATCACTGCACTCCAGCAGACTCCAGCCTCTTGTGTATCAGTGTCCACACACTGAAAAATGGCAGCAGGGGGTGCTTTAACTAAAACTCGCTTGACAAGCTCTAGTTAAAGTGCCCCCACCACCATTTTTCAGTACAGGGACACTGATAGGTGAGACACTCTAGGTGCTTTAATTACAGCATCTCTGAGAGCCGCTGTAATTAAAACACCCCCCTCTCCACTCCCAAAGCACATGTATAAGTATCCTATGATTTTAGGTTAGGAAAGGCTCATAACATAAATGCAATTATTAGTGATTATAAACTATGCAATTTTATGTGTAAAATTATTCGTATTTTATTTCAAACAGCATAAACTTAGCTTTATTTAAGTAAGATGAGTTACCAAGCCCTAATTTATAGTGCCCTCATGTTCTAGACTTAGAAAAGCTATCTGAATTTTACATCCTTGGCTGATGAAGGAATCTAATAATTCTATCCAACACATTTGGATGGAATTTAAAGGCAGCTGCAGGGAGGCTTGGTTACACTCATCTCAGATCAGTCTGACTGAGGGAATAGAAATTGAAATAGACTCTAACCACCTATTAGCAGGCCTCATTAAATTTTGAGGTAGACCTCACTTGATTCTTAATAATGCTTATCTCCCACCATTTGCATCAAGGTCCAATGCATCTTGAAATGGGAATTGTTATATAATGCTTTTGAGATGATCCAAAATTAATTTATTTCCAGAATTAAGAATAACAGATGGTGTTAATGCTTGAATTGATGGCACCAACATGCATGATAATGAAGATGTCATAAATGAAAGACATGGAATCCCCTCTAGCAACTTTATGTAATAAGAAATTAAATGAAGGAGGGTGATGCCTCATGAAATTCAGTCCAGAAAGAATATCTGAGTGTTTAATGGATGAACTAATTAAAGATGTACCTGGGACATTCACATTTGTTACAGCTAAGTGAGTAACAGTGATTGATTATATGTTAATAGAACCACATACATAGTATAAGTATTGAAAATTTTGAATTATGAAGTTGTGCATTTGAAATGTTGCCACGTGTAAAAAGTGACCACTTCCTCTCTAAAAATTCCATTAGAATGTTATGGAAAGTCTTCCCCAAAACTATACAACTAGCCCCCAAATTAGAAGAAGTCAATAAAAAGAGAACTCGATGAAATAATGAGTTAGAAGAGAAATGTGTTGCTCTATTCAAAGATACTCTCTCAGGCCACTTATCACATATTCATAAAGTACAAGAACCCCAAGATGCAATTTCTCAATATGTTTAACAGTTGGAAAATACAAAAGAGAGTGTTTTGATTGGGGATAGGCAGTGTGGGTGGCAAAAAACATTATTTTATAAGGACCACTCCAAAGCTTAAGATAACTTAATAGATGCCTTGGAGAAAAAGTCCAAAAGTGACTGTGCCTGCTTCCAACAGAATAAGAAGATTAAAATATACTATAAAAAAAACTATAAACAGAAATGAAAAACAATATCAAATGAGGCTATGGAAGGAACTGGTAGCTGCAGGGGAAAATAATGATAACTGACATTTTTGGCAAATTATAGCCATAGGGACAAAAAATAAAGAGCTGAATTCCTCATATATATATTCCTGAGAATACATTTATTTTAGTTTTTAAAAATGAGTTTAACAAGTTACTCTCAGGTGGTGAAGAAAATGATGGCTTCTTGCTGAAGGAAATTTTATCTGTTAAGCTACAAACAGATCATTATCTCACCTCTGAATCTCAAGTAAGAACATATATATCCTTATTGAGAAATCTAAAGGCCCCCTGGCCTCCAAAAATCTTCAAGGAATTCATTGACTAGTAGTATCTGACTTTGACCACAATTTTTAATATAATTATTTTAGAAGGCATTGGAAAGAAAATATAATAGTCCTAAATTTTAGGGTGCATTACAGGATTGCTATAGCCCTGTCCAATGGCTTCCTAACCAAGACATGGATATAATAAGGATGTTTGCTTGCTCATTTACTTCTTAAATTTATTCTTGAATGATCTAAAACAGGTGTTAAGAAGGAATTGATTCCACATACCCACAATACTGAATTACCCTATTTCTGTCTTGCTTTATGCAGATGATGTATTAGTAATGTCATAGTGGCCGCATCTACATGAAACACTGTCTGCACAGTCATTTAGTACTCTGTATAAACAAGTACTAAATGACTGTCCAGTAACCAGAGTTACTGTGCAGTAGCATCCCCTAATAGCTTTAGGTGATGCTGACTGTTCAGTAGCTCATTACTACTGTACAGTAGCATCACATCATGCTTCAAGCCACGTGATACTACTGTGCAGTAGTAACAAACTCCTGTGCAGTCAGCATCTCATGTAGACGCAGCCAATGTATAACAATTTGGAGCCTGTCTTATACTCCTTAATTGTATTTACGTTACTTGCACAAAGAATCAGAGCCCAAATCAAATACAATTCCCCTGCTTTGTTTTATTGTCCACTAGTTCATTTTATCTTTTTATATAATCATATACTATGCTTCAATTTTATGTAAGCTGGTAGAATGCATAATTGTATTATATGTCTTGAGCAAAAATTATAAATTATATTAATAGTATTTTATGATAAAACTTTACAAATTGTTATAGCCACACACACACACACACACACATATATTAGGGCTGTGTGAAGCTTTGGTTGCTGATTTGATTCAGAGAAGATTCAGCCCAATTCGGCGTCTGACTCTCAAGATCCAAATCAAATCAGGAGACCAATAAAAAGGTCTGAATTGATTCAAAGCCTCCAAATCAATTTGGAAAAGATTTTGAGAAAGATTCAGAGATTCGGGAAGTCCTCGTTTGCCACCACAGGAAACTGGACCCGTACTCTCTGTGCAGGTAAGTAGGGCATGGGGCGGGAGCTGGAGGAGGGGAAGGGGTTCATGGGGGTCCCAAGCCAGGCCCCTTCCCCTACCTGCTCCCCCATTCCCCCTGAGTGCCCCTTGATTCCCACCCACTCTCCCAGCCTTGTCAATGGCTGCCCCACCTGGCCCCAGCATCCCAGCACCTTAAAAAAAATTTTTAAATGCCCTGCACTCACCAGCTGCTGAAACAGCCATCGGGGTGTCTGGGGGCTCATGGTAGAACACCCCCCATACAGTGCAGGGCAGTGAAGAACAACAGGGATCACCCCTCCCCACCCCAACCTGGCAGGAGCCGGTGAGTGCAGGGCTTTTTTTTTTTGCTTTTTTTTTTAAAGTGCCGGGACATTGGGGCTGGGTGGGTCAGCCATTGATGGGGCTGGGAGAGCGGGTAGGGGCTGGGGCCTGTTTGATTAAGAGATTCAGCCAATTCAGCGGCGGCGGCATTTCCGAATCAGATTTGGCGGAATTGATCCAGGACAGTGATTTGAATCACGGAATTGAATCACTGTTCCTGGAATCCAAATCCTAGGCACTCTGCACAGGCCTAATAATATATTAGCCCCTACAACCGGATGAGTTATCCCTTTTGTAGGGTCTGGAAGGTGGACCTCCAGAGAGAGAGAGTGGGGCCACTGGACATCCCCTGACTGGTCAATGCTGGGGCCAGGACCAAAGGATCAGGGTCAAAGGATCAGGGGCCCACTGCAAGGAATGCCCAAGAGCTGAGGGCCTTAGGTTCCGACTGGCCTGGAGGTGGGCCAGGGCTAGTAGCCAGAGGCCCTGGGGGGACCACACCTGTAAGGGGGAAGCAGTTCAGGGATCTATGCTGCCTAGGATGAGGGCGGAATAGGCCACCTGAGGAGAGGAATCCAGGCGGGGTTCAATTAGTAGGTTTCTGGGGCCCAGTGTGGAACCGGTGATATGGATAACATCTGGATGCTTCTGTGAGGCTTGGGTTGTGGTGCTGGGGAGCAACATTGCCGCAGATAACGTCCCCTGGCATTGGGGCAACAAATTGGCAGCCTCCCGCTTTATTAAGATCAATTAAATAATCAACAACAAGGCGTGGTGGGAGAGAACGCGGGCGGTTAGCCCAGAAACAGGTGGGCTGGCCACAATGAGATCGGCCTGGAGAAGGCCCCTGTTACAAGGAGTCTCACTGTGTATCATGGTGCATCCAGCAGGACCAGCAGCAGAGCCAGCCAGGAACACTGTTGCAGGCTTGGACTACCCCCTCCAGTGGTGGCATGTGGGAGCTAGGGTGCATGAAGGCATCAGTGCCTATCTGCAGGCCCACCCCCCTGAGTAGGGCACTGGCTTGCTCACCACCTGTGCCAGGTGGCCTGCCCAGGGGCCTCCATCCCTGCCCACTGCTAGGACTGCAACCAAATAGGCAGTGTGGCTGTTGTAAAAACAAAATCAACTTTATTCCCCCACCCATCTCCCCAAAACTTCCCCAACACCAACAGCTCCACATGGCAATAATACCCTCACAAGACCCTCAAGGTCTGCCCCTCCCTTCCCACCATGTGTTTGGGTAGCCTCCTGCCCAAAGGGCCCCCTTTGCCCATGGTCTCCTTGATAGATCCTCCTGGGTGCATGTGTCACAGCTGTCTCAGCCTGCGGTGCCCAGCTTTTACCCCTACTAGAATAAATACATCATTCCATGACCCCTGGGCCCTCAGCCACCAGCTCCAGTGGGTGTGGAGCTATGGCCCAATGGGCACATGGCCCTAGCAACACCACTGCCTCTCCCCTGCCCCCATGGGTGGGACCAGTTGCATCCAGATAGGAATGCTGAAAAGGGGGGAAGGCTGTCCTGTCCTGCTGGGAATGGGGCCCCTGTAAAGGGGTGAGGTGGGAAGAGGTGGGAGGGAGGTGACAGAAATAGGCTTGGGGTACATGCAGGGCACAAGGAGGAGTGGTCCAGGGAAGAAGGGAGGGGAAGAAGAGTGGCAGAGAGAGGGTCCTAGTTCCCTATAACCTATGTGGAACTTACCAGGCTGTGGTGACAGGCAGTTGCCTTAGCTGGGAGACTGCAGTTCCTGGGCCCTGGGCTGGGGTGAGGGGGAGCCAGAGCTGGAGCCAGGCCTGCCTTCAAATGGGCTGGGTGGTGCTGCTGTTGCAGGCTTGGAGGCGGGCCCTCCCTCTGGGGACTCTGACCAGGTTGCAAGGCTGGTTGCTTCAGGCTCTGTTTCCCCCCATGGAGGTGAAGGAGTACTGAGAGGTTACATAGCTACAGGGCCAATGATTCTGGCCAGGTCCTCATAGTGGGGCATGGTGGATCACCCCACCCCTAAGCACTGGTTGGCATTGTGCACAAAATGAAATTCCCTGCGTAATGCCTTGCCTTCACTCCTGCACTGCTGCTATATTTTGGCATGTC
>NW_017729005.1:476574-477623 GCF_001723915.1 Gavialis gangeticus | reverse complement strand
CAGGCATGCCTTCAAATGGGCTGGGTGGTGCTGCTGTTGCAGGCTTGGAGGCGGGCCCTCCCTCTGGGGACTCTGACCAGGTTGCAAGGCTGGTTGCTTCAGGCTCTGTTTCCCCCCATGGAGGTGAAGGAGTACTGAGAGGTTACATAGCTACAGGGCCAATGATTCTGGCCAGGTCCTCATAGTGGGGCATGGTGGATCACCCCACCCCTAAGCACTGGTTGGCATTGTGCACAAAATGAAATTCCCTGCGTAATGCCTTGCCTTCACTCCTGCACTGCTGCTATATTTTGGCATGTCCCTACTTGGACATCTGTGCAGCAATCACCCAGTAAATATGCTTGTTCCAGTTCCCCCGAGCAAACTGCTGCAGTATAGCCTTCTGGCCCCAAATGGCTAGATCAGTAACCTCTTCTGGCCACCAGCTGTGTCCCTAGTGCCTGGTCTAGGCAGACTCCTGTGACTGAGTCCCCCCACCTGCCTCACCATGATCACTCATGCTGCCCACAACTGACTCCAGTGCCTCCTGCTGTTCAGTGGTACCTACAGCTATAGCCTGGGTAGCCCTCACACAGAGGTCCTGGGCACAAGCAACTGTTACAGAGGGCATGAGAGGGCACATCCCCCCCCCGCGATTGGCCCCCAAGAGTGCTGAGAGGCCCATTGATGCACCCCGACTCGGCATCACTCAGGACGGGGCCAGGCGTGCAGCGGATCCCTGCTGGCCCGATCGTATGGCTGGGGACAGAGCTCTGCTACTCTACCCAGCCCTGCTCACCCTGACAGTGCTCTGAAGCCTGGAGCATCACTGAGCACGCCAGTCAACCAGAGTGCTGCCCCGCCTCCCTCTTCCACACATCCCCTCCCTCCCCCTGCCTACCTGTAAAGAGTTTGCTCTGATTCCCCGGAAGAGGTGCTGTTCCTGCTGCTGGGAGAAAGGTAAGCCTGGGGCTCTTGTGGTGGGGAGGAGGGTGGCCCGGGGAGCAGCCCAGGGAGGAGCAGGGGGGGTAGTGCTGTGCTGTGCCCCCGCCCAGCAGCCCGGCTGGCCC
>NW_017729005.1:463092-471574 GCF_001723915.1 Gavialis gangeticus | reverse complement strand
CAGTATAGCCTTCTGGCCCCAAATGGCTAGATCAGTAACCTCTTCTGGCCACCAGCTGTGTCCCTAGTGCCTGGTCTAGGCAGACTCCTGTGACTGAGTCCCCCCACCTGCCTCACCATGATCACTCATGCTGCCCACAACTGACTCCAGTGCCTCCTGCTGTTCAGTGGTACCTACAGCTATAGCCTGGGTAGCCCTCACACAGAGGTCCTGGGCACAAGCAACTGTTACAGAGGGCATGAGAGGGCACATCCCCCCCCCGCGATTGGCCCCCAAGAGTGCTGAGAGGCCCATTGATGCACCCCGACTCGGCATCACTCAGGACGGGGCCAGGCGTGCAGCGGATCCCTGCTGGCCCGATCGTATGGCTGGGGACAGAGCTCTGCTACTCTACCCAGCCCTGCTCACCCTGACAGTGCTCTGAAGCCTGGAGCATCACTGAGCACGCCAGTCAACCAGAGTGCTGCCCCGCCTCCCTCTTCCACACATCCCCTCCCTCCCCCTGCCTACCTGTAAAGAGTTTGCTCTGATTCCCCGGAAGAGGTGCTGTTCCTGCTGCTGGGAGAAAGGTAAGCCTGGGGCTCTTGTGGTGGGGAGGAGGGTGGCCCGGGGAGCAGCCCAGGGAGGAGCAGGGGGGGTAGTGCTGTGCTGTGCCCCCGCCCAGCAGCCCGGCTGGCCCTGGGTGCCTCTGTGGGGCCAGGACAGGCCCTAGATGTGTTTCAGGCTCAGCAGCAGGCAGCTGCTAGCCCTGCCATGCTTCTGGTTGCTCCCTGCATGCCATGCAGTGTGCTGGAGCAGCAAGGGCACAATAGGGCAGTAGGGAGGCCTGGCCAGCACCCAGAGTGTCACCCTGGAGAACCAGGCCTCTGTTTGTGCCAGTCTATGCTATTTTGGTATGCTTGGCACTGCTTTTTTTGTGCCACTTTTTTTTTTTTGCTACCAGGAAATCCCAGTAGCAAATTTTGCCCCCATGCTCCAAATTAGCAGTGCACCAAATATTTTAACGTTTAACATGTGCAGTTTGTGAGCCATAAACTGCATGTGCCTGCATGTGTCAATGTGGCCTATATGTTTCCTGATAGGTTTTGTAGTACCCCCCCATGTAGATCACCTGTAAAACTTTCACCTCATTTTTCTTAAATGTCAATGCATGATAGAACCTTACCATTCAACCCAAAATGCAGCAACTGCCAGTGCTTTCACATAATTCATGGATCCATTGGCTACATTCCCATTACTCCTTTTCCCTCCCACATCTTTTCCTACCCTCTGTGCTGCTGTAGAGAAAGATGTCATAGAGCTCAGCTCCCCAGACTCTGGGAACTGATGCCTTTCCCCAACTACAGTGAAGTCAGAATGGAAGCACTGCATTTTGGACCTTCCTCTACAGAAGAAATTTAAGAATATTGCCCATAATGGGACAATAGATAACTCCGCAGTGTAATTCTTTACGAAGTGACTTTGGCTCCAGTAATTGTTTAATTATTTAATTAATGTTCAAATGTGTCCTGTGAAATAAATATGAAACATCAGCTGATAGGGAAAATCTATATTTTCCTTATGTGATGATATATCTTTATTGTGGCACATATTGGGCATGATTAATCAACTGTGTTACTTCAGTTTTACCCTGAAATCAATTAGTAGTATAAAACTGGAGTAGCACCATGGTGGTTTCAGACTATCATGACTAAATCTATATAGAAATAATTTTTAAAAATTGGGGTACATTTAAATCTAAAACAAGTGCTCTCAGAAGGAGATGGCAATCATGTATACTTAATCAAGATTTTTTTCTTTTGTTTTTTCACCTCAATATTGTTCTTTTTATTTTAATATTTTGGGAGGGGTCTTTTGGGGGTAGAGAAAGAAGGATGAATACAGTATTATTGAATTTTAACAAACAGTAATGCATACATCCTTTCCAAAGACATCCACTAATATAGAATACCTCTGCTTTTTTAATCTCAGTTCAGGATGCTTTTCTAAGTCTCAAACACTCAAAAAAGCTAATCATCACAATTTATCAAATGCTCTTAGAAATCTGGGCCAAGTAGTCTTCTGAATAAAACAAAACAGTAGAAAGTCTCATCACCTGTGTTGCCAATGCTGTATACAAACCTGCTCTCTTCCTGAGGAAAACACTGTTCAACATCCACTGAGAGTGAGGCCAGAGCAGAAACAGTTTCTGTCTCCTCTCTCTCTTGTTTCTGAGTTTCAGCCAAAGCACAGTCCACAGGCACAACATACGGCTCCACTGACTTCCAGTACTTGCCTAAAAAAAACAACACATAATAATTTATGGGAATTTTAGGTAGCACGGTGGTATGAGCACAGTAATCACTTGGGCTCAATGCGGAGAGAGTATAAGTTAAAATCACTGCGCTGTAAGCAGTTGTAATTGTGTTCTCAAACTGCTGCAATGAAGTATATTTCTGGATCTAAGAATGCCAAGTTGGAAAGCTCCCTCATTCCAAGGGCTGTCACACCCTTCCCCAGAAGGTAATAAACTAAAGGAGTAACACACAATTCAATGAACTCATATTATCAGACAGACTATTGGCTATATCTCTGGTAGTTAAAAGGGCATCAGAACAGAGTTACTATCTGGAGGCTCTGCTATTGCAGACCAGTGCAGGCATTTGCAACAAACAGGAATAGAAAAATGAAAGCAATTGTACAAAACACTCACACAGCACTGACTTACGGAGGAAAAAGTCAAAAATGCCAACATGGACTGGAGTTAGGTAGCCAGAACAATCAGATTTGTTAGTCCTGGATGTTCTTTTTCCTTCAACCTTAGCGTACATACTATAACAATAATTTATTTAATATTTTCATATATGTACTGGCTGTTAGAATGCTGTCATATATTATAAGGAAGAAATGTTTCTAATTCATTGTATAAAACACACCAGTGGAATAAACACGTGAGAGTTGTCAGTTTGGTTCACAGGTTAAAAAAAAAAAAGACTTTGAAAAGCTCCCTGAGCAAAACAAAAATAATGTGCAGATTAGTCGGAATGAAAAATAATTGTTGACTGATGCAATATTATTCAAGAACTGGTGTCAAACAGTAGTAACCAGGTGAACAACTCTGAATTTACATACGTGTTCCTTGTAGTATAGTAATCCCATAGGATGCTTCCTAATTTTCAGCTGTATGACACCTGCAAACTAGAAGCATTAGGAGGACTGGCTGGAAGGAAATTCTGGACCAGTACTGATTCAGTGTTTAGCAAGAGGCTGCCAACAATGGGGACAGAAATTGGGTAAGGGTATTTGTCTGGGAACTTGTCTGGGATAGTTTCAAGAGCTTTAAATGAATAAGGATCAAATAGGGGATCATTTCCAAGAGAGAGGAGCAGGATTTTGGCAACTATGACATGGGTTGGGTTGAGGTGCTTATTCAGAGGATAACTGAAGGGTTTCAATAACCAACAGGGCCAATTGTGGCAGTGTCATTTCAGAACTAAGACTCTTGAAAATGCTACTTTTTATGACCTTGTACTCAGTCTTTTCAAAATATGATCCTTTTCCTCAAATGAGACAGCAGCCTCAAATAAAGATGGCAAGTATCTTGATTCAAAAATAAAATCAGAAGATGAAAGCATGAGTGAGTCTGGGAGAACTACCAGCAGCACACAGAAAAAGGGTGTTTTTTTTTTAATTTAGTCATCAGCAGGTTTGAGTAGTTAGCAAGATCTTTAAAAAAACAGAGAGTTTTTTTAGATAAAATCTAAAGTATATTACATATCCTACAAAGCTGAGATTAAGTGTTAGAAGCTTAGCTCTGCTCCAAGTGCACACGAGCCATAGCTAAAAACTGTGTACATAACATTAGACCCAATGAGTAGGGCCTGGCAAATTCTATAAAAACAGGACAAAAAAATTCTGTATTAATAATGTATTTAGAGATCATATTCTCTATTCATTAAAACAAAAATAAAAAAGTTATATAGGCATTCCACAGTGTTCTCACAAAACTTATATGCAAAAGTCAGACTTTGCAATATACACCCAATTCAAACCCCATAATTTATGGGCTAAATGTTCACAGGGTGGGTGGGGTTTGTGTTGCAGAAACAGATGTGCAAGAAAATCAGATCTGTTGGCATGGGAATAATACCCCCTTTGCCTATAAAAGAAACCAATCCGTGTTCACTGTTGGAGTTTGCAAGGGCTCTTATTCATAAAATAAAATATTAGTAACTATCCACCACTGTGGTGTTCTCCTACAGCAACAATAAAACAGCATCAGAGGGGACTGCTACATCATGTGTATGCATGCACACACACCTGCTTTTTAAACCAGACTTTTTTGCACTAAAGTTTAGGGCCAATTCAAGCATATTAGGAGACACTGTTAATTGCCTTCCATTCCCACATGATCAATCAATTTCCCCCTCCTCTCACCAGGCTGAGAATTAAACTGTAAGAACAGGTTCAGTGGTAGAGGGGAGTGCAGAATAGGGATAGGAAGCAGGTGGTAGCATCTAAGCGGTAGCTGAGGAGTCCTGGGGAACAGGAAGTCTGGTCTTTTGGGAGGGAGTCTTGAAGCAGTGAGGGATAGCATCCAGTTAGCAGTAGATATATGAAACAAGCTCATGAAAAAAAAATCTCCCTTATGCTTGCAACAAAATATCTTAAAACCATAAAACTATATCTCATGCAAGGATCCTCTGCACAGCTCTGAAAATGAATAGACTTGGTAAACTTGATCTAAAAAAATCTGATGACCTAGGATTTGGCAATTTATTAATTGCCATGCACAGTTTCTACAGTTGATTCAGGTCACTGTGCCTTTTTCAGGCATCTCATTTGCACATTTCCATCAGTCCACTTCCTAAGACTGTCAGGATACATTTTACCTAACAAATTAACTGTCATTGAAGAGGCTTTCAGCCTCACAGTGGCATCCTTGTTTTTTCTGTTCTTCCCCTATGGTATATTGTAGTTTTTGAAGGCCTTTGTTTTTTGTAATAAATTGTTCTATAGGGCAGCAGTCAGCAACCTTTTTATGCTGTGGGCAAGAGTAAACCAGTATGGGTCAGAGCTGGTTGGGTAGGTGGGTGCTAGGATCCAACCGCCACTGCTAATTTCTCCCAAACCAGCATGAAAAGAGTGCCAGCAGCTGGCACTTTTCCCTGCAGCAGCACAGAAAAGTGGCACCTGCTGAAGCCGTCCACCATCAAATGCCAACAAAGCCCCACATTCACGCGCCAAATCAAATGGCTCCATGGGCCAGATCTGTTCCATAGGCTGTAGGTTGCCAACCCCTGTTACAGAGTATTAGAGGTGCTTTGTGGCTTGTGGTGTACAAGAAGGGCTAGAGTGGATGTTCTGGTGGACCTTCTCAACCATTACATGCTCGCCTCCTATTGTAGGGATTGAATTCGATGACCCATGGGATCTCTTCCATCTACTGAAAATAGAGTTGTTTGAAACAAGTGTCTAAGACAAACAGCTGAAACCAGACAAAACTGACATTTCCACTTCCCAATACAGGTGTATGAAATGCCACTAATCCAGTTATAGTTGCTAATAAGAACATTTTGGATTTTATGAAGTAAAATAAAGTATGTTGTTCATCTCATACATATGAAACTTGTGGCATTCACTACCCCTAAAAACAAACAATGAAACCAAATCAGTAATCTTGGTATGCGCTTCTGTTTATTGCATGAAAAGTCTCCCACAAGGATCTGGGAGCACTCTTCATTCACAAAGGGAATCATAACATATTGTTTATATCATTCATTTGGTATAGACATTTACAATTGATCTTCATTGAACTATTTGGGTATATTGTTGTGCCCTAGAATTATATTTTTCATATATAAGTGTTTAGTTAGAGGGTGTTATTGCAGCTGGAAAGCATAATTTATTTAGAAATTATCTGTTATATGGGCATGGGAAATACCACTTCCAAATGTATCCTATTATCATATGTACATTATGCCACTGTTACAAAGACATTTATGCAAATTCCATCTGCTTAGAAACAATCTTGGTTTTCTCTTCATTAGAGCTAAATTTTCCACCTTCAGTTCTAAATGATCTGGGTCATAAGTACCTAAGGGACCACCTTCTCCATTATGCTCTACTTTGATCCCTAAATTCAACTGAAAGCAATATCCTGCAAGTACCATCATTATGCCAAGTTTATTTGGTGAAAACACACGGGAGGTGGTTCTTAGTAGTCACTCCTCAAACTTGGCACTCTGTCTGCCTTGTGGCTTTCCTGACATCTTCCAGAAACACTGTAAGACATTCTTATTGGGGCAGGCATATAGATAGCAAGACTTGGGGTACTATTTAAGGAGTTTTGTTATTTATCATATTTTAATATTTTCTCTGCTTTTATAAGTTGTCTTGTCTCTTACTATAAGCTGCCTCAGGGCCATTGTTGGGAAGGTCAGCATGCATATAAATCTAATAAGTAAATCAATAAATATATTTGAAGCAGAGATAGAGAAAAGCATTTTTGGACTAAAATACGAGATTAAAAGATTCAAATATGTGATATCAGAGTTGTTTTGCAGGAATATAAAAGTGATGTGCATACAGCCAGTCCTTTGCCAAAGCGGGATTTCTCAGTGTTCCCTGAGGTGCAATTCTGAAGCCTAGCACACCTTAATCCCTAAATATTCTCTTTACATTTGCCTTCTTCCAGCCATTCCTCCTGAACTAATTCCCCATGCAGCATCTGTACTAATTCTGACCCATCACTACTGCTTACTCCTTTCAAATATTTGTAGATTACTATGTCCCCTTTCCAACTTTGTAATTCTTTGTAATTCTCTTTTTGATCTTTCCTCCAGGGTGGATAATTATTTTTGTGGCTCTTCCCTGAACTGCCTCAAGTTTGTCAAGATCCTTAAGGCTAAACTGTGGATAGAACTAAATGTAGGGCATATAAAGAACAGAAAGGCAGAATTCTCTTTCTATGTGAAGTTCATGGAATATACAGCATGTTGATATTTTGCCACTATATTTATAAACTCACATCTCATTTAGTATTATATCACCTGTGGGTCCATCTTCTTTCCCCAATTTTTTCCCCTCTATTGAAGTTTTCTTTTGTTCCAGATTATTTTTTTCTCAAATACATACATTATTTCAAATTGAATTCTACTTGTTATTTTCTCTCTATGTTTGTAATCATCACTTTAGCTCTACAGTTCCTTATATTCTCCCCCTCATTAGTATTTACAATTCTCACCAATTTTGTATGGTATGCAGGTTTGCTTAACTAGCTGTTCATCATTCCTACCCATAATTAATAGCAGATATTAAAGGAGACCAAACAACTTCATCTCCTCCAATAGAATCCACCCTTACAGAGTGACACATTGGTCTTTATCAAATATGAATTGCAATATCCTATGAGGGATGATGCATGAATTATGCATCTACACATGAATTTTCCAATACTTCTTCATAAATGAAGATACACACTGAGAACTTTCCAACTATAATGCATTGTGTGTGTATGTGTATATCTATATATCCACTTTATACACATACATGCACACACAGTTTGTGCACATTTATACACACACTTTAATTCACTATTTTTGGATTCATCTAAGAACAAGCAGGACATCTGGTATTCAAACCAAATCTAAACTGTACCACAGAACAATGAGAGAGATGGCAAATGATTGGTAGGAGGCAACAAATAGGAACAAGCAAGCAAGGGTCTCTGGAGTTGGGCTGAGATTGCTGGAGGTGGATAAAGTACAAGCATGAAGCTGAAAAATTGTTATATCTGGCAGAAGAAAACCAAAGGGCAAGTATATGGAAAAGGTTCAGAACTGGTGTCATCATCCATGAGCAACATAAAAAATAGCGCTAGGAGAAAGGCACAATATATTTATCATTACTAGCATGTGTTGCACCAGTCATTTTTGAATGCTCAGATTTGGTTTTAAGCTTTCAGTGTAAATAACTTGGAAAAAGCTAACTTGTGCATGCATCCACAAATAAACTTCATCCAGAAATAAACTTCTCTCTCCAATCTCTAATATAGCCTGTTTACTTGAATCCAATATGAGGGCTTCCTCCCCGCCACCCCCCCGCACCAAATCAGCATGAAGTGGGAGAAAAGTCTGTCTTGGATTCACATACCAACCAAGGGAGGTAGCAGCTCAGCTCCAGCTTTGGCTCCAGAATCTCAAGAGGAAAAGCAGTTGGGGGGGGCAGGGAGGAGAGTATACAGGCTGCAAGGGGAGCCGGGGGTATAAGTGGCAGAGAGTGGGGAGCAGGCACAGACAGAGAGGGACAGGCAGCAGTGGGGAACATGGCAGGAGGAGCATGTCCAGGGGAAGCCAGCGGAGGGCAGGCACAGAGGGGATAGGCATAGGCTGACAAGGGGCAGGGGAGCAAGGAGTAAGGGTCTAGGACCTCACCGCACACTGCTGTTTTCCCTACCACAGCAGGGGGGGAAACAAATTCTACTAATTAGATTATATACATG
>NW_017729005.1:438485-458092 GCF_001723915.1 Gavialis gangeticus | reverse complement strand
GGAGGGCAGGCACAGAGGGGATAGGCATAGGCTGACAAGGGGCAGGGGAGCAAGGAGTAAGGGTCTAGGACCTCACCGCACACTGCTGTTTTCCCTACCACAGCAGGGGGGGAAACAAATTCTACTAATTAGATTATATACATGAAAAATTATAATTTCCCATGTATAGAATCTATTTTGTCTGGGGAGGGGGTCATCTTAAATGCAAAGTTGTCTTCAATTCAGGTAAATGTGGTACCTAATTTTACATAGATACATGTATATACTTTTCAGAGAACTGTGGAAAGGAAAGATTTTAGCAACAGTTTTAACAACTCAAGTTTGTAAGAGTTAAGTAATTAATTAAACAAAAAATGTACCAAAGAAAAAAGTGTGCAAGCCTATTATTATAAAGAGGCATGCAGGTTTCTACATGGCACTCTTGCTTATTTTTTACTATGCAACAAAATCTTAACAGGTTGTTCTTGAGATTAATTAATAGTAAGAGGAAAAATACTGAAACATACTTTGAATTTGACTGGCCTTTTGTAAAGAAGCTATTGCATTCAGATTGGGTGTTTGGTGCAGAATATCTTCCGGCAGAGGCTCCAGCTGCAAGAATAGAACAGAATACTTTGAATTTGCAATAAACCACATGGAAGTTAAACAAACTGAAACAACCTAATCCTCAGGAAAAAGCTCAGCTTTTCCTGAACTAGTTAACATTTTGCTGGTATCAGTTCTAAAAGTATAGCCATGATTTTGTTTTCAGCCATGTAATTGAATTCCAAGGGGCTTTTCTATTGGCTGCAAGACTAATCTATGGAGTCTCTGAAGCAGGTGCATGTCTGCGTATTATTCATTAAAAAAATGTTAGTTATTTGTGTAATTTTTGTAGATTCCTCACAAACCAAATTCTATTGTGCCTCTATATGCAGCTGGGCACTCCAAACAAAACCTTGCTGAAGCCACACTAAAACTATAGTGTACACTCCATTATCTTTATTTTTCTAGTGTAATTACATCCAACCATGTTACACAATTTAACATTTCCAGTGGAAAACCATAAAGCACAGCTGCTTTTAGTAGTCTCATGATAATTTCATGTAAAAAGTAGACAAAATGCTTGAGCAGATCAACAGTGAAAGTTTTATAAGTAAATTTTGTTTTGGATCCAGTGTATATTTAATTACATTCCATTTACTTTTGTGCTCTTAAGACTGTTTGCGTGCTTGAGCATGTACATGTATAGAAAAAGGAAATGCAGAGAATAATGTCAATTTTTTCCTTGGAAAACTTCATCCTCAACCTAGTTAGCTATTCCTAGAAAATGGATGATCCCGTATTCTGAGCATGAACTAAAGTGGGCAAAATTTATAAGAAAGAATTAGGAGCTAAAGATATTAAGATAAACCAGACACCCCCAGCATCCCGACATGCTCTCTGGGCTGGGCAGGCATCTCTGCTCCACAGCAGAGATGACTCCTCCCTTCTGCTCTCTAGCCAGAGCAGGGACCAACCCTAGCAGAGACACTGGCTGGCATGGCCCTGTTACAGCAAAGTGGGCAGATAGGGTGTTAATTCTTCCCTCCTTCCCCTTTTCCCTCACTGCAGCTGGTGTCAGCCTCTCTGCTAGGGAGCAGAGGGGAGGGGGCTGCAATGATGACTCCTGGAGCTGGCAGACCCCAGCTGCAGAAAAGGGATGGAGGGAGGAAACAACTCTTCTCCCTGCCTCCTTCACTTTAATGGGGCTATGCTGGTTCAGCTGTCCCACAGGGTGGGGAGGGAGGCTCTGTGAGGTGCTGAATGGGGACTTTTCCTCCCACTCTCCTTCCTCCCCTGCTGCCCTGGAGCTGGGAGTGGGGGCTCCATGCAATGCTGCCCGGCTCCAGAGCAGGAGCAGGGGGCAGGGGGCAGGTGGAGATTCTGTTCCATGCTGTGGGGAACTCTTCCCCTTCCTCCTCCTTCCCCCAGAGGGGCAGCAGGAGCATGGAGCTCAGCTGGGCAGGGTGTGCAGGGTGGGGATGAGGGTTTAGGGACCCACACACACTCCCCACATGGCATGCAGCCCCCACTGCCTGGCAGCAGCAGCAGGTGGAGATGTTAGGGTGCTTGTGCCCAGCACAGGCACAACTCTGGCCAGTGCTGCATGGGGGAGGGAACAGAGCTTGCTGTGGCTCTGCTCCCCACACCTGTAGCTCCAGTCATAGCAGCAGGGGAAGCCACATACTGGAGCCTGCTGTCTCTCCTGCTCCCAGCTCTGCAGTCCCCATGCTCTGCCAGGAGTAGAGAGAGACCTGCCCCTACTTCCAGGTGCAGTTCAGTGTGGGGCTTCTCCACTGCGAGTGTGGAGCTGCAGGCTCACGGTGTGGAGTGCACGGGATAGAAGTGGCCAGGCAGGCTGAACAGAGCTGCACTCCTCACCCCCAGTGCAGTGCTGGCTGCTTCTATCCCCAGGGCTCTGCTCCATGGTGGTGGGGGAGAGGGAGGAGCTGGAAGAGTTCCCCTCTGGGGCTGGCAGCCCTGTGTGCCAGGATTGCTCCAGGCTGTCAGGGAGCTGCTGAGGCAGGCCTGCCAGGGCCTGGCCATGCCCCCCTCCTCAGATCAGCTTCCCTGCGGAAGAGAGGGCTGCTCTAGCACCCCTGGGCTTCAGGCCTGAGCCACTGCAGGCATGTGCTGAATGTCTATCCACTTGCAAACCAGTTCTCTCTGCAGGTTAGACTTAACCACAAAGACTGAATCAATTCAAGCTGGGGCTTTTGAATGTCTAGCCCTAGAAACCTTGTAGCCTAACTGAATCCATAGCCCCAGCTCAAGTGCCAAGGCTGCCTATAAAACACAGGGAAAGCACAGGGAGAGTCAGGCACCTAAGAAAAGACAAACAGGATTCATAAAATCCTTCACAGAGGTGACTAAATCAACAAGACATTCCCCAAAAGAGATTTAATACACCCCCAGCAGAGCTAAGAGCCCTAAATCCAGGCTGCAGGGAGCTAAATCCCTCCCCCTGGAAATCATAGCCATAACACAACCTAATCCTTTCTCATAAAACAGGGATAGATGAGTACCTAGCCCCTCCTTCCCCACCCCGTGCTCCCACCCCGTTGCTTGCAAAACTTACCTGGGTTGTGGCAAAGCAGAGTTTGATTCTCTCCTGCTGAGGGGAGTTTGAACTGTGTTAGATCCAAGGGGTACAATCTAATCAAGTTGTGGACATTTCCTGCATGGGGAAGGCTCTTTGGCCCTTAGTTTTTCTGTGCTTAGTTACTCCATCTCTAATCTTGGAACTAATCACACTGCATTATATCGTAGAGATGTTGTGAGGATAACTACGCTAAATACTGTTAGATGCTCAGATACTGCAGGAATGGGGGAAATATTAGTACCTTAGATTCATAGGACATAAATACATCCTACCTTAAATGTTGGGATCCATGTCATGATAACACATCATGATACTAAGCTGTTTATCTTGATATACTGAACAGTATATAATGACTAGAACTAACCAAAAAAGGGCAAGTAATTTTCTATCCATAATTCATTTGTTGGGTTTTTTTTCAATTAATTAATCTGTTTTTACCTTCAAAAGTATTAAGGTGATTAAATGTTACTGGCACAAATCCTCAGGGCAAATAAATTCCAAAGTTTTATGTGTATCTATGGGGAAAGAGCAATTGAAATTTGTGCCTATCCATTTCATGCCATAGTACTGACATAGTTTCATAGTTTGTAGGGTCAGAAGGGACCTGAGCAGATCATCAAGTCCGACCCCCTGCCATGGCAGGAAAGAGTACTGGGGTCAAACTACACTGGCTAGTTGATTATCTAGCCTCCTTTTGAAGTCAGTTCAATCAGATCATAAGATTTATATGACTAATTACAAATAAGCAAATGGTTCTTTGAATATTTATAAGCAAATATGAATAAAACATATGTACTGAAAAAAAAATAGAGGGAATATCAAACTAATGACAGATATTTGCAGACATCAAAGCAGCTAAATTGGCCAAATTACCATGACTGATTACATTAGCTATAGTCACTGCATCCAGAAGAAGATTGGATCATTATATAGTTGTGCTGCTCTGAGTAAATTCTGCCTCAAATCCCAGAATTTCTGGCATTCTGCTGAATGCTTCAGCAGTGAAATAGAGGACTTATGATAAAATTCCATCATCAGGCTTTTGGATTTATTGGTACTCTAGCTGGGATTCATAGAGCTGCTCATGCTTCTTGTTTTTACCTTCTTGAAGACCTGCATTTGGGTCATATGAGAAAGATTCTCTTTGCCACCATGAGAACAAGCACCTGTTTTTATATTAAAATAATGTAAGCTCTTCAAATCTGTAGGACTTCCAAAAATGGTGGTTTGATATTAATCTCTGCCAGCTAAGGAAGAAAGTCTCTAATGTTAGATTGTTATGACCTTGTATGCCACTTCAAGACATATTAATCCACTATTAAGATTGGAGCTGGCAGAATGATAGAAGACAATCAGATCCATTTACAACTTTGTTTTACTGGACTGCATGTGCCATCTCATTTTGTTATCTGTAAGCCCTTGAATAGAGACATCGTCTAGTCTAGTCTAGACCATCCCTGACTAAACCATCTCAGGCAAGTGATCCATATAACTTGCTTTTGAAAATTTCCAGGGATGGAGATTCCATAACTTCTACAAATTATGCCGGACAGGTTAGTACTGATGTAGAGATCCCACCACTCTGGGATTCTGCTGTTCAATGGAAATCCCCACTGCCTTGTTTCTAATAAGCTAGACTAGGGGGGAAGAGTCTTCATGTTACCGAGGAGATCAATCACCTGTCTTAATTAAGCAGTACCCAAGGGGAGAATTCACAAATAACCCATAGGCTAAAAACTGTTAATCTTAAATTTCCTATGAATAACAAAAACATTTGCAGAAATCAGAACAGGTTCTGCAAGTCATTTAAGCACAAAAGGGCCAAATTAATAACAAGTATTATTCAAAATCAACAAATTGATTAGCCTTGTAACAGACCCGTAGCTGACCTGACCATAATATTCAGTATTTTTAAGTGTCTTTTTTCTCCAAAATCTCCCAGTAAACTATTCCAACCCACTTTCAACTGCTTAGATGTTCTCTGTCTCCACATTGTTTGCAGTAGCAAGGCAGAATGTTGTATGCTGTTCCACATCAATGTAACTTCATCAGCCTCCAAAAGTAAGTTCATTACAATGTACACCCTGTTCAACGCAGATGCATTGTTGTTACAAAAACACTGTAAAAATAAAGCCAGTGGATTAGTGAAGCTATTTCTACGTGTGTTTGGAATGGGGCCTTCTGTATCAGGGACAATAATTTCCATTGGCAGTAATCCACTTTCTGGATACAGCTACAGAGACATGGGGGTATCCCTGGAAAATATCAGGAGTTAGATCCAACAATGAACAAAAGAAATTACTCTGCGCCTGACCGACATAGCGCTATCACCTTCACACCTACACTTCTTGGCATTCAAATCATGTACTCTATTAGATCGAGAGCTGAACAGAATAGAATTTGCAAAAAGTATTGGAAATACTTTTCAGAAAAGATTCTTTCATAGATGAATGATTCAAGAAAGAAACAACAAAGCTGCAAGATTACTTGGATCAGAAACAGAAAACTAGGTTTTCAAATAATTTGCGCTCCTACATTGATACTAGTAAAAGAAGGAAGTAGAATTTGTGTCCACAAATCATTTTCAATGAAAAAAAATGGTTACAAGACAGTTGGGCTGCCACAGATCCATCCTGCTCCTATCACTAAATTTAAAAAAAAATATCAGCCATGTTACTGGGTTTATGGTTGTAGCCGTGTTGGTCTAAGGATTCATAGATTTCACAGAATTCAAGGACACAGGCAAGAAAGGTTCTTTGAGTAGATGTGATATCTTTTATTAGACCAATTGAGTACTTGGAAAAAGTTCTTTGCAAGCTTTCAGGCACAGTCACCCTTCTTCAGGCATAGGGAATCTCTGCCCTTTGTCTTCGTGATTTCCATATATTTCCGTTCTCATTGATGCCTCTTTTTCACCTTGTACTATTGCCTCTGTATGTTTTCCTTTGGCCTTTCCCCTTCCCTGCTTTATTCCCCCTCCCTTACCTGCTTTACCTTTTGTTTTTCTAATTTCTACCTGTTTATATTTTCACTGACATCCTGGCACACTTTTAGCTTCTCTCATTCCTGTTTTCCTTATCTCCTACGATTCCCCTTTTCACAGACAACCTGTTTTCCACCTTGTATTCTATCACTGTAATGTCTCCCTTTTCTTTCCCCTGCCTTCTACCCCCACCCCCTCCTTCAGGGCCTTACCTTTTGTCTTTCTAATTTCTACTTACATTCTCACTGACATCCTGCCACACTTTTAGCTTCTCTAATTCCTTGGAGTCTCAGACCAGCAGAGACTCCCTATGCCTGAAGAAGGATAACTGTGTCCAAAAGCTTGCTGGGCACCTTTTTCCAACTACTCAGTTGATCTAATAAAAGATATCACATCTACCCAAAGAACTTTTCCTGCCTACATCAGCCATGACACTTACAAATATTTGGCCAATGGCACAAGTCATCTTCAGTGCAAAGGTACCAGGTAAGCAGGCTAGACTCATTTCATTGTCTCCTGCCATGTTTTAAGGAGTAGAGATTAGCTTCATTGATTCTGCTGAGTCTGATTAAAGGCAGCCTGCCAATGCAAAAACCTTTTACATGACTTCAGAAGGAAAGCAAATGTTCAGCTATAACAAAAGGGAAGCTCCAGAGATACTAAGGATCACTTGGGATTAATCTGTATACTTCAAATTGCATCTATGGGCTATGGGGACTTTACAGATTTACTGAAGAGGAAATTTCCCAGGGGCACAATTTGGCATGCCAACTTTCTATATGTATAGGAAGAGAAGGTTTTTACCTACCTGGGAAGACACACAAGAGCCAAGCCTGAGACTGTCAGAATAGTAAGTCAATGTAGTAGATCTGCCTTCAACTCCAATGAGCAGTTGTCAAGAGATATAATAAGCATATTTACATCCCTAGAGGCAGGGAAGAGGTCAGAAGAGCTATCCTTGCCACTGCACAGCTCCTCAGTGATACAAACTTTTATAAGCATTCTAATGGGCATAATTTTGCACTTTTGAAAATCTACCAAACAGTGACCTTACCAACGTTAGGTATGTTAGCAGAACATACACAGAGTAGCATAGTAAAATGGAGTAAACAGAGTAAAATATTTGCATAAACAAATTTGAAACTTGTCTCTTTACAAACATAGAGACCGTCTGCCCATAAAAAAATTCTAATAGCCTGGCTCTCATTCCCCACTATCTTTTCCCTTCCAAGATGCTCAAGAATTCATTTGAGATCCTCTCCCTTCCAGTTTTTTTCTCCAGATACCTTCTTTTGTTTGAACCACCTTTCAGATATTAGAATATTCTTTTTATAAGCGGGGACCTACTTGAATCATGATTTCACAGCTTTCGCTAATATCACAAAATCAGGCAATGTCCACAAAATCCACAGAGAAAAAAAAAATTACTAAAAATACCCAGTGGGAGCCTCATGGTCTGTGTGGTCCAGGGCAGAAGGAGGGAGAGGGATGCTGGCAAAAAGGGGAGCAGGTTAGATAGTTGCCACATCTACCTCTCACTGCTGATTGCCTGAAAGGCCTTCCTGTTGTGCAGCCCCACCCCTGTCCACCAATCAGTGGTGGGGGTGGGGCCACTGGGCCCCTCAGGTAATCAGAGGCATTGGGGAGGCTGCCACGATAAATATGACAAAATGGTGGCTGGCCCTGTGATCTGCCCACTTAATCAGTCACCTGCCTCCTCGAGTTGGATAAACCCCTAATTATAAGCCCAGATGTACAGGATGTAAGTGAATACCTTTCATCTTGATAGCTGCATTCATTCTCAGTGCTTCATTAGTCCCAGAAAAATCACTGTAAAGCATCATCTCAACTTTCAGTTTAAGACAGATATCATTTATAAGCCTTCTCATTCTGAATTTAAGGAATTTTCTAAATCTTCTCCTATATTAGGTCTATACCTGTGGATGGACTTTTTTCAGTGATCCTTAACTACTTTATATTATATAAATAAATAATTTTCATTAGAGGGTAGATTTTCAAGTACAGTGTTGGTTAGGCACCCAACATCCATTGCAAATCAACAGGACATAGAGACTAAGGGCCAGATTCATTTCCATATGTTCAGTGTCTAAATGGATTTAGGCACATAAGTGCAATTCTATTCCGCCATGCTAAAGTCCTGAAAATCCACATATCTACTTTTGTAACATAACATCGTCTTACTCTAAAGAGTAAGTCACAAAAAATAGTAAGAAGGAAGAGGATTCACCCATCTTCTGCATTAATGTTTTTTCAGAAACTTAAGCAGAGTGGAATAGAATCATATTTGAGAACCTAAATCCAGTTACGTATTTAATAGATGCAATAGAACTGGGTCAAGTTTCTATATGTGTCTTTGAAAATCTACTAGAAATAAGTAAATTTTGAATCAGCACATCCTTAGTTTGCTTAGCCAAACCACTTCCTGGCTAGGACTGCCCACTTTGGGGACTGTGCTATCATCATCTTCACCTGTGGTACATATTTTGCATCACTAGTTTCCTTCCACAGCTAACTTTCTATTTCTGGCCCCTACTCTCAGATCTATGTGAGCAAAAGTTGACATAAAACATCAGGGATATGTACAGACATTCAAAAAGCCTGTGGCAGAATTGATTCAATTTGCATGTTTTTCTGTAAGCAACATAGTTTAGATTGGTAACAAACAGAACACACATTCACCCTTTGGTGGGGGAGGGGGGGCGGAAGACAAACCTTAGATGGGGTTCTGCCATTTTTAAACCAGTCTGTGTGCCAAACATTAGGGGTGTGCGAAGCAGGCCATATTCAATTCAGATTTGGGGGACAGTGATTCGATTAGTTGATTCAGATCACTGTCCCAATTTGATTCAGCAGAATCTAAATCTGAAGATTTGATGTTAATTTGTAAAATCAGCGATTTGTCCATAGACACAGCTTTAAATGTTTTTTTCTAGATACCTTGAGGTGCCAGGTGCAGCTAGTGAATGCTGAGATGGTCTGGCAGATGGGGTGTCCCACAGGAGTACGAGGGGAGGGGGTCATATGCTCGGTGGTGGACCTGGAAGTTCCAGGGTCTGCTGCTGAGTGCGCAGGGGACCCCCCCCAACACACCTCCCCAGCTCAGCAATCAGCTGTGGGAGGACCCTGGGTGACTTCCCAGACTCAGGAGGCACTAGTTGCCTAGCCGGGGGGCAGGGAGAGGGGCCCCACGCACTTCTGGTCCACTTCTGGGTTCACCACTGAGTGTGCTGAGGAACCCCCCGCGCTTCCATGGAATGCTCCATCCTTCTCACCATCTCAGCATTCACCTTGAGGTATATAGAAAAAACATTTAAAGCTGTGTCAGCATCCAAATCATCGCATCTCTCTGAATTGATTCGAAGGGTTCCAGTTCAATTAGGAGAGATTAAAGTGTCTCTTGATTCAATTCGGATTCAGAGATTCAGTTGCCAAAATCGAGCCAAATCTCCGCCAAATCGAATCAGCAATGGAAGCTTCACACAGCCCTACCGAACATCTGTTCTTTATGGGTATAAACCAGTTTTGTATGCTTAACCTCTGTTTTGTTACAGAATAGACTGGTTTGTGTAAACTGGTTTTTGATTACTTATACTGGTAAAAGTGTAATGCCTGTACCTGACCTATGTAATCTGAACCCAAATGTTAGCTGCATTAGTTACTAGTTTTTTGGTAAGTGTTAGAAAATAAGGTAGTGACTTATGACCAAGCATACTGTGCAATTTAAATTTGATCTCAGACCATTTTCACTTATGCGAATATTTAGGGAATATTTCCATTTTGGAGAGAGAAGCACTTACCTGTGCTGGTAAATCACCACTTTTTAATGTAGCCCATACTTTCTTGGCAGACTTTTTTGCATAACTGGCAGACATCCTCAGAGTCGCACCAAATTCCACACAGAAGAGGGAAATACCAGCTTTTCATCAACTGAAGGAAAGCTGCAGAGCACTCATTTTCCATTGAAATGACCACATCCACCCAAATCCAAGCTCAGAAAATTGCAAGAAAGGAGTGCATATTTCACACTTTACAACAGTCTGGTATGGTTTTTCAGATGTGCTTGGTAGCCAACCAATCACAATTGTTTTTGACAAATTAGCCTTCAAAACTGAAATTCAAGGCAGAAGAATATTTACTAGAAAATGGTAAGTGTAGCCATTTCCTGTTTCCCTACTTAGGGCTAAATCCAGCACTGACCAGCACAGTTTGAGAGAACACACATCCTGGTGTGTCTTCTGTTGCAGAGATCCTGCTGGGTCGAATGCCCTGAGGACTGCACTTTACTGCTCTCTCTGTGCAAGAGGGCAGTATGTCCTCATCTGCTACTAGTTAGCACTTGTTATGAACCCTTGCTACAATATATGGGGCTCACAGATACTTGCCTAAACCATAAACTGATACTTCCTGGGAACAAGGTACATGGGCCAGAATGGTAGATTTGTTCACCTTGTATGAGCCACTGAGAATTCACGAATGGCCACTTACAAAGGGAACAGGGGAAGGGAAGTGTAGTGGAGGGAAGAAAGCCCCAACCCAGAAGATTACTATACACAACAGGGAATTCCTGCCCTTCCACAAAGTCAGTGTAACTGTGCTGCAAAGAAAATAGGGGATTACAGACACAACACAGTCAAGTTTAGCTCCTTGAGGAATCCCTGATTAACTGATATAGCAGCTCTTTAAAAATAGTGTTAGGAAGAATGTTACTAAATCTAACACTGTACTGATAGACTGGCAATTGCGTACTTCAGCAAGGTTATTCTACCCCACATAAAGGAGTAAAAGCTATGGTCACATTTCCCCTTTGGCCTAGGAAAAAGATGGCCTATTGCCTTCTTTGTGGAGATTCCAAATACCCAGTACATGTTCTGGGCCTCAGAGCTAGAAAGAGAAACGTATCTTCCCAACTTATCTTCTCTTTTCCAAGAGAAGTCTGAGAGGTCATCTTGTGGCTGCCTATAAATTCATCAGGGGAGGGCAGCAGGGAATAGAAGATGTTCTTTATACCAGGGCACCCCCTGGAGTAACTAGGAACAATAGCCACAAATTGATGGAGAGCAGATTTAGGTTGGACATTAGAACTTCTTCATGGTTATGGTTGCCAGAATCTGAAATGGGCTTCCAAGAGAGGTGGTGTTCTCCCCTGCCTTGGGGGACTTCAAGAGGAGACTGGACAAGCACCTACCTGGGGTCATCTGACCCCAGCACTCTTTCCTGCCCTGGACAAGGGGTCAGACTCAATGAGCTACTGAGGTCCCTTCCGACCCTAACACCTATGAATCTATGAGTCTCCCACATATTACCCCCAAGACAGATCTCCCCATATTAAACTAATTCCTAAAGTAATACAACTAATTCATAATAAAAAATAGAATAAGTTAAAGCGAGTAAAAGAAGCAAAGAGGAAAAAGCGTTTTCCACTATAAGCAAGGGAGCAGAATTTTCAGTGCTACATGGCTCACCATCTCAACAGCTTCCTGGATTAAATGTAATTTCTTTTCCCTAATTAACTGAAACCATCATTTCTTTTTGTTTTGACAGGTGCCCCTATAATGAATGTGTTCTAAAACCACTATTAGAAGACCTCTAGAACATTTTACAGCAACTTAACCTCATCTTTCTTTACCTGCCAGAGGGATTTCAGTGTTTTCATTTTGGATTTTAGGGGAATCCAGCTGCTTAATCTCTTCTCACCCCTTGAGAAGATTCCTTCCCACAAGGCAACCCAGGGTGCTTCTAATCAGCTTTACATGTAGTTCAGCATTTTTTTCCTTCAAAAAAAAGAGTGGAGTTTTCTTCTTTGTGCACAATATATGAAAGTGAAAACTAACCTCTCAATACATTTTCAGACTATAGAAACATTTATAGATTATTATTATTATATTTTTGCTTGATTTATTGTATTAAAAATTACCTAATTTCTCATTTAAATGTATTCATGTAGGAAAGCCACTGGCTTTATTTTGTATGATTCCATTTATGTTCCTGTGAAATTTTCATATCAATGTTCATGACACTGACGTAGAGTATTCTTCACACATTGATCAGTCTGATAACTCATTTAAATGCTGAGCTCTTCCAAGAAAAAGAGACCATCTTAAATGGAGTTTTTGGTTAGTCTTCAAAATCAACAATCACATACAGAAATTTCCTCTGCCATGCTCAAATAATCTAAGAAGTCTAATTTGGTAGCATATTCTTTTCCTACTGACCCCACTAGTATTCATTAAAGGAAAAGTTAAAAGGCATCTAACTAAACAGATCCCTTTCATTCAGGCCATACGTAATCAAAAGCATTTTTTGGTTTTGTCTACTTTAGGTGTCAACATGTTTTTCTGGTAGAAATTCAGAGAAAATTAGTTAAAGCAAGCATTTTGAGTTTATATGCCTGTTGTTACATGTAAGTATCTGACTGCCTCTCCATAAAAATTGGAAGTTAGTACTGCTAGTTTTACAGTTATTCTTTTTGTTATATATTACTCTGCTGATAATAGGACGCACGAAGCAGTGAATTGCCATATTGACAGGGCCTGGCCAAGAACAACAAAGGAAAAGAAAAAGTATTAAAAAAAACCCCTGCATAATGTTTATGAATTCTAATCCTCAGCACATGAATAAATACATCTGACAAACTGCAGAGTACCTTACAAAGGCCTTTCCTGACCTTTCTAATTTGAGTTCAATTGCATGTGCAGTGTTTAGAAGCTAAAGTTGGTCTTGCCAATGTTTTGATACTAAGATTGCGCTGCATACCATTATTTGTTAAAGTGAAGTGCCAGATAATAAGTTCTAATTATCTTATTAATCAATCACCTTTTAGGAATTGCATTCAGGGAAGAATGCATCTTCAAATTACTATAATTGGTAACTCAAAGGAACCAATTTTTTTCTGTCCTTGACTGAAGCATATTTGTAGCTAGAATTGCAAGTCTGGGAATATTCTGATGAAATAAGGCAGTGTGTATTCTATGGGCCAGATTTTCAACTGGTATAGATTGGCACAGACCCCTCAAAGTCAATGAACCTGTGCTGTTCTCTTCAGCAGCAGCCATTAGTCATAGTTTCTCTATAAGTAGACAATAACTTCCTGCAGTGCTGGTGATGACCTTGCCACTGAAGTCTTCCTTCTCCAGAATTGGCAGTCAATGTGTATGATCTCTCTCAGCATTAATATGCTTCAGCTTTAGTTCAGAGGAAGTGTCTGTCTGCTTCTTGCATGTTCCTGGCCAGATTCAATACTTTGATAATAAACATGTGCTTATATTATAAATAACAATGCAGGTACAAATAAGAAGAATATTTATTAGGTAAAATATTTAAAAGAACATGTTCTTTTTCAAGTGAATTATAATGCCTAGGATGTATTTGGCAGCCATGTTGGTCTGAGACAAAAAAATGGAAAAATCTAGAACTCTTGGATAAGAGATGATACCTTTTATCAGACCAGTTTTTTGGTTGGTCTAATAAAAGATATCCTCTCTGAACCAAGTCCTAGATTTTTACATTTATAATGCCTATGCACTTATAAATGCCTTCATCCTCCATGATTGAAAAGCCTTGTTTCACATGTGATTTTTTGCCAGTCACCTACATGGAAAACCAATAAGCTTAACCTCTGAAGGAAGTCCAACCCAAACTTTGAATCTCTGTTGGACTTCAGGACTTGTCCCTCCCATACTGAGTTTCAGAACTCCCCTATGCCCAACAGGCTGCAAGCACCAGAAGTCTGCTAGCAGCAACATGACAATTTCATATTCCTATTCCTATTTCCTATTCCTGAGCCATTCTTCCCATCTCCAGTGCCCATTATTTGAGCCAAGCAAAGAAAAAGGACAAGTGATTTGCAGACTTATTACTAGACTGGCTCTCTGCACACGAAACAGAAAGCTTGAGGTACAGCAATTTGCAAGGTAAGACGTAGATAGGGAGGGGTGGCTCATGAGATTTGTTCTACTTGAGTATGACCTGTAGAGTATGACTGTACTGCAAAAGGTAGCAAGGCTTATTAGCAGTCATGCAGTACTTCGCTAATATGGCTACACTACTTTTAGTTTGGGAGATAGAGCCAGTTCAATTTATTTCAGCATGGCATTACCTTCACCCATACAGGCATATCTTTGGGGACAAACATAAATATCAGTGAAAACATACATGTGGACCCATTTAATCACTTAACTCATCTTATTACCGGTATTTTCCAACTACCTAATGATCCAAGGACTCAACAGAGTTATGTGATAAGTGGGGAACCTGGTTTTCTCTGATAAAAAAAATTGCAAATTCTCTAATGAAAAATCACAAATTCTCTGATAAAAAACCCATAATCCACGATTAAAACGAAACACAATATATACAGATATCAACTAAACACAAAGCAATTTGGAAGTCTACCAGTGCCTCAATCACTATAATAAAATAAATTCTAAATACCTATACATTTTGGTATTTGTTTTTGGGTTTTTTAATCATGGAAAATCAGAGCTCACCCTGCTCCTTAGCTGACAGGATGCAGGTCCAGGCCCCTCAATCCCAAGCCACAGCCCCCCCAGCCTTGCTGGTGCCCCTAACTCCTCACCAGCCCTGGTGGTGCCTCTCACTCCCCACCCCAACAGTCCCCTGGCCCTGCTGGTGTCTCTCACTCCCCCCCCACAGCCCCTCCAGCCCTGCTGGGGCCACACTTGCATACATTTGAACCAGAACTAAGCAGAGCTTTACAGTGAGGACACGGCACTTGCTAGTAATTGTGCAGAAGGAAAAGTTAAAGGATATCTCATCATCACTATCACCATGGAAAAGGGCAACTCTTTACAAAAAGTTTATGACAGAAGGGTGACAGGGAGGGCCATTGGTGACACGTAGGGGGTGCACATGGGTGCACATGCAGCCCCTGATCTTGGCGGTGCACCCGTGCAAAAAAGGCACCGCTGATGGCATCTGTGAGCAGTCACTGCTCAACACCCCCCCCTCGCCACCGACACCACCAGTGGCATCTGCAGGCAGTCCCTAATCGCCCCCAGCCACTGCTGACACTGCCAGTGGTGTCTGCGGGGTGTTGCCGACCACTGGTCAGCACTCACCTGCCCTCTCCCCCTCGCCATGGCTGCCAACAGCACCGTGGCTGCCCGTGGGAGCTCACCGCTCACCACCACCACACTCCTGCCACCAACAGTGTTGCTGCTGCCTGTGGGAGCTCGTTATGCCCCTCACCAGCCTCTGGGAGCATGCTGCATTCAGGGGGAGGGCAAATATGAGACCAAGCTAATTACCTGATTAGGAGGGGTGCTAAAATTTTAGGATTAGGATTTCCAAAAGAGAGGTGCCTGAAATTAGATTTCTCAATCCATCTTTTGGCACCTAAGAAGTGTTAAACATACCTCAAATGGATATGCTGGATTCTCAGTACTTTTGCAAACTTTTATAGGTTGTATAGGAGGTCAGACCAGAGGAAACACTTTTTTGCCAGACTGTAATGGGATAGGGAAAAGAGACACACCCTAAGACATCATAACAACTTCTACACAAGGTTGTGTGTGTGTGTACATGCACATGTGTGCACATATGGAAGGAGGGTTAGTCATCTCTCCACCTAAATGCTCCCTTAATATATTAAGGTCTCCCATGTGCTTGTGAGGGGGCAAATACTAAGGAACTGTGTAGTGTTGGCCAAATGCAGTCAGCTCTTTTGCCTTTATTTCCTATTTTTAAGAAGCTGTGAGACTCCTTTTCCTAGAATGGATGTTTTGAACTTTTCTACTTTGGAAGTATCTATGACAACTGAAGAACTGACAGAAGTAACACTGCACCAGAAACACGAAATTGAAAACCAAGTTATAGAAAAGGAGAAAGGATTTTAGACAGACGGTTTAGCATTGTTTTTGTTAACTTCTGTTTAACTCCAGTGTCCAAAGGTTGGAAGAAAAATGACTTTGTTATGGGTCCCTCACCCTGACACCTGTAACTCAGATTTGGGAGCTCCCAATTCATTTCTCCAAGACCCTCAAGCTCTTCCCATTAACTTCAGAAAGCTTAATGTATAAAATAAGCAGGAAAAAAAACACACAACTTTTCTAGGCCTTCTTAATGAATCATAAAGAAACAAACAAAAACAAGATATAATTTTTTAAAGTTCTTTGTAGGTGATCCTGGAGAACATATGCAATTTCTACTATAGGATACAGCACTTCATATTGAACTAATAAGCATCATGTGTTGTGTTAAAAAGTATGGGACTGTACACTGATCAGTACATTGGGAAGCCAGTCTGAGAGGGAGAGGAGTCCAGGAGATCTGGCTGTAATTTAAAGAAGGCTTACTGAAAGTGTAGAACAAACCATCCTGATGCACAGGAAACCTAGTAAGTATGGCAGAAGACTAGCTTGGCTTAGCAAGGAACTCTTCAGCAAACTACATCACAAAAAGGAAGCTCATAAGAAGTGGAAACTTGGACAAATAACTAGGAAAGAATGTAAGAGCACTGCTTGGGCATGCAGGGATGAAGTCAGGAAGGCCAAAGCGCAATTGGAGTTGCAGCTAGCAAGCGACGTGAAGGGCAACAAGAAGGGTTTCTACACATATATTGGTAGCAATAGGAGGATCAGGGAAAGTGTGGGTCCCTTATTGAATGGGGGAGGCAAACTTGTAACGAGAATGAAGAAAAGGCTGAAGTGCTCACTGCCTTTTTTGCCTCAATCTTCACAGGCAAGGTCAGCTCCCAGACTATTCCACTGGGCAATACAGTTTGGGGAGAAGGTGAGCAGCCCTCAATGATGAAAGAACAGGTTAGGGACTGCTTAGAAAAGCTGGAAGTGTAAAAGTCCATGGGGTCAGATGGGATGCACCTGAGGGTGCTGAGGGAGTTGGCTGATGTGATTGCAGATCAATTGGCCATCAGCATTGAAAACTTATAGTGCCCAGGAGAGGTCCTGGATGATTGGACAAGGGCAAACATAGTGCCCATATTTAAGAAAGGGAAAAAGGAGGATCCAGGGAACTACAGATCAGTCAGCATCACCTCAGTCCCTGCAAACAATCAGGGAGCAGATCCTCAAGGAATCCATTTCTAAGCACTTGGAAGAGAAAAAAGGTGATTAGGAACAGTCACCATGGATTCAGCAAGGACAAGTCATGCCTGGCCAACTTGATTGCCTTCTATGACAAAGTGACTGGTTCTGTGGATGTGGGGAGACTGGTGGATGTGGTGTACCTTCATTTTAGCAATGCTTTTGATACGGTCTCCCACAACAGTCTCCCAGGCAAGCTAATGGGCTGGATGAGTGGACTGTAAGGTGGACAGAAAACTGGCTGGAGTATTGGGCTCAGAGAGTAGTAATCAATGGCTTAATGTCTAGTTGGTAGCCAGTATCAAGTGGAGTGCCCCAGAGGTCAGTCCTGGTGCCCGTTTTGTTTAGTGTCTTCATCAATGACCTGGAAGATGGCATAGAGCATGCCCTCAGCAAGTTTACATATTACACAAAGCTGGACAAAGTGGTAGATACACTGGAATGTATGGCTAGGATTCAGAGTGACTTGGACAAATTGGAGGATTGGGCCAAAAGAAGTCTCATGTGCTTCAACAAGGACAAGTGTAAAGTCGTGCACTTAGGATGGAACAATCCCATGCACCAGTACAGGCTGGGGGTAACTGGCCGGGCAGCAGCACTGAAGAAAAGGACCTGGGGGGTCACAGTGGACAATAAGCTGAATATGAGCCAGCAGTGTGCCCTTGTTGCCAAGATGACTAACGGCATACTGGGCTACATTGGAGTGCTGCCAACAGGTCAAGGGAAGTGATTATTATCCTCTATTTAGCACTAGTGAGGCCACATCTGGAGTACTTTGTTCAATTTTGGGCCCCCCACTACAGAAAGGGTATGCAAAAATTGGAGAGTGTCCAGCAGAGGGTGACAAAAATGTTGAGGGGGCTGGGGAACATTACTTATGAGGAAAGACTGAGGGAACTGGGCTTATTTAGTCTAGAGAAGAGGAGACTGAGAGGGGACTTAATAGCAGCCTTCAACTACCTGAAAGGGGGTTTGAAAGAGGATGGCACTATACTGTTCTCAGTGCTGCTAGATGACAGAACAAGGAGCAATGGTCTCAAGTTGTAGCAAGGGAAGTTTAGGTTAGATATTAGGAAGAATTTTCTCACTGAGAGGGTAGTAAAACAGGTTACCCAGAGAGGTGGTAGAAGTTCCATCCTTGGAGGTTTTCAAAATTTGGCTACAATGCTTTGGCTGGGATGATCTAGTTGGGGATGGTTCTGCTTTTGGACTAGATTATCTCCTGATGTCCCTTCCAACCCTAATTTTCTATGATTCTATGATTTTACTGGATCTACTGAAGGTATCTCAACTTCTAGTGAATATAATCTCAACAAGATTTCACATCATGTTATAAAAACCTCTGACTGATTTACTATTTAAGGTAAAGTATGTAGGTGATTTTTGCATGTACCTTTAGTTGTTTTACCCTTTCTCACTCCCAAGTGAGGGAACATATATAGACAAAATAGAGATTTACCAATGGCTTGTAGAGACATTTTTAACAAGTAAAAAATACTTTATTTCAAAAAAAGAATAGTACATGTGACGGGCTAGTTGGCAGTGACCTAGCCCAGGGGTTTTGAAGGGGTAAAAGATGATTGCAGGACTTGGGATTCCCTTTCTGCGCCAATCAGGCCCCCGAGACTCACCCCCCGTGTCCTGATTGGCCGCTTGGGTCACCTGGAGGGGGATAAAAGGGGCAGCGTGGGCTGACTCTGGGGACAGACCAGCGAGGGACAACAAGGAAGAAGCTTCACAGACCTGGCAAGAGCTGAGCCAGTGGGGCAGGAGCAGTGCCCTGAAAGAGCAGGACCTGCAGGCAGCAGTGGGACTTCAGCAGCGCAGTGTGCAGCTGGCAGGAGAGGCTCCCCACTGGGCTCCAGGATCCCTGAGGAGAGGCTGCAGCCACAAGGAGAGGCTCCTCCACTCCAGCCAGGATCTGAGCAGCGACCTGAGAGGTTCCCAGCTCTGCTTCCAGCTCCTCCAATCAGAGGTCAGGCAACTCAACATGAGGCCAGGGCTCCGGAAAGGTCAAGACCCCTAGCAGGCTGGAGTAGTGTTACCAGTGGTGGCTGTGTGGCAGTGTTCCTGCCTACCACATGGGTGATCTGTGTTCAAGTCCCAGCTGAGGTGACTTGGGGTGAGTGAGATAACAAGAAGCAAGTCTTCTTGCATTATGTTTTCCCCCCCTTTCTCCCCCTCCAGGTACCAAGGCCCTTTATTTCCTTGTCATTTGACATTTTGCGCCTTTTTTATATTTCACCAACCCATAGTGTTTGTTCTGCTGTTTGTTTGATATTTTGTTAACCCTGTTTTGTCAATGATTGTAAGTGTCTAACCTTTGTTGAATCCTGCCCCCTTGGGGCATTGTAGTGTCCACTATACCCTCTGATTTATGCCTGTTATGTTCCCAGTATTAAAAGATATATGGTTAAGT
>NW_017729005.1:429496-438402 GCF_001723915.1 Gavialis gangeticus | reverse complement strand
GGAGAGGGGGTACCTCTTGGAGTACCGCCCGGGTTACATACACACAAATATTATGTTGTCACGAGCCTACTTCCCCAGCATGAAATTGCCCAAAAACCATATGCCACTACAGCTGCTTTCTAATAATATATATTGTTTGATGACTTTTGGAGGAACTAACTTGAACCCTAATCCATAATTTAAACCAAACCTAAACCAAACCATTTAGAAAGCTTAGATACATTTTTAGCGATAAATTTCAAGTGTCTCTTGGTTCCCTGGTTCCTAGTGGAGGTTGAAACAGACATTCAGGGAACATACAGACATTCAGGAAGGTTAAGGGAAGGTTAGAGCATGTTAAAATGGCCACCAATCTGACTTAGTTCATCCACATGCAGACCTTATATTTAGGTCTCTAGTTAGACTGATATAAGTACAAACTGTACAGAAGTTCCAGGAAAGTTAGAATGTTAAAAAAATGGCAAACCCAATCTAATTTAACTGTATCTTGAAGGTACACTAAGCTAGACCAGGTACAGCTAGACCAATCTAACTAAACTTCTGTACACGTTCAGAGTGCAGCCCCAGGGCTGGGAAAGCTCAGCCACTGCCCCTAGTCCTGGGGCTGCATTTTTCCTACCTCCTGGCACCAGGCTATTTTTAGGCCCCCAGCCCCTCCGGCCACACTGAAATGTGAAACCTCCCCACTTCCTACAGACCAACCAGTGCCCCCTGAGCCTACCAAACCCCCAGTCCCACAAGTCCCTCCTGGCACCATAGTTACTGGCATTTGCCAGTAAATCAGGGAGGGGATAAGGGGAGGAGCAGGTGAGATTTGCAGCATTGGCTCCCTTGAGGGAGTTTGTTCATCTGGGGGTACGGAGAGGGTCAGGGGGCCCTGGCTTGATGGGGGAGAGCCCTCTAATCCCACCAACACCCTGCCATGGAGCCATCACCCCCGCATCCTGCCAAACACCCCTGTGAAGCTGCCAACCCCACCAATCTTCCCACTGCTTCCCTGACCTTAACATCAGTCAGGCTCCTGGTACCAGTGAATGCTGGTAAAACCAGTCCTGGGAGCAGTTGGTGGGATCTGGGGCAGTTTGGCAGCATTGGGGGGCAGGAGGGTTGGGAAGGATTCTAGAGCCCTTCAGATCCCACCACCCCACTGTTTCCCTCCAATCTCCTCCTCATACCCTGCTAGCCCCCCAATCTCTCAACCCCTCTTCAGACCCCACTAATCTGCCCAATCTCCCCAGCCTCCCCACCACAGACCCCCCACCACAGACCCTACTAGTCCTCTGATTCCTCCAAGCCCCTCTGCTAACCACCCTCCCATCCCACCTGCCCTTCCCCCAGCCCAACTTACCTTAGATCAGGCTCTTGGCACTTATATAATTATTGAGTTAGATGGGGAGGGACATTTTCACACCGATCTAACCCCCCACCCCCCCAAAAAAAACTTCTAGATGGAATGTTTGTATGAAGCCTTCAATGTCAAAATATTGCAACCAAATGTACTTATAGTCCAACAAATTAACAAATAACTTGAGAAAGCTTGTTTTTCTGTGATAACTGGCAGAAAGATCAGATCCCAAGAGATAATCAGCACAACTAACTTCCACTGATATTAAGGCACAATGCCTGTCATTGAGGGAACAGCTAGGTACTGAGCCCTTCCTCAGGATTATTTTGCAGACCCCAGAGGCTCATATAATCATCATCTGATTTTGGAATACTTGTCCAAACCAAAATAGACTCTGTTTGAGGTTTGCTCATTGCTAAGATGCATGCAATTGGCATTTTTATTTATACAGACAGGAAAACCTTTCACTGTCATTGTGTATGAAAAGAAAACAAAGAGCACAGCTTTCCGAACAAAAAGCAGCACTTTCCTCTTAGCTCTCTGATTCGTCTTTTACCTCATTTCCTAAAAGGGCGTTTATACAGGCTTCAGATGCATCGCAGATGGCAGTAAGGTCATGTCCTCCCTCCAGTGCCAGCACCACACGACCATCCGCTAGCTTCAGCAACTGCTTTGTTAGGTGACCAAAACCTAATATTCAAATACAGTAGTGCAAATTATTAAAGTAGAATAGAGAGAAGTTAAAGGCATGTTTCACATCTGTTGCATTAGAAAGCAGGAAACCCCAGGTTATCACATGGAAGGACAAGATATATTTAGGCCAATATCCTATTCCTGATACTGGCAAAAACCAGATGCTTCAGAGGAAGGTGTATAAAACTCACTACTGGGAAGATATGGGGTAATTTACTCCTCATTCTAATCCCTACTAGCAAGAGATTAGTTGAACTATGACGTTGATGGTTCCCATACTCCTTTTGCTGCCAATTAACAATTATCACTCCATCCACTTTACATAAGCCTTGATTAAGGGTTGCAGGGTCAGTTCCACAAGTTATATGAAACATTAAAAAAATTCCGAGTATATATTTATTTTTAATTTCTCCAGTTAGACTGTAAAATCTTTGGGGCAGCAGCTGTTTCTTCCTATGCATTTGTACAATGGCTTGGAGGGCAATGCATTCCCAATCCTAGTGCACTACTGCAGTGGAAAAAAGTAAGCAACAATGACCCATTTTGCACATTTCTGATTTCATTTTAATGTTTATTAATGTCTGGTGCTAACAGTAATTGCTGTAACCAAAGTTATTGCAGGTCTAAGTTGCTCAAGACTTCTAAGAGGCTTTCCACTGTTCCTCAGTCCTGACCTGCAATGCTTAGGTATTCCTGTAACACAACCAGAGTTCGCTGGTGGAGCTAACTTATATCTGCTGTCTGATAGTAATGACTAAGGGAATACCAATATTAAATTTAATCTACAATTAGAGTCAAGTTAAATTCTTTCAATTTTTTTTACTTTATCAAATTTTTTGGAAAAAGCGGGTAATTTTCAAATGTGTAGTCCTGTTTATTATAATCTGATTGAAAGCTAAGCATGTACATATTATTTAATTAAGAAAATAAGCTTTAATTATTCCACATATTCCTAACTGTTCACAAAATCCTACTTGTCACTTGTTCTACAACATTCATCTTAGCCACCCATCACAAGGTTGATCCCAAAGTTCTTGAGGTGACAAATTCATTCTTTAAATTATTTCATTCCCTACAGTATCTCTGTAAGAAATTGAGTTTTGACTGTACCCAACCCACTACACTGTGGTTCAAATTACATGCAGGTTGAAAAACAAATAAAATCTTAAGTCCTTTATTTAAACTCAACCAAGCCTCATGGAAAAAAAAAAAAAAAATCAAAGGACCAGATTTAGCCAGGATAATAAAAGTGAAGGAAGGAGGATAAACTTTGATCTTTTGCCAATTTCTACTTTCTTTTACCTACAGGATTTATTTCTGTCTGCATGTTACACATGTGATCTTCAGACTGATTTCATGACAGTGCCAGCAGCAGTACTGTGAGTTGTACATACAGCATTTAAAGCAAATGAAGAATGACTAGTTCATGGGCTCCCAACATCCACATACCATACAACTCTCCCTTAAGCTTTGTGAGGAGTCCAACAGCACTATTATACCTCACTTTATTCAGCTTTTTTAGGAGGGAAAAGTTCTACTGAATTCAATACCCTTGCACATTTTGAAAACATTATATGACCACAAGAGTCACCACAGTCATACCATAATTTTCTGGGGTAGATGTGGCAATAAACTCTGTATTTCTCCCAATACCTTTCTCTTCTTGTAGCAGTTTGCTCGGAGTGTTTCTGATGGACATCTTTACAAGGTTAATTTGTTGCTTGCTCTCCTAATACTATTACAAATATCAGTGTTATAATATTTGGTATTGGCTCCTTAGGAGATGTTCATATAATTAGCCATACAATATATACCTTTCCCAACCCAATTTCTAGTTAATGTGCTGCCAAACAAAACCAAGAGGATGGAAAAAGATGTGCAGAGAAAAGGGGGACTTTTCTTCAGTACAGTTACTCAGAGAAAGTAAATGCGACTTGCTGAAGGGGGAGGAAATTGCTTTAGCCAACCATACCAATGCTGCCATGACTGAATGAGTTATGGAAATTCTTAACAAAGCGACTCGGATCCTGTACCATTATAGCAACCTTAGAAAGATATTAGCTTCCTAAAGGAAATCCCCTGGAGTGTAAAGTAACAAAATGGAAAAAAAGGAATCCCGGTCAAGTAATGGTTTTAGTATGGGCTGTAGTTCATGCCAAATACTTAAGAAAAACAAAAAGAAAATAGTAACAAGCACTGTGAAAAGACCCAGTCACCTCTTTTTGTACAGTGAGACTGTGGTTGTCTCCAAATTCCCCAGCAACTAACATTGGGTTGTTATGGGGCAAGAAAGGGGTGAGACAAGCATTTATAATCCTGAACCTTCTGACTCACATGAACCCTCAAAAACTAGCAGCAGATTCAATTCTTGGCCCTTTGCTGAGACTGCTGACAGTGGTGCCAATTGTAATGGTGGCTTCAAAAAAATCATTTCAGTTTGGCTTTGCCATACTCTAAAAGGATCTGCTTTTACTGCAGTGTGTAAGATTTATTATTATGAAAGAATTTTATATGAAGAGAAAAGGTTCGGCTATATGCTTAAAATGGAAAGTTGCGTGAATAATGCTAGGGGCTTGGTTTTCAGCCCAGCCTTAAATGGGTATCCCTTTTTGAGTCTGTAATTCAGTGGGTTCAACTAACTGACGGCACAAGTCAAGCCATTTAGACATCTAAAGTACCTGAATTAGTGGGTGCAGTCCACAGCCTCAACTGTGCCCACAATTATTCACATTCATGACTGCGGGTACAACAAAGTGGATGTAGCTTTTTAGAAATCTCTCTCTATAGATCTTAAAAAATGATTGTTTCAAGTAGATAAATAGTAAGCAAGAAAAGGTTAAATATATGGTGGTATTTCTCAAATGTGCTGTCTCAGTAAATTTAGTAATACTTAAGCAGAAGTTGCCAATTTTTTAAAAATTAGCCTCATTTTATGTGCCAGGAAACTGTGAGCATGGTTTTTTGCCAGTTATTATTTTCAGGCACAATTTTAGTAATTTATATGTTGAGGTACCTGCTTTCTTCACAAATCTAGTAATGGAAACCTATGGTGGGGTAAAAGCACTTCACAAAGGCAAACTACAAGCATCCTGAAGACAAAGGTAAAGCTTCCATTTACTTCAGTGGGAACAGAGTTAAGGTACTGCTGAATAGTTCTGAAAATTTTACTCCCTAATTTTCTTAAATTTTGCCAAAATCTTCTCTCCAAACAAAAAGCTTGTGGATGCAAAATTGTACCTACAAATCTCACAAGCTGTAAGCATTAAGGAAGACCAAATTATATGTAGGTTGAATATCAGGTCCTGCTTGCAAAAACTGGAAAATGCTAGTTTCATTCTTTGAAACCCATACACACATTCATTCACACACACACTCAACATACATGTGTATATACACACTCTTTTTATATAATATATACATAAATATATTGTAAAAAATTGTGAAAATGTAAACCACCAATATTTTTACAGTTTGCAATTTAATACGTTTAGTTCTACTACTCAAAGGGTACATCTACATAAGATGCTGAGCAGCAGCATGTCACAGCACAGACAGTGCTAATACACTATTGTGCAGTATTATTAGGCTACTGAGCTGTAGCGTCACTTAAAAGATGTTCACCAATGCTAGTACACAGTTACTGAATTTATTTAATACTTGCTAATACAAGTACTAAATAAACACACAGTAATGACTGAGCAGTAGTGTCTTGTGTAGACACACCCAGAATTACAGATTATATCTAGATTTACTTACTTACATGAATTCGTATGGAACCTGTACAAATCACACAATCTAGGACTGAAAAGGACATTAGGAGTCATCTTGTCGAAACTTCCATATGGATTCAGAATTCACTGTTCCTAAACTACCTCTGATAAATATGTATCCAGCCTCTTCCAACCCTCCAGTGAATGAGATTCCACCACTTCCCAAAAGACATCTTGTTCATTGTCCTTAGGAAGCGTGTCTTGATATTTAACCTAATTTTGATTAATTCAGTTTAAACTTTTTGCCTCTTTTCATGTTCCCTCAAATCTTCTCCCCATGTTTTTATGACAGTCTTTTAATATTAGATCATTGCTGCCTGTCCCCTCTTAACTGCCATTGTTTCCTTATTAAGTGAGCACTATATTAATCATTCTACAGTCATCTGCAACCTTGCCTATTACCCATGACTTTGCCAAAATTATGACACGGCTTCTAAGATTTGTCCAGCTAGTTCCTTCAAAATGCTGGGAGGAACTCCATCAGGCTCTGCTGACTTACATGCATTCAAATGATTCAAAAGTTCTCTGGTGCTTTTTTACTCATCATGATCTGCCTCTCCCCAACTCTTTTCTTAATAATAATTCTGTGAGACATCTAGTTGCAGGTTGCTTTTATTTTTTGAAGACTAAAGCGAATAAGTGTTGACCAAACCTTCTTTGTGTCTTCTGTTACCAGACTACCTTCCTCATTGAGTTGAGAACTTAGTTTTCCTGATATTTCTTTTCTACCTAACATACTGTAGTTCTAGAAACCCTTCAGTTACCTTTAACATCTCTTGCAAGTTGCAACTTATATTTTGCCTTTGCTTTCCTGATTTTTGCCCCATGCATTGACACTTTTTTAATTTTGTTCCTACACATTGATGCAATTCTTTTGACACTTCCTTAGTGACATGCTCTTCTTTCTATTGAATTCAAGAAAGATGTGGAGAAGCTTGAGAGGGTCCATAGGAGAGCCACATGCATGATCAGGGTGAAAGAGAACAGGCCTTATGAAGAGAGACTGAGAGACATGGGACTCTTCAGCCTGGAAAAGCGCAGGCTCAGAGGTGACCTGGTAGCCACTTATAAGTATATAAGGGCTGTGCATCAGGATCTGGAGAGCACCCCAAGGGATGACATGGTCCAACAGTCACAAACTCCTCCATTTTAGGCTGGACATAAGGAAAAATTTCTTTACTGTCCAAGCCCCCAAGGCCTGGAATAGACTCTTTCCAGAGGTGGTGCAAGCACCTACTCTGGACTCTCAAGAAACACTTGGACGTTTATCTTGCTGGGATCCTTTGACCCTAGCTGACTTCCTGCCCCTGGGGCAAGGGGTTGGACTTGATGATCCTCCAGGGTCCCTTCCAGCCCTAATGTCTATGAAGTCTATGAATATACATAGATGCCACCCCCTCACCCCACAAGAGTGCTCTGGTGCCCCTCCTGACAATGATCACTCTGGCTGGTAATTGACTCTACATACAGTCACCGGCTGGCTGCTGGGGAGCACGCCCCCCCCGGTTGCCAGCTGGCTCCTGAGGGATCACCCCCCAGTTGGCTGGCTACTGGGGGACCCCCCCACAGTCATGTCCGCTGATGTCCCCCCACCAGTCACCCATGCCATCAACACTGCCTGCAGAAGATCCTTTGAATCCAGTGGCAAGACAGATGCACTAATGTTAGCATCCTCTCATAAGCAAACACCATGAGTATTGAGGTGATGATCATCCAACATTAACTTCACTGGGCCAGCCACATCACCTGAATGTCTGACTCCAGACTCCCAAAGCAAGTTTTATTCTCCCAGCTCAGTCAAGGCTCAAGAAGGCAGAGAAAATGCTTCAAAGACATCTTCAAGGCCAACTTGAAAAAAATGCAACATCAACTTACAGAAGATTCTCATCCAGGACCACCCCAAATGGATTGAATCAGATGCAATGATCTCAGTACTTTGAAACCTCCCAATGATAACAGAAGATGGAAAAGCAGGAGCAATAGAAACAGCATATTGTGGACTGAATCAAGAATCCAGAGCCACCCACCCAACTTGGAAACATGTGCCTGAATTGCAATAGAACTTGTCAATCCAGGATTGACCTTGTGGGCCATCTTTGGACCCACAGAGAAGGCAATCATAGAAGATAATCATCCTCAGCTGTGATGGATTGCTGATGATGATGGTTACCGATGATGCACACTTCCTCTTGGACCTTGAACCTTACAGCAAAGGTTCTTGACAGGTACATATTCTTGTCATAAGGCATGAACGATGTGTGCCCCTGGTGGCTGGGAGGAAATGGCAATGCTGGCGGCAGCGGGAACATGGCTGTGGTAAGTGGGGAGCTCCTGCAGACTCTGCCAGCACTGCTGGCGGTGTGGGGGGGAGTGGCAAGTACTGACCAGGGGTCGGCAACCACCCACAGATGCCACCAGAAGTGTTGGTGGTGGCCAGCAGTGATCGCTGACCGCCCACAAATGCTGCCAGCAGTGTCAGCAGTGGGGGTGGGGGGGAGGGGGAGGAGCGGTGACTCCCCACAGGCACTGAGACACTGTCAGCAGTGCCTTTTCATAGGGGGTGGACTGCCACGCTCAGAGGGTGCATGTGCACCCGTGTGCACCCCCTACACATTGCCAATATCATATGGTACAATGCCAACACCTTTTCTCCCCATACCTACACTTCAAGCACAAGCTACTTTCCTCAATACTGATAGTGCAATCCTGAGAGTTATCCCACCACATCTCCATAATGCCAATTAAGTCACAATTTTCTTTACATACTATGGCTTCAGGTTCATCCTGACTGATCCTTGGACTCCTTGCTTTGTTACATAGGCATCAAAGAGACTTTACACACTGTCCTTCTGTTTTACCTCTTGCATCTTCTTTAAGCATAGTATAGTTTCATATTATTTTCCAGAATTTAGCTTCTCCTAGCTCTCATCTCTTGATCACAATTTTACAGTGGCTGGTTGGTTTCTCTCACCATCCCACATAGTACTTAATTTAAAGCTGTCCTCACCAGCTTAGCCAAACAATGGCTAAAGATGCCTTTCCCAATCTTTGTTATATATGATATATATATATATATATATATATATATATATATATAT
>NW_017729005.1:420268-424496 GCF_001723915.1 Gavialis gangeticus | reverse complement strand
ATATATATATATATATGCAGGAGCAATGTAAACATAAATAAACTTTGAGAAGCAGAATTAAGCAACACTGGTGCAAACTGTAAATTGTGATCTTGCCATTGTAATATGCAATTTGAACTTTTGGTATGTGGGTAGCTACATAAATAAGGAACTACATATGATGGGGACACACTCCTTCAAATATTTCTTAGTTTCTAGGGTTGGAAGGGACCTGAACAGATCATCAAGTCTGACCCCCTGCCCTGGGCAGGAACGAGTGTTGGGATCATAATGCCCCAGCCAGATATGTATCCAACCTCCTCCTGAAGACCCCCAAGGGAAAGCACCACCTCTCTTGGGAGCCCATTCCAGAGCTTAGCAGCCCTAACCACAAAGTAATGCCTCCTGATATCAAGCCTGAACCTCCTCTCCATCAATCTGTGGCCGTTATTCCTTTTTATCCCAGGTGGTGCCTGGGAGAACAGAGCCTCACCTATTTTCTGTTGGTCCCCCCCGGTGAGTTTATAGACGGCCACCAGATCCCCACTCAGTCTTCTCTTGTGGAGACTAAATAGATTCAGGCCCTTTAGTCTATCTTCGTAGGGTCTGCCCTGCTGCCTCCTGACCATGCAAATGGCCCTCTGCTGGACCCTCTCAAGATTAGCCACATCCCTCTTGAAGAGCAGCACCCAGAACTGGATGCAGTACTCCAACTGTGGCCTGACCAGTGCCCCATACAGGGGGAGTATCACCTCCCTGGACCTGCTTGAGATGCACCTATAGATGCACGACAAAGTGACCGCTTCCATGCACTGGCAGCTCATGTCTATCCTGGAGTCAACAATGACTCCAAGATCCCTTTCAGCTGCTGTGTTGTTGAGAAGGGTGTTCCCCAGCCTATAGGTATGTTGTAGATTCCTTCTCCCTAGATGTAGCACCTTGCACTTGTCAATTCTGAATTTTAACCGACTTAGATCACCCAGATAATTTTGGATAAAGGATAAAGACATAATTTTGTGATATTTTATTGCTAGGTTCAGCAAGTTATAAGTGTGCTTAAGGCCCCTTCTCTAATAACTTTGAGAAATAAACATTCCTGAATGAAGACCTCTGAAACAGCACTAGTAAATGTTTTGTATCTAACACTCCTCCTTGCTAACAAGCATGGGAAAGTTACATATGCAGTGATTACCCCAAGCCAATATTGCAGTATTGCTATTTTACATAACCTGTGATATGCATAGCCTACATTCTCTTGTCAGCGCACAAACCTGCAAAACTCATTTATGAGACTGGCACTTGTATTCATGGAGGGAATAGCCCTTCCACAGTATGGAAGGAAGTCAGATCTCTCTTGTACAAGGATTGGTCCCTGCTAGTTACACAAATTAGCTGGAAGGGAACAAAGGGCAGAGCCTAACCCTGACCCCACTGCTTGGAGTAGCTGGTGGCAGGGCAAAGATATTTTTCAGCTGTTGAAAGTATGATGGAGTTGCTGAGTTACCTTTTGTATTTCTGCTAAAGCAAAGCCTTCTGCACTTAGTCCATCATGGGCAGAGGCTTAAAAGCCAAAATCTGACCCCTAATTACAGAGAGAGAGCCGGTGATCTCCTCTGGCTATTCAGAACAGTCTGGAAAGAAATGCACTCCAAACACAAAACTTCCACAGTCTCTGTCCTAGACCTACAGGCATGTATTTAACTATTATTTACCATTTAATCATGTCATTACTCTCTAATTTACTTGAGAATGTGTTTTCCTCTCATTAAAACTTTTGTGATGATCACTGCCAAGTCTGCCCACCAGTGTTCTGCACCCTACCCTTGTGGTTGTTTTGTGACTATTTGATAACTTTTCATTGATATTCTTCCAACAATAGCATCTAAAATTAACTGGGTCAGTTTTTACATAACTTCCTGAGTCATCAGGCGACGTGTCCTAAATAAATATGTCCATGCAGGAGTCAAATGATAGTTGACCCTTCCAGCACCAGACTACAGCTAATGCACTTTGCAAATCTTGCTGTGTGTTAGAAGAGCAAGCTATTTTCCTGGGGTTTGATCCTGCCCTTTTTGGTCAGACAAAACTTCCTTTGAAGACAGTCAGAGACTTGCCAGCATTCCCAGGATCTAGCATTTAGTGAAGCTGGGGGGGAAGGAAAAAAGATTCTCCATGTAATGCCAAATACATTCTCATGAAGGACATTCTCCAAGAAGCTGAAGTTATGAAAGCAGTACTAAGACACCTGAGTTTTAAAAAGATAAATACCTGGCCTCTAGGCAGTGACTGGTGATTTCTTGTTTTTCAGACCATAGAAGGAAGCTCAGTAACACATTAAATTACAGATCTCAAGCAGACATTTAATTTAGATTAAATTAGACAGTAATACTATGTTAAATAAATACCAATGGTCTCAGAGACTCATTGTTTGAGGATTACCAATTTATGTAATAGATGTTTTTATTACATGGTTATTAGTTCTACAGTAATAGCTTTTTATCATTAATTGGTCTTTGATTCCTAGAACTTATATGATCCTAACCTTATTAAGTACATATTTAAGGATACATGGGATATCTAACTGAGGGACAGATCGTACTGACTGTGTGTTGGCATGAGGGTATAAAACAGAGAATGCAGGAGCCTACCTGTCAGTTGTAGGCATGATGGCCTGACTTCCGGACTCACATGCAACACTTCTTTTAGTCCATCAGACTATCTCTTGAATACTCCAGCACCAATATTTCCTTTTTAGACACTATGATCAATATCCAGAATGGTAAAATACAGACCACCATACACAAGAGACCCATGGATGAACATACATATCTGCACAGAACCAGCAATAACCTAAAAATACCAATAAAGCTTTAATATACAGCCAAGCCCTCCGATACCATTGAATTCACATTGAGAACACCCATCATCGTCACCTCACAAATCTCAAAAGACCTTTTCTCAACAAGGACACTCCTCCAGAGAGACAGATCATTTTTGAAAGAGCCACCCAGATACCACATGAAGAAATGCTGCAGTGCAAAAAGAAAATCCCTATGAATCACACACCATTAGTTATGACATACCATCCTTCTCTGGAATCTATAAGGAAAATCCTCAAACAATTGCAATGCATACTAGAAGAAGACCCAATTTTTAAAGAGATTTTCCCAGAACCACCCATCCTAGCCTTCAAACAATTGGTAATGCATAGGGAGTGCACACTGGTACACATGCACTCCCTGAGCTTAGCAGTGCACCCCTGCAAAAAGGCACTGCTGACACTGCCAGCGGCACCTGCGAGCAGTCACCACTTACCACACCACCAACAGCGTCTGCAGGTGGTCATCCCCCGCCCCGCTAACAGCCCTGCAGCTGCTTGTGGGAGCTCACTGTTCACTACCGCCACACTCCTGCTGCCAACAGCACTACCACTGCCGCCGCAGTCTGCGGGATCTCGCTGTGCCCCCCCGGCCTCCGGGGACATGCAGCGTTCATGCTTCAAACAATCACCAAACCTCACCAAGCTCATCACTAGAAGCCAAGTTCTTACAGCCCAAAACACACCAAATGGATCCAAACCATGCCAGGACAAGAAATATAAAATCTGCCAATATATCTCCACCACCCCCACAATAACTATACCCCACAACAGAGCCATCACCATTCCTGGATCTTACACCTGCACCTCCAGAAATGTAATACATCATATTCAGTACACTAAATGCTCTTATGAAAAATATGTAAGAGAAACCAAACAACAACTGCATACCTGAATGAACATACACCAAAAATCTCTCAAAGACAAAAATACCTAATTACCTGTGGGTGCACACTTCTCACAAAACAACCACTCTCTCCAATCTCGCAGTTCTAATCCTCAAAAGAAAATCACAAAACACCTTTCATAGACGAGCCTAAAAACTTTACTTCATAAATCTACCAGATATAAAAATCAAGGACTAAATATAGACATTGGATTTATGGCACATTTTAATCTGCCTGCCACCCAGTAACCCTCGGTAACTTCCCTACATTTTACCAGCTATATTCCATCACCAGGTCAACATTTCCCCTCTTCCCCCCACTCCCAACTACCTATCTCACACCTATGGTCTCCCATGGCCTCTGATCCTCACCACCACACATTTGCATTTTCACAGACCTCCATTTTGCATATTGGCTTCTATTCAATCCAGGAGAACACAAAACAACAGCAGACTCTCCCTATGCCTGAAGAAGGGTGTTTGTG
>NW_017729005.1:414071-415268 GCF_001723915.1 Gavialis gangeticus | reverse complement strand
CCCAACTACCTATCTCACACCTATGGTCTCCCATGGCCTCTGATCCTCACCACCACACATTTGCATTTTCACAGACCTCCATTTTGCATATTGGCTTCTATTCAATCCAGGAGAACACAAAACAACAGCAGACTCTCCCTATGCCTGAAGAAGGGTGTTTGTGCCCAAAAGCTTGCAAAGAAAAACTTTTATTTAGTTGGTCTAATAAAAGTCATCACATTTACCCAAAGAACCTTGTCTGCCTTTGGTCTATCTAGGTACTTAAGACAGTGGCCATTATCACCTGAGCATCAGCATACTCCTCCAGTTAGGAAAAAATTGTGCACTCCCACCACTCTATGGGAAGACCAGTACTCACAAGTCCTCCTTTACATGCCAAGAGGAAAGCATCAAGTAAGAAGAGCCCAGTCTCTTCTCTCAGCTCTTCCACACTATCCAGGACAGGGATTTCATTTCCATCTCTTACATTCCCAGTTATACACAATTTTATATCCTTCATGCTACATTATAGACAGAGGAAATTAGAAGCAAGATACAAGATAAGAGGTTGATTGCAATTTTAGAGCTGTCACAATGCTAAGTCACGAAGCCTTGGGGATAAGTTGATGAGATGAGCCAGACAGAAACTCCATCTGGTAGTAGCAGCTGCAGACCTTTAGACATTCAGAAACCTTTCTATAGTGTTGACTCAACTTTCTCTACCATATGCTTTGTTCCAAATCTCTCCCTCTATTTCTCTCACAATGTCTTTTCCTCAACTTCACAGTAAACCTGCCCCATTTATCCATTTCTCTTCTGCCATCTGCCTATCCTTTCCCTTACCCCCATTTTCCCACTTGGCTTATCGCCTCCTCAGTAGAGCTGTCTGGGAAACAATTTATTCATCCTGTGATTCTTCTAAAAACAATTTTTAAATGTATTAAGACTAAACTAAGTTTTTTTAAGATATCAGGGGGGTGGGGGGAGGGAAGAGAAGGTGAGAAAAAAAATTCCAGGGAACAAAAAGGCGGCGTACGCCCGGTGGAAGGGGGGTGAAATCTCCAAAGAGGAGTATACCTCCTCTGCTCGGGCCTGTAGGCGAGCTGTTAGGAAGGCCAAGGCGGACATAGAGCTCGGATTAGCGTCCAAGATTAAGGATAACAAAAAGTCCTTTTTCAAATATATTGGGAGGATGAAGAAGGCGCCGGGTAATGTGGG
>NW_017729005.1:407748-413858 GCF_001723915.1 Gavialis gangeticus | reverse complement strand
GGAGAGGAGGTATAGATTGGACATCCGCAAAAACTACTTCACAGTTAGGGCGGCTAGGAGCTGGAACCAACTTCCAAGGGAAGTGGTGCTGGCCCCTACCCTGGGGGTCTTTAAGAAGAGGCTGGATGCCTACCTGGCTGGACTCATTTGAGTGCTGTTTCTTGTTTTGGGGTTTTGTTGTTCTCCCGCCCTGGCGGGGGGTCGGGCTAGAAGATCTACTAGGTCCCTTCCAACCCTAAATCTATGAAACTATGAACCTATGAAATAATCTGGTTGTTACCATATTTACCTGGGCTGTGGTCCAGGTTAAAGTCCATGCTCTAAATGATGTGTCTGTACTAACAGGCTAATGGTTGATCTGGGGTCTCTCTTTCGTAAGTATTTTTTAGGAAAAAAAATTGAAAGATCTCAGGTTTGTCCAAATACGGCACAAGAAAATTCTTAAAATTGAACCTGGCTGCTCTACACCCAGGTGAGTAGAATCAAAATCTGTCTCATGTTCTCACTCTTTCCTTTTTTCATCATTCTACTGCATATAAATAGTCAGTGGATGAAGTACCTGAGCTTGGGTCTCCTTCATCCCAAGGGAGTATCCTGACCAGCTGAGTATTCTGGGATAGATGTGTGTATGTGAAGCCAGGTGCAAGTATACACACAAACACATCCACATATATACATTCACACTCTCTCTCAATCTTTCCAAAAAATCTTGGTTTTATTCCAGTGAGGATCAGAAACAAATTCTGAAACCCTACGTCTTTGGTGAAACAGATTGCTAGTTTTCCAGCCAACCCGAGTTTGATTCAGGACTCAGATGTGAAGATACATTCACAGCAAATTTGTGAGATGAAATCCAGAAAAATTACATAACTTGATTAAATTTGGAAGAGGATATCAGTGCTTCTGCCTGTACAAATAACTTTGTAGATTTTTTAAATACATGGGACAGATTCTCAGGTGATGTAAATCAGTGTAGCTCAAGTAAAGGTATTGAAGTGTTGCCAGATGACTGAAAAAGCTGAGCCTAGCTGAGGAGGTAGCCCCACATTTTTTAAAGTAATATAAACACCAAGTACATTACTTTTGAATTGCTACACCAGAATAATACTAGGCTTCTGATTTAAAACCGACAGTTCAGACATTCAAAACTGATTGCTGTTTACTGAAGATGGTCTACAGAATCCTGACAAGAAAAGCAAAATAGATTAAATGACCTTTCCAATGTATGCAGTTCTCTGAATCTCTGAATTAATGCTCTCGTTTTGGCATTCATCACACCAATATATCACATTAAATTAAGGGCTAGTGCATCAGCTGGTATAAATCAGCATATGCCAATCATTGAGGATCTGCCCCTTTATAACCATCCACTAGGCCTGTGCGACTCGGCAGCGATCCGATCCGGCCACTTTGGATGGCCACAATCCGATCTGGAGCTCCAGACTGGGTTTCTGCCTCGACCTGGCCGAAGCAGCTCCAAAGCTTTGGAGTCACTTCGGAGATCCAGCCATAGGGTATAATGGGGAATCAAGGAAATATCTATAACTTTGTTGTTTTTTGTCCAATTTGGATGAAACTTGCAGAGATGGTCGCTTCTGCTGAGAACATGAATCCTACCAAGTTTCAAGAAGATTGGTGCAGGGTTTTGGGGGGAACTGTACCCCAAATTCTTGAAAGCCAAACTCGTGTCACGGCTGTGTGTTATAACACAGGGGGGTCAAAACTGCAGGGCTGGTAGCTCTTACTGAGGCCACAAATCCTGCCAAGTTTCAAGGAGATCAGTGCAGGGGTTTGAGGGGAACTGCCCCTCAAGCTGCAGACAAGCAAAACTCGTGCCATGAGTGACACCGCGTGTGCTAAGGCACAGTGAGGTGACAGATGCAGGGATGGTAGCCCCTGCTGCGGCCACAACACCTGCCAGCTGTGGAGGAGATCAGTGCAGGGGGGTTCTGGGGCCCTGCACCACTAGCTGCTGACAGGTAAAACTCGTGCCAAGACTGTCTCTGTCCTGGGGCAGTTGATTGTCTTTATTGATTCTTTCCTCTACTTAGCCTGGTTTTGTAGGTGCTAATTGATGCTCTTTAAGTCATTATGTAGTAGGGAGGTCCTGTGTATTGAGCTGGTCCAGAGTCCCTGGTCCTGGAGTGAATCTTGATGGATTGATTGGTACCTGGTAACACAGCAGCTTAGCAGCCAGGCCTGCAGCAGTGTCTCCCCTCCCTGGCCCAAGCCAGACAGTCAGTCTCACAAGCACCCATGGCATGAGTTGTGCTTGTCTGCAGCTTGACGGGCAGTTCCCCCCAAACCCCTGCACTGAACTTCTTGAAACTTGGCAGGCTTTGTGGCCCTAGGAAGAGCTACCACCACTGCAGGTTTCACCATGCTATGTTGAAACAGCTAGATGTGACATGAGTTTTGCTTTCAAGAATTTGGGGTGCTGTTTCCCCCAAACCCCTGCACCGACCATCTTGAAACTCGGCAGGCTTTATGCTCTCTGCAGAGTCTACCACTCCTGAAAATTTCATCTAAATTGAACAAAAAACAACAAAGGTATAGATATGTTATTTTTTCCCCATTATACCCATGGCGGGATCTCCGAGGTGGCTCCGAAGCTCTTTGGAAGCTCCAAACCGCTTCGGGAAGCCAAATGAGGCAGCGCTTCGACCTGGATGTGCTGCTTCCCACCCTGAAGCATCTGAAGCCTCTCCAGACCTGAAGCTCTGTCCGAAGCCTCACACAGCCCTACCATCCACCATGCTGAGACCAAAGGGTTTTCAGTAAACAGGTCACTTTAGAGTTAATGATGAACTTCCTGGAACAAACTGGCACCCACTTTACCTGTGAACTCATCACTAGTAATAGAGGCCCATCACTTCCCATGGTTTAGACCCTAATGTTTAATAAATTCCATTTCATAATCTCAAGAGGGACATAAGGCAGTGCATTTCTAGGCGATTAATGAACATCTTGGGGAGTTAGTCACTTTGTCTCTGGCCTTCTGCCTGCTAGCACCACCTTAAACATGTTATAATCACCAAGAAATGCACTGCCTGTCATTTCTTGTTGCAGAGGTAAAATGTAAAATTGAACAAAACAAAGGAAATGGTGTTGAAACTGGGGTTTGAGCTGACTACTCACAGTCTTCTGTTAATTGCTGTTTCCAAATAAAATATATATTGAGCAATTTTCAACTATATCCTGTTTCAAAGTTTTGTAAGAATAAAGGACTTGATTATGGTGTCTTTGTTAATTTAAGTAGGCTCTAAAGGCACAGGGTAGGTTAAAATGGCCCCCCAAATAAGAGTACACTTGCAGATACCTGAGCTAGTTCAGGTTTAGAAAACACTAGTGAAGCTAAATCAACATAACACTCTGCAAGGACAAATTAACCCTACTGAGAAGCAGGAATAACAGGCAAAGTACCAAACTAGTGCAGCTATGCTGTTTCTGGGACTGGAGATAGTGGCTCCACATGGCATTGTACTGTGCTCTTTGGTGGTATCTCTACAAAGAACTGCTTTGTGCAATATTGACATGTCCCCAGTGCCAGAGCTAACTCTATACAACAACCTCCATCTCCTCTAATGTACAGCTCACATCACTGTCTTGTCAGGTTTGTCGTTATCAGAGAGAAAAGGCTGAAAGAGACCTGAGGTGAGGCCACTCATGCTTATGCTAGAGATCAAATTTATCTTCATTTGACCCCGGAATGATCAAAGGTGGTCACCAGCATCTAGCCCTCAGGCACAACAGAGCTAGACCTCAAAACTGGGGCCTCGGTTCAGAATTTACATAATTTAATTCTGATGTACATCCAGGTAAAAATAGCCAGAAGTAACATTTTCTACAAGTACTGAACATAAATTGTATGACTCAGCTTCACCTCAACCACTCTGAATTTTGAAAAATCTAGACGTGTGGTTCTCAATGGAGTTCAGTGAGATCATTTCATGGATGCCACAATGCAGGCACCACTGCTGTGGCCTCCATAGCCAGATGAAACTGCCTTGCATGCCTCATGTAGAGCCAAATCAGGAAGTGGCTGTGGCATGAATGGGCCCTTCTACCTACATTAGGTTTATCTGATAAACAGAACAGGGGCACAGCCACAGCCCTTTCTGGTTCAGCCCGGTAGATTCTTCCTGGAAACAGAGGCATGTGGGACAGTTCCACCAGGAGGCTGCAACAGCAGCCTGGGGAAACAGATAAATCTCCAGGGTGATGTGCCATTGCCATCAGGTGAAACGGTCCTACATGCCTCTGTTTCCAGAAGAAACATGGAGGGTTGGAGTAGGAACAGCTGTAACAAGGACAAGAGTGAGTGTTCTTGTCTGCATTAGGTGCATGAGTAGTTCCATCTGGCCATGGTAAGGCAGTGATGGATGTACCCTGTTGAGAACCACTGAGGTAACCTGAGGCAGCACAATAGTGGTGCTACATTCAGAAAAGTTGAGTGTGTGGGGAGGGGGGCTGCCTTGAATGTAAAAAAACACTGAGAACCACTGATCTATAGCAATATGATCCTATCATGCTATAGCAGGGGCAGGCAAATATGGTCTGTGGGCCAGATCTGGCCTGCTAGCCAATTTTATCCAGCCCACAGGATTTAGAAAATTAATATTTATCTGTCCCTGGCTGACTGTCAATGTTGACAGAAGCCAGGGGCAGTAGGACCCAGGGGAAGCTGCTGCCAGGATCAAGAAGCAAGGCTCAGCAATCTCCCCTTCCTCCCCCCTGGCCAGGAGCCTCATGCAGAGCAGAGGGTTCTGGCCTGGGCCCCTGGGGCTGTTCCTGCCTCCCTGCGCTGGAGGGAAATTCAGATAGGAAGGGCGGGGGGGGGCAGGGGAAGACTGTGGGCAAAGGGTTGGGTCAAGCAAGCTGCTGCAGTCCCAGCACTGCAGCTGGGAGCCACATGGAGCCAGAGCAGCCAGTTGAGGAGCGGAGGAGTGGTGGCAGCTGCAGACAGGGAAGCAGTGAAAGCAGCAGCAGGCAGTGTGTGGAAGGGGCAGCATGTGGGTATGCGGAGGTCAGCAACAACTGGGCAGGAGCACACGGTCCACACTGGTACACAAGGGCCAGGGCCAGCAGGGCCCAGAGTGGGGCGGCAGAAGCGTGGGGCTGGGCCAGCAAGGCTCTGGAGCTGGGCCAGCTCCCCCGCTCCCTGCTGATGCAGCCTGGCCTGGCTTCATTAAGTGCCTGCCAGCCCCCACCCCACGCTCCTGCCACCCTGCTCTGGGCTCCACTGGTGCTGGCCCCAGTGCACTGTGTGGGCTCTGTGCTCCTGCCCAGCAATCGCTGAGCTCCACATGTCTGCTTGCTGCCACTTCCCCTTGCCGCCACAGGCACTTGCTCATCACTACCCTGGCACCACTTGGTTCCTGGCTGCAGCACCAAGCCACAGGACACAGCAGGAGCCAGCCCCACCCCTGTGATTGTCGGCTGGTGCCATGCAGTGCTGGCTAGGCTGGGCTGGTTCCTGCTGCATCCTGCGGTCTCAGTCAAGCACCTGGGATGTGATGCTGGAGCAGCAAGCTGGGGCGGGGGGGAGGGGAGGAACAGGGAAATGACAGAAGAGCAGTGGTGGCAGACAGGGGAAGTGGCTGAAAGCGGGAGCCCAGGGCCCTGCCGATGCCCTGGAGCCAGAAGCAGCAGGAGTGCAGAGCCTGGGATTGGAGAAGTGCTGTGCGGGGACTCTGCCTGCCATGGGGAGGAGGGAGGCTGCAGGCAAATTCTCCCCCTCTACATATGTCACAATCTTCCTCAGATACCCTCCCCTCCACACACTCACAGCCCACCACAAACCCCACACCCACCCACACCAGATATCCACACACACCAACATGCTCCCCCCCTCCACATACACTCACACCCCCCAACAAACCTTCCCACATGCCCACACCCTCCCCCACACCCCTACACATGCCGCTATGAAACCATTGTTACTGCATTGTCTTTTAGCACTTCCTTTTCGAAGTGCTAAAAGATGACATAGTAACACCCTGTACTGCACCATGAGTGCCACGCATAGTTATGTACAGTTATTTTTAGGCACTACATCACCATGATGACAGGCTATAATGGGGGAGTGCATCACTATGGTGATATAGGTG
>NW_017729005.1:396425-402748 GCF_001723915.1 Gavialis gangeticus | reverse complement strand
ATGTCACAATCTTCCTCAGATACCCTCCCCTCCACACACTCACAGCCCACCACAAACCCCACACCCACCCACACCAGATATCCACACACACCAACATGCTCCCCCCCTCCACATACACTCACACCCCCCAACAAACCTTCCCACATGCCCACACCCTCCCCCACACCCCTACAACATACAAGACTGACTTCATTTTAAGCTATTGTGCAATCACCTCTATGTACACTACACAAACACATGTCAATCAGGACAAAAATATTCTTTGAAATCAAATTAATGAAAGTTGTATCAAATGTTTGATTTTTAAGCTATAATTTGGTAGTTTTCTGGTTCTGAGATTCATAGATTTCATAGGTTTTATAGGCATTAAGGCTGGAAGGGACCTCGGAAGATCATCAAGTCCAGCCCCTTGCCCCAGGTGCAGGAAGTCAGCTGAGGTCAATAGATTCCAGCTAGATAAATGTCCAAATGTCAATGGCAAACCCCTGCTGAAAGGAGTACTTCTGGAAGGGCAAAAGGAGGGACTTCTGGTGGCAAATGTCAGGGGTTAGGGCTGGGACTTCTAGTCCCAAGACAGCAACCAGGGTGTCAAGGTGCGGGGCTACCCTTGTGGCCCTTGACTACTTGCCAAAACTTGGTAAGCAGCCCTCCACCCAAAATAAATACCCGCCCCTGTGCTACAGATATGTCCATAAGAATAAAATCCCTCCATAGGACATTTTCTCTCAACTTCCCAGGGCCTCTAATATGATTAAATCGGAGTACTCCTAAATACCAGCAGTGATCTATGGAACTTTTTTCCAAGAACATTTAGAACTTTCTCTGGAAATCCTCATCACATAGATTTCTGGTTTTCTAAAGAGAAAATTTGAGCAGGTGGTAGTATCTACTTACACAGCCCACAAGATCCCTTATGAGTGATATGCAGTTGTCCTTCTGAGCCAGGATTGGGCCCACCGCTCTTGATCTCATTCACCAACCTGATCCAGCACACAGAGCTACATCATCTGGCCTAGGCTTGGAAATATGGCAGTAGAGGAGTGATGACAGTGATCACTGCCACCACTCCCCCGCTGCCAAATTCCCAGACTTGTGGGGAGCCCCACAGGTGGATGGAATAGCTCTGTGGGACAGATCTTGCCTGCATGCTGGAGGTTGAGCAACACTGTTTTACATAATACTCCAGTTGAGGTCTAAGCAGTATGAACTAAACTGATACTATCATCCCATGCATCCACATACAATATTTCTGTTAATGCAGCCCAAGATTTCATTTGGGATTTTTTTTGCAACAGTATCAAATTACTGACTCAAGTGGAGTTCAAGATCCATCATTGATCCCCAAATCCATTTCACCAAAACTGTTTACTAGCCAGTTACCCCTCACTTTGTATTTGTGGAATCTTTTCTTCCCTAGATGTATCCGATTCTCTCACTGGGTATAAACAGACAGGATAAACCAGGGGTCGATCCAGAGTGGGTGCAGTGGTACACTTGTACTCCTCCCCACTTTGATTCCTGCTCCACCCAAACTTTAAAGCTAACTGCCTGGAAGGGATAGTGGCATTTTTATTCAGACAAAACTGAGTCAATTGACTTAATGACTCATTGTAATCTATCTGATAACTGCCATTACAATCTACCTCTCCTCTCCTTTTTAGTGGTCTTGACATTCCACTATTCAAATGATCCTTTCTTCTGCAATTTTACTGTCTATTAGCCATCATGGTAATGTTTATCTTCTATTTCACAGTGTTGCAAACTGTTGTTAGCTCTAGCTAAAAACTTTAACTCAAGTCTGGTAATATTAACTCAGATGTAGAACTGGTTGACATTAAGGTACTGGAGGCACTGTTAAGACATTCTAGAAGACATAATGTTGTTTTATGAATCTGAATAAGATATATACCTTTAACTCCAATGACTATGGGACTAATGAAACAATATCTTTTGACTATTTTTTGCCAATTTGTGCTTTTTTTAAACTTAATATGTAATCTAACAAATGAGTGTATATTCCAAGAAAGTTAGCAAGCAAAATCAAAATCTGAAACTGAGTAATGTAGCAGTAAGTCCCTATCATATTAGTAAACCTTCAAGTTTCTCTTTAACTGGAGAAAAAAAATATATGTTGTGCTATATATGATGATGTGCCATACCATCTGCACCCCACTTTTGAAAATCCTAGATTTGCCCCTGGGATCAACCAAGAAAAAATCCTAAAGTAGGAGCAGTACACAGATCAGTGTGTTGACCACTTGCAAGTGGTCAAGTGTATATGTAAAAAACATTTCTCTCGTCTCAGTTTTGGCAAATCTAATAAGTCTTACTTCACTGGAAAGATTGGCATGCAGAGGGGCAGATCCAGGTGGGTGCAGTGGTGTAGTTGTAACCCCTTTTGATTCCTGGTCAACCCAAAGTTTACAACTACACGTCTGACAATAGCAGCAACATTTCTATTCAGGGATCGTTATAATCTACTTGATTTGTTCTAAACTTTTAATTCCATAGGTGTTAACAATTCACTCTTCCTTTTAATGGTCTAAAAGTTCCACTAATCAAGTGATCTGCAATTCTGCTGTCTGCTTACTGCTTCGGGTAATAGCCCCTATTTTGCAACCCTCAGAATCTTTTTAATTCTAGCTAAAAACATCAGGTGTGGAAATGTTAACTCAAGTAAGCTCGACTCAGGTGTAAAATAACTTTTAGTGATATACTGAATGCGTTGTCAAGATGCTCAAGACAACCAGATTTTGTTTTATGAATCTGAATGAGATATACATTTAATTCTAATAACTATAGGACTAATGAACAACATCTTTTGACTATTTTATGCCTAGTTAGTTGTGTTTTGTTTTATACCAAATATATGACATAACAAATTAATGACTATTCCAATAAAATTATTTGTTTTTGCTTCAGTCTTAAACTGAATATAGCCCTGGGCCCCTAGCACATTAATAAAGCTTCTGGTTTCATTTTAACTGGAGAAGAATATGTTCTTGTTGTGTTATATTTGATGATACACTACACCATATGCACCTCCCCCCACCTTTTCAAAATCCTAGATCCGCCCATGGGCACGAACCACAATGCTACATCTAAACATGGCCCAATTGTTCAGATCCAAATTTCACAGCTGGGATCTATCCCTATAGAATAAAAGAAAATGAATGAATTGGTCTGTGTGAGAGAGAGAGAGAGAGAGAGAGAGAGCAGTGATGAGGGTGTGTTAGGAGAAGGATAAGTGTGTGTAGTGTGTCGTGAATGATTAAGACAACGAATGTGTGAGTGTGTTTGTGCCAAAAAGGCAATGCACACATGGGAGGGGATTACTGGGATGTCTGAGTGCATGAGTGGGTGAGCAACAGTAGAAATTAATGTATATATGGGGCCAGAACAAAAGTCAGGGAACTAGATCTTCCTATATGAGACATAAACAGGAAAGGGAGCATTAAATGCTCATAGATAAATCATCCCCTCTGCTTCTGAAACTAGAGGGAAACTAAATCCAGAGATCTCCTTTGGTGATGCAGAAAGAGGACACGATATGGAAGCTTCTTTATAGGACCAGCCACTGGCTAGTTTCAAGAGTTGGGCTGAGGCAGAACTAAGTAGAACCTGGGAAAGAGCCATAAGAGATGTTTTCTGCAACAACAGCCCTCTGGGAATCCTGAAATAGGATACTGCTGACTCACCAGCATTATCTTAGAGTATATTTGAGGGAGAGTTCAAGTCCAGCACCCTGCAGGGAAGTCCAAGAAGCTATGTTATGATAGAGGCTAGAACAATGGAATTTGTAGGACATATTAATGAACCAACCTCCAAACCACATCCCCAGGAAACACAAAATTCACTTCTCCTCCAGACAATTGAAATGTGCCCCTATAAGCAGACCCCATACAATGTCCCTGTTGTAGTGAAAAATCTAGCCCTAAACTTTAAAACATAATGAATGTCTTCTTGTGGGTGGCTGATGAAAACAGGAAAGAAAATAAGCTTTGGTGAAAAAGTGTTAATAACAGATGTACAGCTTGGCTTCTGACTTTACACAACAAAACTACTGTCACTACTTTTCATACTTGCTCTAGAAGGTGAACTGGTTAATCAGCTCAACTTGATGTGTCAGCTACTGAAGTCCTGATCCCATTCTTTTGACCAAGATACAACCATACACACGATTAATTTTAGCCTGGGTGATCACAACCCAAAGGTCTGAAAAAACAAATTAGCTGAATCTGAGTGTGAGTAGTCATCAGATGAAGCAGTCATCATTCAAGTTCTGTTGCTGTTACTGGTGATACAGTCCCTTACATTTGTTGCTGGGACTTTTGGGGGCATATTCCAGGGTTCCTTAGTATCCAGTAGTCTGAGTCACACTTATTATTTTCCAGTGAATTGTGGGAAAACTTGTCTGTCCTAGGCATAGAGTGGAAATATGGGAAGGCACTGGAGGACTATTAATATTCAGGTAATTAAACCCGTGAATTCACTGCAACTTACTTGGGTTGGTTGATGACTAGGGCTGTATGAATGACGGAACAGAACAGCCGTGTTGACTCCAAACAAAAGTCGAAACAAAACACTGTTCTGTCGATACACAGAAATGCTGGTGGAAACTGAACACTTCCATTTCGCACAGCCCTATTGATTACCAGCCTGAGTGAAAATGGAACTGGAGGGCTATATCACAGTCCCAACTATGTGCCCTAGGCTGAGCTGAAAACACCACTTAATTTGGCACCTTAACTGCTCTGCTTCTATGTTTCTCACAAATTGCCAAAGCAAATGAAATTACGTGTTTTTCCTTCTTTACCCGTGATCCCACCTGTAGGCAGGTTCTGACAGTACAATGGCTCTCCCATGCAAAAAGTCTTGTCCGAAACACCTTCCAGGTGATTTTTTAAAAAATTATCTAAGACATTAATTCAGATCTTTGCATTTTCTCTACTACCACTTTACTCTCACTCATGGATACAAAATGGCATGCTCTTGCATGCCACATAGACTGTACAAGGTTTTGGAGCTTAGCTCTTGTGGAGAAGTATAACTGAATACACATCTTTGCAGTTAAGTAAAGGAAGAACTGATATTTAAAACAACAAATAGTAACAGTAACCAATGGCAATAATATACATTCTATGTAGCATATAAATCAGACCACAGATATTGACACTGTTCCTTTCTGATTTGCATGGTGCAGCATACAACTCCTATGGAGCCAATTAGCCTCAGTAGTTGGGGTATATGCGTCTGTATGCATGTGTATGTCTGACTTCAGCAAGGAACCATGGCCCTAATATCTCCCCATCCCTTTTTGGGTTTTGAATTTACTCAAGAGGCTAGAGAAGACTAGTCCCTGCACTCTCCTAAGAGTAGGGACGTGTGTATCTTTCTAATTCTTGTCCTTGCTGTACTGGAGGAAGAGGTTTATTGCACCTTTACGCAGCACCAAGATAAAGTCTGGGGAGAATTTCACTTCTAATTTAACTAGCGTCAGCCTAGCAAAGAACTGAGTTATTTTCTGGTTTGGACATTATCAAATAATTTTTCACTAAATTCTATTTGTGGGGCCACCTGTGCAACCCCACTTTCACCTTCACCTTATGACTAATATATATGCAGCGATTAAATTATGTCCACAGTTACCCCAGCAACCCCACTAAAAACAACAGCATTGCCTGGGACAGAGTTCAGCCCAGGGCCCCAGAACCATTATTATTGGTGACAATATCTAAGCCAGTTAGAACTCCCTTTGATTTTCAGATTGCAGGTTGAGTTTTACAAGGACAGGTAGTTAGGGGGGGAAAAAAAAAAGACTGCATAGTTTTAGTTGAGATTGGACAAAATAAATATAAAAATCATTGCAAGAAAATAAATGCAAATCCCTCATGGTCATTTTGACACTGTCACTTTTCAGAATAGGATGTCTGGTTTAAGTCTTCATAAGCAGTGTTTATATACAAAAAAACCACAAAAACCCCTAGCCTAGAACAGGGGTCGTCAGCCCACGGCCTGTCAAACCATCAGATGTGGCCTACAGATGTAAGGATCCAGCAGCATTTGTTGGTGGGGGTCTTCATCTGTAGGCACTCTCATATGGAGACAAGAGCTAGGTCATCTGCCTCTGACCTGGGTTGGGTCATTCTGGCCCACACCTGAAGATGACTCCCAAAAGGTTGCCTACCCTTGACCCAAAAGAACAACATCAAGGTTGCAAAGTCAAGCACTTTAAGTAGGAAATGCTTCAGTTTTATGCTCACAATCTTAATATTGCCCCCCCCCCCCACACACACACACACACTAAATTTGGGAGGGGTTCA
>NW_017729005.1:394047-396321 GCF_001723915.1 Gavialis gangeticus | reverse complement strand
CCCCCCCCCCCCACACACACACACACTAAATTAGGGAGGGGTTCAAAATGGTAGACAATCACAGTTACAACTTAATTATAACAATGAAGACAAAAAAAAGGACTGAATTATGCAGGCAACCAATCTGACTTCTGAGTGCTTGACTTTGCAACCCACATAATGTTTATTATGAAGATTTTATATGTAATTTCTCTGCATTCTTTTAAGGCATAAGAGCAAAACCAAGATTTGTAATAATCTCCTAATTGTACATTATTAGCTAGGTTTGAGTCATGAACATTCAGCAATGCAAAACAGAGCATTACCACTTAACCAACAATACTAGCCACATTAGAAGTGATCAAGAAAAGGTAGTTATCCCAAAGGGATAACGGTAATTATCCCATCAGGACCACCGATGCACAGTACTGTGAATGGTGGGGGGAACCTGGGGACACACACACACACACACACACTTTGTCTCCCACTTCCCCCCCTCCTCCACCCAAGGGAAATCCAATCCCTTATTAAGATCCCAGGAGATCACTAGGTCCTTGGGCCATGACCAGAGGCCTCCCACCTCAGCAACATTCCTCGCCCTGGTAAAGTTGCATTGCACTCCCAGTGCACTGCCTGCTGCTGTTTGGTAGCAACATAGATCCCATTAGGGTGTTGTTGTGCTTGTGTTGGCTTGCTACTAAAATGTTAATAAGGAAGGAAAGTGAGAAAAGAGAAGGAACAATTTTAGTCATTCGCAAGCAGAGCTTCAGCTGGTACAAACTGTCGTAGTTCCATAGATTTGCATCTAGATTGAAGAAAAATATATACAGAATTTAATGCAACAAAAATAAAGGCGCATCCCTCAGTGTATTTTTCCCTTGCCAATCCTTAAAGGTCTGCTGTAAGTAACAGAGATGTAAGAGTGTAGCCAGAACAGCCATAGTAGATGTGGCACCCCCCTGACAGCCACCCTAAGACTACTCCTCCCTTGGTCTCATCAGGGTACCACCCTATTATCCCATCAACCCCATCTTCCTAAAAAAAAATAGTGTAAAATTGGGAAGTTTACCTCAGAAACTGGGGTCTTAGGTGCCCCATTCGACACTGATCATCACAGGTAGGCCTCAGCCTGACCCAATCTTTTACCTCTATCTCTTGACCAGGGATTCTCTCTACAATTGGCTGCAGTCAACTTGCTCATTTAGTCTCTATCTCTGGGGCTTGAGCTCTGAGCACCCCCAAACCAGTTGCCTTTCCCTGAGGCTCGCTTCTCACTCTGGCCCCTTCCAGTAGCCCTTCCACGGGGCTTTCTGGCTGTAGCTTCTGCTAGCAACCTTCAGTCAGGGCTTTCAGGCACTGCCCCTGTGTTGTCTGTCTGTGCCTCTCTCTCTCTCTTTCAGCCTGCAGCCCTTAGCAGCTTTAAGTTGACTGCTACTCACAGTGCCTTCCCTGGGCAATTACAGTGGCCTCCCTTATCCCCTTCAGCCATTCCTATGCCTCATGGCTATAACAGACTGCAAAAAAGAATCATAAGTAGCTTACATATGAATGAGACGTGGTGCTAGACCAGAATGGCCTTCAGCCCAGGACCCAGGCTTGTCTAGTCTCCTTGCTTCCACCTCCTTCACCTGATCCATTTGCCTCACAACAGGCACAGGTGCTGCTAATTATCTACCCAGATGCCTGGCTTTCTGCTGCCTCGGGTTTGCGGCTGAGAGCCCTACAGCCCTTTTACTCTGTGCTTGTACCCGCTGCATTTTTGTAGCACCAGGTCTTAGAATAACAGGGGTTAGGGGCTCCTGTTAATACCCCTCCCTCTCCTCCTTCTCTCAAACTTGCGGTGGCAGGGGCTTGCTTCCTCTGAAGTCCCATTCAGTTTCCACATCAACGCCTCTTGCCTGCATTGGCAAATTCCACCCTCAGAGGCAAGGTTACTGCCTGTACCTATAAGCTCCCCATCTTGTTCTGGAACAACACACCACCTACACTCACTATTGCAGTTATAGTCTTCCTTATGGCTCCCCTTTGGCTGGCCCCACCTGTCAGGTCTCTACTCCATCAGAGAGCATCAGTAGGTTTTCCACAGGGTCCAAGTCCTACTCCAGCACTCCCTAGACCACAGAGCAATTGTGGCACTCTGTACACTCCTGCTTAGAAGTCTCTCCAACTTTACACCAGAGGCCAGCAACCTTTTTAAGCTGCAGACCAGCCCATTCTGACTCCGGGTCATGTAGCTACAGAGGGCTTTCCCTACACTGGCACTGAGACCAGACACCTGAGAGCTGCACTCCCACC
>NW_017729005.1:388981-393899 GCF_001723915.1 Gavialis gangeticus | reverse complement strand
CCCCCCCCCATTCCCCAACTGGGGCATAAGCACAGCTTCCAGCCAGAGGAGAGCTACTCCAGGCCTAGCCAGCTGGGTACTATAACAATGCTGCTTCTGCTTCTCCCTGCCCCCACTACCCACCTGTGGCATGGTCACAGCTGGAAGCTGCCCAGCCTCAGCACAGCTCTGCACCAGCTGGAAGCTGAACCCATGCTGCAGTCTTCGGGAGCAGGTACCGGAGGGGGGTGGGGGGAAAACAGAAGTGGCATGGGTACAGATTCTAGCTGGCAGAGGGCTGTACCAGAGCCAGGCAGGTTCCAGCTGTATCTGTGCTGCAGCTAGGTAGTGGGGTGGAGGAGAGTGGCAGCGGTGTGGACACAGCTGGATCCTGCCTGGCCCCAGTGCAGCTCCTCAGTGCTTGGCCCCAGCAGAGGCACAGGCAAAACTCTCCTTCTTCACAGGCTAGAGCCACTAGGTTTCATGGGTCAGATCTGGCTGACCATTGTTTTACATCATCTTTACCCACATAGGCCTATCAAATAATTCTCCACTGAATATTGATATTGCCTGCATGGCTTCAATGGGTTTCTTAAAGGTAACTGTCCCTATGCCTCAACTCTGGCCATCTTTGTTTACCTAGATGTCTGCACATGTTAAGTTCCTGCCATCCAGAATTTTAGTTTCCTTCAGCCAACCCTAAAGTTTCAGATACTCACAAAAACAGTGAGCCAGAGCTGCCCATCTTCTCATTTCTGTTAACTTCAGAAGAGATGGTTGGACTTTTTATCAATGGATGGCTATGAATCCTACCTCCCAGAGACCATCTCGAGTCCCAGTCTTCCCAGGACTGATTCCCTCTCACGCTATGAGGCTCTCTGAATATGTTGACCCTCAAGACCTTCCTCAGTGTTCAGAGGTCTTCTCTCCAGGTCAGATTTGTTCATAGTTTCTAGTGCCCTGTTTGTGCATTACTCATTTTTTAATTCCACTATAACCTCAGTCACTAGAATTTTTTTCCCTTTTAAAGAATCTCACATTGGCATTACACATTGGTACTAAAACAGTTAGTGATCTCTTGCAGTTCTTTACACCTTTGCTAAATAATTGATCATGAATACAAATGTAGCATCTAGCTAAACAGTCCACATTAAAAATCTTTAATGGCCCCAGGTCTAAGCAGCAGCCTGGGAATGATCTGAGGTTTGTGTGTGGAAAGATAAAGAAAGTTTAATACATGGTGAGTAAGCAGCGAGCTATACATAGTAGTGTTCTTTAATTTCATAGCTGTACTCTATTTTCATCAATTGTTTATCTCAGTTGTGAAACAAATCCTTGGCAAATTGAGGATTAGCCTCCAATTTATGCGGCTCATATTCACCAACACAGAAATCACTGAAATCTTTTATTTTTCTTCTTCATACACCTGACAAACTACAAAGCAGGCAGATACAGGTGTTCAGATGCACTCTGACAACAGCTCTTTTTATCTCCCTTTTTAAAAAATATTTTAGTCTTTACGCACGTGAAAACATCATGATGGTAAAGTAAGATCAAGCAAATCAAACATTTTTTTAAAAGCCTTTCAAGCAATTTTTAGGGAAATATGGGAGTTTAAACAGCACATTTATTTAGTTTTTATTTTTGTGCTGTCATATATCAGCACTGAAATCCTGATTCAGAACACATGCAATTTCCCTTTGAAGTTTTGGCTGCTTTTTAACGATGGCAAAAATAAAAAGATATAAAGAAATTAAACTGCAACAAAAATCATAAAACAGAGTCTTTGTGCTCTTGATTTATAAATTATTATTTTATATTTGTAAAAAGGTTGATTCCCAAGAGTGTCTCAAAGAAGACTCCCTCATGACACTCTTTTCTACATCAAAACCTTTCCTTTTAAGCTTTAGTTCTCTTTTTTCATCCCTTCTTTTTTCCCCAGTCAAAAATAAGGCTTTCTACTGTTATGTGTGATCACTGGTGAAATTAGTATCTAGAAGCAAGGAGGCAGAAGAAAATGAACATCAATATACCAAGCTCAGACTGTTTCTTAAAAAAAAGTACAAACATTTAAAATAAACAGGGTCTGAACAAATACATTTTTACAATGTCATCTTCTTCCACCCACCACCACGTCCTGAATTGCAGGATATTTGAATGAAAGAGTTGTACCTTTAGTCCTCTTAGTCAAATTGTGTAGTAACACTGGCATTTGGAAAGGCCATTTTGTAATATATATAAAAGAATGGAAGATTAACCTGTTCTGAGCAAAAACTTTCCTGTTCTTTTCCTCCCCTTAACTCAAAAACTGACACGGCTCCCCCTCTAAAGACAACAACACAACTATCCTCTAATTGACTTTGCACTGTTTTTCCTTCCTTAGTTGTGATTTCTCTCTGAAGGATTCTGAAGTGTATTAGTGTCAGCCTTAGTACCACTGGCATTAGCTATCGGGGAAGGAACTGACTACAACAGCCACCTGCCTCTGAGACAGGCTTTCACCTTCAATCTTAAACACACATTTAAAGTAACTTGAAGGTAAAATCAGGGACAGACATGAAAGTGACCAGATGTTTGAAGCAGACCATAAAATAATAGAGACACATTTCTCTATTTGTCATGGTGAATGCACATGTGTATATACGCACATATGTTTGTGTGCAGAATGATGTATGCAGAAGAGATTTGATAGCTGCGGAGGTGCAGAAGCAAAGTCTTGCTATAAGGAAATGGGTGTATTGGAGATTATAGTGAGGGTTGCAGAAGGGTTTGGCAGCTGCGAAGACAAGCAGTTTGCTGGGGTCCAGTTCACTCATGATAGTTCTCCCCTTATTTAACAACCCATGTTCCATTCACTTTCACCCCACTCTCTGTGACTTAGTACTTTAAAAGATGTGTTATTTGTGCCTTACTATATTCAAGCTAGCTTCAGCTCCTTGATCTTTTATGTTCAGTTCATGTGGCCTTGCAATTTTAGGGTCCATTATAATCTCACAGGGTATATACAGACATTCAGGGAGTTAGCGGGAGGTTAAATATGCCCACCTGATCTAACTTATTTCACCCAGGTATTGACCTTACACCTAGATTCCTAGTTAGGTCAATCTAAGTGTGTACTGTACAGAAGTTCAGGAAAGTTAGATCAGTCTAAAAATGGCCAACCCAACCTATGTTAACTATACCTCAGAAGTAGACTAACTTGATTGGGTCCAGTGAGACCAATCTAAATGAACTTCTATACAGTTTCCAGTGCAGCCCCAAGGCTGGGAAAGTCCAGCTGCTGGCCCCAGTCCTGGGGCCACACTTTTCCTAACCCCCTCACCTTCCTGGAATGAGGCTATTTTTAGCCCTCCAGCCCCTCCTCCTACCCCCAGGTGAAGAATTACCCCTGCAGACCCCCTCCACCTCTGAGCCCAACAAACCTCCCATTCTGCAAGCTACTCCTAGTGCTTTCTTCTATTTGCCAGTGGAAGTAAGTTGGAGTGGGTTTAGGGGCAGGCAGGATGGGAGGAGTTGGTTTTTCTGGGAATTGGAGGGTCAGGGAGTTAAAGATAGCCCCTGGTCCTGGGGGAGGAGAGAGCCCTCATCCCCCCCACCCCCACAAGCTCCCCACAGGCCCTGCTAGCCCGCTTATCCCGCTAAACCCTCATGGACCCCATGAACTCCCCTACAGACCCCACTTGCCCTCCTGATTCCTCTAGCCTCAGCTAGCCCTCCCCATCCCAACTTACCTTAGACTGGGCAACTATTTTTAACTCTATCTAACCTCCCAGAATACCGGTACATACCTGCATAATCGATATCAAGCATATAAGATTCATTTCTCCAGCTAGATATTCCCCAGTTATTTTTATGTTTGTTGCAAATAGATCTTCTTTTCTCATTAATATCTCAATTCCCAAAAGTCTTTTATGGAATTTTGTATTCAGAACATGGTGAAAAATTAACCGAAAGCAAAAACATTTTTAAAAAAATGAAAGCACTGTGCTGTGCATTATGGTGCATAGACATATCCTCAAAGGCTTAAAGTAAAAAAATATATTGTATATCCACCCTAAATATTCCTATACTAAATTTCATCAATCGTTCCTAAGTAAAAAGGAATATAGGAGTATCCTAAAAAAAAGTTCTTTTCTCTTTCTTTCTTATTAAAATATTTGTTATCCTATCTACTACTTTTAAGCTAAATTACACAATTAGTTTAAAACTTTTCTTCCCTCAGTTCTACTAGCTACTTTGTGCTCTATCTTCCCTTTCTCATTTCTGAATTCCCTCAAGTTTATGAACAGCCATACAGCACAAGTCTTGTAAGTGAAATATTACTGCTTCTGGCTTAACAATGTTACAACAACAGTCCCTATATACGTATATCTGAATGGCAAAAAATCCATAAGGGGAAAGGAATTACCATTTAAGGTGTACCCATACAGATAAAAAGTAAGAACAAATTAAGACTCAATTTCAAGGAATATGCTTTCTATATCTTTGTGAGCCAGTCTCCGAAAGGCAGTTATTTACACAAACAAAAGCTGAAGTAATTTAAAAGAAAAGTGGAAAAGATGTTCAATAGTACAGGGTGTTTATAAATTCCTTGTGCAACTTTAAAATTTAATAACTTTGAATGTACTCATGATAGAAGCAACCTATAAGCACCGCTTGAAAGCACAAATCATTAAGTTTTAACACAATACAGTTCAAATTTCTAAACTTCAACATAACAGCCATCTTTCGTGATGCATCATTCAATCCAATTTTCCAACTCATAGAAAACATTTTCCAGTTGCTGCTGAGTCATTTCATGAATTGCATTTGTGATCCTTACCCTATGCATAGCTTATACTGTAATAAAAAACTTCGTGAATTATGTTTTCAATCACTTTTACAGTTTGCTTCTATCATGAGTCAGTACTTCCCTAGTAGACACATCTCATTTTCAAGA
>NW_017729005.1:316054-388771 GCF_001723915.1 Gavialis gangeticus | reverse complement strand
ATCATGAGTCAGTACTTCCCTAGTAGAATAGAATCATTTTCTCTCTTTTTTTCTCTCTTCAAGATCATCAATGCTGTGATTATGTACAGTTCTTTTCTAAAAGTAGACTTCTGAAATCATAATTTTCCCTAAAGAATAAAGAGCTACTACCACAACAATCACAGTTGCTTTTGCCCTTTCATTACAAATTTGGTAAAAAACAATAGAGTTGCAACCATAATATACTGATAATGTTATTGAATGTCATAAAGCAAGGCTGAGTCAGGGCAATAGGATGGGAAATGAGGCCCTGAAGGAAAACAGGTTGCTCCAGAAGTATAGTGAGTAATTCAGTACCTTCTCTTCAGGTCAATGCTGAACAGCTACGAAAGGTATAGTGCAGCAGCTGTTGTCTTTTAGATGACAGAAACCCTGACTGTTCATGCATTTAAAGGATCCTATGTCAAGCATAAGTATTTACCTTGGAGACCATTTAGAACTCCTAACGCATTTTAAAATATTGTTTTTTACTCCCTGTCCTTAAAAAGACATTGTATAGTGTGCATGTACAGATAGGTGGATGCCTACCATCTGAGGGAAATATGATAAAATGGGTGAATGGTCTCTAGTAAGAAGGTGTCCAGTCCTGCTTCCTTTGAAGTCAACTGCAGAACTCTTCTTGCTCTTATGCAAAAGAAGATCAGGTAAGTAGTCTGCCAGGAACTGTGAAAACTTTCAAGATGAAAGATCTGGGTTACTGATATTTTACTGATGTTTTTCTTACTATTGATTTCTACTTTTAGTCCTATGGTAATACACTGAGAATCTACCTGATCTTTAGTACTGTGTTTAGAACACAGAATAGATGACAACCTATCTTTTCCATTTCTTGGCATGTATACTTTTCCTTCCTTTGCTTTCTTTTTCTTTTCTTTTCTTTTCCTCCCTGTGCCCAACTTTACTATGTCTGTGATAAAACACTAAATTTGGTCAGGCAGATTTAATTTCCCATTCTCTTTAAAAGCACTAGGTAAAAACTTATCTTCATTAAGTGCCACTGGAAGTCTGGCACCACATAACTAATCAGAGAATTCAGTAGCTTCATGTCCATGTGATGCCTCAAGTTCAAAGGGGACCAAGACATCCTGTTTGGTGTTTTGTTTCACTCAAGCTATTAAAACTGCCCAGGCCTCCTTGAGTGTTTTAAAGGTAATCTTTTCTATTCCTCATCAATAACCCAAGCCATTATAAAATCCAATGTCATCTTAGATAATTTTCAAATTTCTAACTTGGTTTTAAAATAAGGAAACAGTGGAATAGAAGGACAGTAGCTCTTGATAGATGTATGCATCCATTTGCCATATTCCTCTATGCTTTTGCTTAGGTCTTCTAATCAGCTTTTTCTTACTCTGCTGCCTCTACTCCAAGATGTAGGCATGGGTACTGGGAAATTTGCTAGAAATGTGTGTTCTTCAAGTGGGGGAGTGGGGGAAGTATGGATCAGTACACATACTTCATCTTCTAAAATGTTTTTTAAAACAACTACTTATACCTGATTCAAGTAGAAAAATAAAATTAAGCTCATAACATTACTTTCTTTTTATAAGCATATAAACATCATAATTTTTTATACAATCCTTTGAGCCAGCTTCTCCCTGAATTCAGTTTGAATCAACAGCTTATTACTTAATCCACAGATGTACTTCACTCTGTTCTCAGGGTCTGATGAAGACTATGTGACTTTAAGAAACTCACTCATTTGTTTGGTTGAATAAAAAATGGCATCTAGCATGTTTCTGTGAGCTTTTAGGGCCCACTTTTATCTTATGTTAAAACATTTTGGAACATTTAGAGGCCTGAACAGTTTCAAACTACCCTTATATGTTACTTAAAAATATATATTTCTGAACTTTTTACCATTTGCAGAAGTCATATTTAAACAAATAACCTGATCTCAAAAATTTCTCCATGGTATGAAAGTTCAAAAATTAAGAACCTCTGCTCATTTGGAAAAAATATATGAACTGTGCTTAAAAATAATGATTCTTGTTACAACTAGCTCTATTTTTAAAAAGAAACAATAATGGTAATGAGAGACTGTGGAAGCTAATAATTTTTCTATGAAAACTGTTGAAAGAAATGATGATGATAGAAGTAATTTTTTTTAAAAAGTGTTTGTGGAATTCTTCCATTTCTTGACCCGAAAAGTTCTAGCCTTTCAATGGGTAAAAAGCATAAAATTTTCCATGCAAATATGGTTTAATTTGTGAATAGGCCATTTTTCATTGAAAAAAAAGTCAGATGAAAAATACTGGCTAATTCTACTTGTGGAGTAAAAATCAAGCGCAAGAGATTGTAAGTTAATATATACCCACACATTTATTTTCAAAGGTTTGGGATCATACAGAAGCATCTTTCTAGAGGGTACTGGGATGAGGATGAGAAAGCTACACTTGAGAAGAGACAGAATAATATCCAATCCCTTTTATTTTTTATCATGAGCAAGCAACAGAACTGTGATGGATTGGCAGTATTTAGTTGTTCTTGTATGTTTTTATTCTTGGCTTGCTCTTCCTGTGCTGAACAAGAGCCCAGAAATCTGCCTCATGGTCCATATTATGCACTGTTTTTGAACCTTAATCAATGACAAAAAAGCCACACATGAAAAAAATGAACTACTTTCTATGTATCGAAAAGATATTTCCTTTTCTTAGAAAAGCTGCCTCTGCGTCTTCCAAGTCATTTTCACAAAACTGCAGCAAAGGTTAAAATTATTTAAGATAGCAGTTTTTTCATGTGAGGAAGTATTGGAAAGGTTTCTATGAGTATTTTTATACTATATTAATATCTATATAGCAGGATCTCTTCTTGGAAACATTAGTCATTTTATGCTCATAGAATAGTTCCACTTCACTCAGGACAACTGCTCAAGTGAGTAAGATTCCCATTGGGATTTTGCACTTATTTCAGGAAATTATATATTAAACACTGAAAACAACAGCACATTGTTATCATGTTCCAGTGTTTTCAACCTTTGCTGTTGTATGTACATTTTTACAATATTTAGTGTTTTTGTTAAATCCCCACTTCTGGAATCAAAAGATTGCATGGGAATTTCATCTTTCTAGCTCAGGTCTCAGTAACTAAAGGGCGATAAAAAGAAGCCCAAATTATTTTTTATGAAAATCATGGTGTTTTTAGAGCCTGCTTCAGAAAATTTTTACATTTGAATGTCTAATATTAATGTTCCACCTTGCCTTCAAACGTAGTGTGCAATATTGACAAAAGGAATTATTACTTTGAGTAAGAGTTTGAGGAACTGGCCCCATAATTAAAGTTTAACCACTTCAAAAATTATAATTCAAGAAGCTTTTTTTTCTTTTCTCTTTCTCAGTTGAAACAAGAAATATTTTCCTACTTTGTTTCACATTTGAAGTTCATTTTATCTGGAGGGGTTTCTTTGGTTGTTTTTTTTTTAAAGTAACAGCAAGCAGGACAATCGTTTGTAATCAAAGATAAACAATTCAAGAAAATATCATTAGGATTCCGGGTGCTGACATCAGTCAAGCATGAAGTGTACTTGATCCTGGGATAGTGTGAAAAAGATGAGTTTGCAGACCAAAAAACAGATGGCCCTTTATCACCCCATGGGGCTAAACACACAACAGCAAACTTCAGAGACGCCTTACCTTTACCCTGTCTGTCCCTATCAGGATAGACTCTGTTATATTAAGGGTTATTGCCTCTCTAGCCCTCCCTGTGATCAGCTTTTGAAGTCCATGGCCAAGAGGCCAGTGTGAGAATATCACCCCAGATAAGAGGTGTTTGCTTTGTGAAATATTCAGGACAAGAATCTGTGGAACCCTAGATAGTTCAGCAGGGAACCACAAACTCAAGCTAATATCTTCTAATCCCCTGTTGGTTTCAGAACTACCCACCATAAAAAGTATAACTAGCTGTTTATTTTTGCAGCCAAGAGATAACATCTTAAAGTTACAGTCTGCTTTAAATAATAGGGAGTGAAGCCCTAAGAAATGAGCTATCCACACTCATAATCAAAACTGTTCCTTCTTTTCCACCAAATGAGAAATAAACATTTTGTCTGTTATTTCTTTTTAATCAGAAATAGTGGTCAGAAATCACAAGAGAGACTTCTGTATCCAAATTACATATCTTCCATTCTTGAAGTTTTGAACCTTGGGCAATATGTTACAATTTTTTCCCATGGGACATGTAGCACATTTCTATTTATTACAAAGAACACTTACATTCTAAGACATAAATCATGCTCTTCTAATAAAGGCTTCACAAGTTCCCAAAGACAAGCCTAATTCCCAATGCACTGATGCTATAAAAGACCAGACACTCTGTTATGTAGAAATGCACATTTTGGAGACTTCTTTCTCCAGGGCCCAATCCTGTGAAATGCAAAAAGAGGTTTGCTAGTCATTAAGCATCATCAACTTCCATTAGTTCCAAAATGGCCTGAAACTTCACTTTCTCCTTATTTTTCCCCTGTTAAACAATATTTTTGTTGATATGGGGGGGGCAGTGTTTCTGTGTTTATGGTTCAGAATTTAAAGACTATGCCACTAAACTAAAACCCCCTACCCAGGTTCATTGCTATCATCGAGGAAAATAACACAAGAAGTAAAAGAGATAAAGGAAGAGCATCAAGTGATGGACTATACTTCTTTATGGTGCAGTAGGCCTTTTTTACCATTGTAATCTATCTTTCACCCTGTCCCACACAACTATTCTAAATCACATAACTAGCACCTGATGTATTCTGCAGATGGATTAGCACTGTCTGTGTAGAATACAGTATACAGGTGTTTTTTAACTTCCACTATTTAGTTAACTAGCAGACAGACATATCTTCTACGGGGGTGGAGGGAAAGGGAAGGAAATGGCTCCTGGATAATTCACCAAAGGGAAAAATAGTGAAAGATTAAGTCCAATCAACATTTGCTGTTAGTTGCCTATCTCCTTAGGTAGCCTATTTCATAGATTTTATAGGCATTAGGGCTGGAAGTCAGCTGGAATGAGATCACCCCAGCAAGATAAGCATCCAAGCATTTCTTAAAGGTATCCAGAGTACGTGCTTGCACCACTTCTGAGGGGAGTCTATTCCAGTCTCTAGAGACACGGACGGTAAAGTTTTTCCTAATGTCCAGTCTAAAACAGTCTTCCAGCAGTTTGTCCATTGGATCTTGTCTTCCTTTGGGGTGCCCTGGTGAACAGACATTCTCCCAGTTCTGAATGCACACCTCTTATATACTTACAGGCTACCACCAAGTCACACGTGAGTGTTCGCTTCTCCAGACTGAAGAGTCCCATGCCACTCAGCGTCTCCTCATATGGCCTGTTCACTTGACCTCTAAACATATGCATGCATCTCCTCTGGACTCTCTCAGGTTTCTCCACATCCTTTCTAAAGTGCAGAGCCTGGAATTGGATGCAATACTCCAGCTGAGGCCTCACTAAGGCCAAGTAGAGCAGGAGGGTGACTTCTTGGGTCTTGTTTGAGATGCATTGGTAGATGCAAGCCAGAGTTTTATTTGCTTTGCTGGCTGCAGCATTGCATTGGTGGCTCATGTTCATCTTGTGGTCAATCATGACCCCTGAGTCTCTTTCGGCCATGGTGCTAGTGAGTGTAGTACTGCTGAACCTATAAGTAAGATGTAGATTTTTTCCCCTGAGGTGGAGCACCTTGCATTTCTCCATGTTGAATGTCATTGGGTTTTGATCCCCCCACCTAGTGAGCCTGAATTGCCAGGTTGGCCTGAATTGCCTGGTAGTCCTGCATCCTGTCAGGCAGGGTGATCAGCTTGGGCTGGCGGAAAACCAATGCAAAGTAATTGTTGAGATTTGCTTTTTCTGGGTGTTGGTTGTTAGCTGCCCCATTTGAGTCAGCAAGGGCTCGATGTTGCCCTTGTTTTTTTTCTGACTTCCAGTGTATTTGAAGAAGGACTTTTTATTGTCCTTGATTCCTGTAGCCAGTTTGAGTTCAGTTTCAGCCTTGGCTTTTCTGGTCTGCTCCCTACAGATGCGCGCCAGTGCTGCATAATCCTCCTTAGTGGTATTTCCCGACATCCATCCTTTATGAGCTTCTCTTTCCAGGTTCAGGATGTCCATGAATTCCTACTGAGCCAAGGGGGTTTCCCAGTGATTATTCACTTGTCCCCTGACAATCTTAGTTTAAAGTCGTGTCAAGCAAGTCAGCCATTCTGGCAAAGAAGAGCTTCTTTTCCATCGGAGTGAAGTGGAGGTCATCCCTTCCCAATAAACTGCTGCCTCTCTCTCTGAAGTGTGGACTGTGATCAAAGAAGCCAAAGCCTTCATGATTGCACCAATGCCACAGTCTTCTTCTGACTTCTTCAATACGTCTCTCCCTCCTGAGCCCATGACCCGAAGGCAGGGGCGATGTGTAGGGGGTGCACATGGGTGCATGTGTACCCCCTGAACACGGCAGTGCACCCCCTACAAAAAGGCACCACCAACACTGTCAGCAGTACCTGCGGGCGGTCACCACTCACCAAACTGCTGCTGACAGTGCCGGTGGCATCTGCGGGTGGTCAGCGAACCCTGCTGGCCACCACTGATACTGGTGCCTGTGGGTGGTTGCCATCCCCTGGTCGGTGCTTGCCACCCTCCCGCCCGTGCCTGTGGGAGGTCCCCGCTCACTGCTGCAGTGCTCCTGCCACTTCCATGTTCCTGCCATGGGCACGGGTTGTTCATGACCAAAGGATCAAGGAGAAAACTACTTATAGCTCTTCCTGGAAACTATAAGCCACAGTGGCAGATATAACATGTAGGTGTGCTATTTATCCAGCTAAGCTCTGAAAATGTTTGGGACAATACAACCAGTGCCGAGGAGAGGACTGGACCAATTGAATGTGCTCTAAAAAATGTATCCAAAGTTTAGAGGCATGTAACTTAACCTTTAAATTCTAAAGTGTATCCTTTGCTAAGTGTAATCCTGTAGAAACTGCTATCTCAGTCAACTGCATGCTTCCTTTAGTTGAAATTTTCTCTGACTTTGGAAAATAAGGTAAAATATGCACTGATTTTGTATTTAAAAAATCTGCTTCTTTTGGGCCTGCATCAGGTGGACAGCCCAAAATACTGTAACTAAGTAGTTTGAGCACTGGTACCTTTGTATGGACAAGGTAACCAAACTTCTTCAAACTGGTCCAGCATATATCTGCATCTGAAGTCATGTATTTCTCAAACTACTGGATCCTATTCCACCTATTACATGTTTAAATGGACTAAGGAGCTACAAGTGATACTAATCAATCTTGTTTAAGACTGCGCACCCGTCAGGCCTTGATCATTCGGTCCCGCGCCACTCGGCTCTGGGTATGTAGGGTGATTCTTCACTCTGCCTCTACAGTCTCAGGGTGTTGATGTCTCTCCCCAGGCAGTCTTACCCCCAATCCTTCCTGCCATGACTTTGATGACTCTTTCAGTGGAGGGGTCCAGCCACCAGGGTTCATCTACCCAAGGCCTGAGGGCGCTGGTCTTCCGCGAGGCTCCAACCTCCTCTGTACCTCGCCCTGAACCCAGCCACGACGGAGTGCCGATGTTCTTTTGCGGGCTGCCCTCCCTTTTCAGGATCCTCTTCCAGGTCTCGCTCGAGTCCTAAGCTACCCGTTATGGGCCTACATGCCCATTTAGGTCCTCTATCTAGCAGAACCTTCCTTATTGCCAGGTGAGAGCCCTTGGCTTTCAGTTGTCCTATGTCCTGCTCTTCCCAAAAGTGGAAACAGCAACAACACACAAAAAAGAAACTAACAACAAAAGCTATATACAACTCCCATGACCCTCTAATTACTATCATCAGGCAGCTTAGTAATAGCATGCCCAAAATCGTGCAGCCCCACCACAAGCTATTCCCTCGGTGCCACCTTCTTCCCCTTTTTCTTCTCTCCTAGTGCAAGATCCATTAAACAGACCCTTGATGTCCCTCCCAGCACGGACTATTGATTTTCCTCTGAAGGGCTATCTCGGGTCTTCAGTTCTATTCTAAGTAGCCTCAGCTGTTGTTGTGGCCATTCGCCTCCCACTTGGGAAGATCCCAGGGGCCAGGCTATGCCTGTGAGGATCCCCCTTGACCCGGTGCCTTGCATCCCTTAGATCTCTCTCTTCTCCAGGGTTCTCCTCACCAGAGTACCTTACTTGCCTGTCCGGTCTCTGGAGCCTCCTCCCGGAGTCCTATTTTGACATGCAGCCTGGCCACCTCCTTTTCCCTTGATCTGGCAACGGTGTCTTCCTCTTGAGGGTCTCTGGGGCAACCTCCTCCCCTGTGAGAGGTGTTCTTGCCTGCTCCCTCCTCTGAGAGGGGTCCGGGGGATACTTCCCCTGTGCTCCTTCTCAGCCTCCTCTCCCCTTCTGCCTCACTGGCCAGCCTTCTTATTTCCCCGTGCCAGCTCTCCTCCCTCCAGCTGGCCGCACTTTTAAAAAGACGCGGCTAACAAGCCGCACGGGTCCCGCCGCCGCTTCCAGTCCTGCCACGGTTCCTGCTGCAGGTAAGGAGCTTTTGTTTGTTTTTCCCTTCATTGTGTCTCCCCTGGGGTGTGCCGGCCCCCGGGGTCCTCCTTGACCCTTCGGGGTCCATCTCTTGTATTTTCCCCGGGACAGACTGAAAATCCACCAATACACATATTTTTGTAATATGTGATCACCTTAGCCTTAAAATTAAGCAGCAAGAAGGAGGAGGAAAGATCTACCTTTTGTATTAACACTTTTCAAGGACTGAACAGGGTGGATGGATTAGGGTCACACTTACGCACTTACATCTATTTAAGCACCTAATAGGGGAGTAGGATCTGGCCTTAAGCTTTCAAAGGGAACTTAAAGGGTGCCTATACATGTACATCAGGGCTGCTCCAATGCACTCTAATTACATTAAATTAATTGAGTTTGCTGGAGCATGGTAATTACCGTGATCCAGTGTCGCGTGTATCAGTGAAAAATGGTAGTGGGGGCACTTTAACAAAAGCTTATTTGACAAGCTTTAATTAAAGTGTCCCTGCCGCCATTTTTCAGCATGGGGACACTGATACAGGTAACACTCCTGATGCTTTAATTAGTGCACCTCTTGCAGCCACTCTAATTAAAGTGCCCTTCCTCTCCCCCCAGCCTCCCAGAGCACATGTATAAATGCCCATTGAGTCTTTTTTAAGCCTTTTCATCTTTGATATTACATTTAGAAAGGATGCACGTATTATATAGCTAATTCACTTTTCAGTTCCACCCTAAAATACATAAGCAAATAGGTTCCTGTCCCAACCAAAACTCATTTTCCATTTCATGTACTGTCTTTAAGCCAAATTCCTTGTCTGACTTCTAAATACTATTGGCTAATATTTATTTTACAATAGCTGCCAAAGGTCCCAATCAGGACTGGAATTCTGTTATGCTAGGTCCTACAGCAATACAGATGAACATCTGATACCCCAAAGGCTAGGTACAGACATTCAAAAAGCCTGAGGTGGAATCGATCTAAGTTACACGGTTTTCTGTAAGCAGTATAGTTTAGATTGGTAGTGAACTGAACACACATTCACCCTTTGGAGGAGGGGCAAAACTTAGACTGAGTTCTGCCACTTTTAAACCAGTTTATATGTACCGAACTTCTGTTCTGTTACAAGTATAGACAGATTTTTCTTGCTGACCTTCTATTCTGTTATGGGTATGGGTACAGTTTCCAATTGCTCATACCGGTAAAAGTATAATATCTATACCTGGCAAAGATCTTACGATGTACACAAGGTGCTCTGCAACAGATATTACAAAACTCTATTTTAAGTTTTCTTAACAGTACAATTTCTTAGTTCCTGGAATAACCACAACAGTCATGGGCAGCATTTTATAAATCCCAAGGATGGTAGGTGGCAAAGTTTTGCTTATAGATACAACAAGCTTGAGACATTAAGTTTAGCTCCAGTTGAAACCTCTTCCAAAGTTCAGTGTGCATTAGTTCAGGAGTTTGGTTCGTAAATATAATGTAAATCCAATGGAGTGGAGAAACTTAAGAGGACTTCAAAAATGGGGTGGAAACCCTGAACAATGGAGAAAGCTACAAGAGACCACAGTAGATTGAAAAAGAAGAGCCAAATACTTAGTTTTGATACAAGAGAGCAGCAGCCATAAGCATCCATATAACAGCAAAAGGTAAGGCACCATCATCTTCCAGTTTCTGAAACTTCATAGATGTTAAGGACAAAAAATATCATAATAATAATTATTTGACTTCTTATATAACACAGGCTATAACATTTCACCGAGTGATTTCTGCATTAAGCCCACCACATCTGGAAGAGTGGCTTGATATATTAGAAAAAACATCCAGGCTTGAATGAAAGAGTTCAGATGATGAAGACTCCTCCATCCTACATTGGTGATTCAGTAGTTGATGACCCCGACTCTTAAATACGTATTCCTTATTAAATCTTCATCTGATCTCACTTCAGAATGCTAACACTACACTGTAATATGCTGCTGTCTACCAGACTAAAGTGCACTCTCCTATCAGAAGACTTTGCCCCATGTGTGAAGTTATAGCCAGAGCAGGAAGGCAGAGCAGAAATCAGGATGCAGACTTCCTATTTTTATTTTTTTTTTGGTTCTGAAAATAAACTCTATCCATCATTTTGCATTTCCTGACAAGGAGGTTGGTCTGCAAGATGGGAGAGTTTGCCTAATACAAGAACAGGGAACTGTACAGCAACCTTAATTGGCCACACATTTATTTGAAAAATATGGATACTTGGAATGTTTAAATGCCCTGTGCTTTAGGTGGCGGTCCTGTGACTAATGTGACCATCTGCATGCTGCAATGGGAAGGTGCTTTGTTCTCTCTCCAGGGGCTGGCAACATACAGCCCAACTCAGCCTGAGGAGCTTCTGGTTTTACCTGTGGAGCTGAGGGGTTTTCGCAGCATTTCAGTGGTGGGGGTGCTTCACCCAGCTGTAGCCAGGTGGTGAGGAAAAGCAGAGGCCTAGTTAGAAGCATTGCCCACCCTTGGATCCTTGCTGGACCCACTGTAAAATCCTGCCCACCACTGCTCTATACTGAAATGGAAAGGTGCTATGTTCCCTGTGCTGTGGTAGGTGGGAATGCATTGAATGCTTTAGAACTTTTTTTGCTAGTTCTTTTAAAGTAATTCATGATATAATATTTTTTTCAAGATGCTTAAAGACATAATTTTACTTCTTCAAAAAATGATCTACAAAACCAGCAAACCAACTGATTGCAGGCAATATAATCAGGTCAGAGCACATTAACCTAAATTGAGTTGGACCCCACAGCTTCTATATAATTGAGCAACTGTGCATCACTAATTTGGCACAGCAGTAAGTGGGTATCCAAACTGACACTAAATGATTTACTTCTTACAATGCCTTCAGTGGCATCTTGTCCTACTGCTAACTGTTAATCTCATTTTGCACCATGGTGTCAGATAGTCTCTTTGGGATAAGAGAGTGAAATAATAGGAAAATCTCCAACAAATCATTATAGCCTTTAACAAAATGCAATTTTTTTGGAAGATAAGAGTCCTGAAAACACCCCAAGTCTTAGCTGACACTTCTCTGTTTATTTTACCCTCTTTATGGAAAGATCAGCTTTTAAAGACCGGTTGTCTGACCTACTTACTTATGTGGTAAAATGATATCAGGGACATTATGCAGACATTATTTCAAGAAATCTACTATAAAACAAAGAGAAAGTACTTTGCGTAAGGATAGTGTTACTGAGATAAATTCTCCATTCGTGATAGCTAAATCTGAGAACACTGTCTTTACTAGACCCAACAAATTGCAAATTTATAACCAGATCTGCAAGTCCCTTTTTAGATCTGTGTGATTTGAAAATCCAAGTGGCATGACAGTACGACTTAGCAAGGACTACAGAAAGTAACTATAAGACAAAGTACAGGACATACCAGCTACATCTCAATGTTTCCTAGTAAGAGTCAGGAGTCCAACATTAAGTTGTAGACTCTCATACTTCTTGAATCTCTCTCCTATACTCAATCCCTCTCTGTCTCTACCTCTCTTCTCTTTTCTGCTTATTTTTCTTTTTTCTTTTTTTTTTTTAAAGATTGTTCATCACTCTGCTATCAAAATGTATTTTATATCTCTATACTCTTATACTGTACATTATGTTGGCACTTTATATTACACATTTTTAAACATTTTAGCCATAAAAATAGTATTTTTGAAGTTATTCAGACACAAGCAGACTTGCATCTTAAGTGTTTTGGGGTTAAGATCCACAGAGACCCTGATTCACCAGGGATCTTAATGTTATTAATAGTTATTGTGCATGAAGATCAAAAACAGTAGTATGTGGTCAAAATTTTGGTAAATTATTTATTGACCATGGGCTAAATGGCAGTGGAATGCCCATAGAAGTGCATGATGCACAGGGTACAGTCTAGGGGGAGAGATGCTACAACATTTTAAAGCAGAAAGCTAGTATGTAATAAGTTTACACAGGCTGAATAGAAAGATGATCTGTTAGGTTTGCACTTTCTGAGGACTGTGAATTGTGAAACAAATTAATATTAAACATTAATATTACTTCTTATACTTAGACAAATTATACACAAAGATACTTAACTACTAGTAATGGGATCAGATAAGGGTTTTAGCAGCATATATTTAGTAGGGCTGTGCAAAATTTCAGCAGCCATTTCATTTCAGAGGCGTTATGGGCCATTTTGGTGTCTGAAACACCAAATCCAAATTGAAATGGAAGGTTCAGAAACATGTCCAAAAAGAAATGAAGCATCCAAAACATTTCAGAAAAGTTTTCGAAAATTTTGGAGTTTCGGAGCCAGGCTTGCAGGGAAATAGCTGTACGCTGCAGTCCTGCCATGCAACTCAGCTCCGCAGGGAGCAGAGATCTGCACCAGGGTCTCCTCACTACCGCTGCCTGCCTGGCACTGCCCCAGCGACATGGGGCTGCACAGGGTGAGCCCCAGCAAGGAGACCCCCATCACAGATCTTTGCTCCCTGAGGAGCCAGGTCACGCGGCACAGCAGTGCTGGTCCCTGCCATGTGATCTACATCTACAGGAAGCACAGATCTGCACCAGGGTCTCCTCGCTGCTGTTGCCTGCCCCACGTAGCCCCATGTCACTGGGGCAGTGCAAACCAGGGAGCGGCACGGATCTGTGCTCCCTGTGGAGCCGAGTTGCAGGGCAGGGACCAACAGGCTTGCTCACCACTCTGTGCTGCTTTCTTGCCCCACGACCCAGCATGACAAGGATCAGAGATCTGCGTGGGGGTCTCCTCGCCTGCACAGAGGGCAGCAGCCCTCTCCCAGACAAGCCACCCACAGCCCCATCCTGCTCCCCACTGGGGCCCTGCAGCTCCCGTCCCCAAGCCCTGCCTGGCCAGGTAGGGCTGTGCAAAGCTTCCCTTGCAGCCTGTTCAAAACAGATTCAGCTGAGATGAAACAGGACAGTGATCCGAAACACTGAAAAGAATCACTGTCCTCTGAAATGGCTGAACCCATAACCGAATCGAAACACAGCCATTTTGCATAGCCCTAATATTTAGTGCCTTTTCATTCCTGTTAAAGTCCTGCTTCTCTTCCTAAAGCTTTCGACCACATCCTCAGTTACAGAAAAGTTACTTCCAGCGTCTTCAAGCTATGCTAGATTACGCCAAATGAGGATATTGCCTTTTCAGGTCACGTATATGTTCACAAGTAGCACTGTTAGAGGTAAAGCTGTCAGCTTGTGACCTGGGTTAAGAGAGGCTTTCAGCTCCATAGGGGTGCCATTCCCTCTTCACCCTGAAGACCTGTTGTAATGGTCATGATGCAGCTCTTAGAAGAGAGAAAGGCAACCTTCCCTTGCCTAGGGCTTCTCCTCACAGTTTTTGTAACTGATTTAACTCCCTTGAGTAGATTCAGTTACACTGATACTGAGGTGTTTTATAAACAGCATCCAGCACTGAAGGGTTGCACCAGTTTAACTAATTGCTTTTTTCTACCAATTTAGGTAACTTGATACAGAACTATGTGCAGATAAGGCCTTAGTATTTATATTGTGGGAGTAGTGGACTTTGACTAGGAAAGCACTATGCATTTTCTTGAGTCCATCCCTATTTAGGAAAGCACTTATGTACATATTTATACATTACACTTTAAGGCCCCAATCCTTTACTACATGCAAATTCAGCTTTCATGTAGTAAACTGACAACTGCAGCAAGGTGATTTGGGATCCCCAATGCTCAGGTTCCAGGCCCTAACAGAAGCTAGTACAGTGGGTGACCTACTCTAACTTCTATGCATGGCACAAGATCTGTAATGGATGTCGCACTATCGGAGGATCAGTGATGGGGGACCTAACATGCCACCACGTCCCATCCTGCCTGTTGTCACAGAACCAAACCCTGCTTTCTCATTCTTCATTTCAAGTGAAACGTGTGCTTAGTATTTCTGTGAGCAAGAAAATTGTTATAAAGAAAGGCAAAAGTAGACATCTCAAAGCAAACGTGAGTGAAATCATGACAGGTGGGAAGGAATAGACTACTTTACTCTGTTCTCTATACTGAATCAAATCAATATTTCTTGTACAGTACCTACAAAAAACGTCATTGAAGATCAGCCTCTTCTCCCTTAGAAAACTGAACAGGCAGGGAAGGAACATCAAGGCCAGTGGGGGGAAAAGTTTGCATAACAATGGAATTTTGAAAAAAAGGATAAGAAAGAGGAGACAAGATCAAAAACCACCATAAAATCTTTTTCCGTCCTTGCTCCAAAAGCCCCAAACATTTCAGCTAGATTTAAAAATAAAAATAAAAATCAGCATTTGTATTTTTAAAACTTCATAGCTTGAAAAAAAATCAAATTAGTTGAAAAATCTCTTTTTAGTAAAAAAAAAGTTTGACTTAGTTTATTTCATATGATACAAAATAAAATAAAATAAATGTTTGACTCAGTATATTTCATCAGAACCTTTGAGAGGAGAGATGATAATGGGAACTTCAGTGATATCAAAATACAGATAACCTTCATATAAACATATACACTTTGAAATCTTTTAATCAGTTATTTGGTGAGTTAGGGCTTTTAACATTGAATACATTTTAATTCCAATAAGGAATTAAATATAAAGAATTATAAAGGAAATACAAAAAATTGAGAGAGATATAATACAAAGAATGAACAGATATTAGATCTTGTTAAAAGTGAGCAACACTATTCAAGATTTTCTTTAATATGTTGTAAAAAAGTTCAATAAAGTTTTGTTTTCAAAACATGTCTATAGCTCTATCAGATTAACTCAGTTTATTCAGTCAAATTGACATGATAGTCATATGGAGAACTACGAGCTAGTATAAGCATACGTCTATATATAAAACGGTATATAGCAACTATGTAAGTACAACCAGTGGCTCTCCATTACTTTGAATATCTGCAGGAACTCAGAAGAGCTCTTGCATACGCGCTGTATTAGGTAAGGAGCAGTAGCACAAATTGAGTGGGGCAAGCAGGTCAGGAAGCCAATTCAGAGGAGACACCAGAATTGCAGCCTCATGGGAGCCCGTGCAATGATATCACTGACCAGGTGGGGGGACCCTGCACAGTGGCAGCAGTAGCTGGCATGCTGGGAAGCTGTACTGTGGCAGCAGCAGCTGGGATCTTTGGGATCCCACTTTGAGTTAATAGCACTCCTGCCCCTAACTCTCTGGCATTGATACCATTCCTCCCCTGCTCTTAAATCCTTCAGTGCACCTCCGCCCAGAGCACCAATATTGCTAGCTATGCCTCTCGTGAAGGGAGACATGTGCATGCATTGCATTGTGCTTAACCAAAGTCTGATCTCTTGAAAAAGACCAAGGAAACAGGGGTTGTGTCTGGAATCTCTGCAAGGGGTGGTGAAGGAATCCTTCCCTCAGGCCTACCAGCTGCTGCAACAGGGATACCCTGTGGCCAGAGGTGCAGCCTCAAGACAGCAGAAACCCCAGCAGCCTGTAGCTCAGTGTCTTTGCCCCTGTTCTCTACAGTTTAGATCCTCCATGAAGCAGAATTGTGCCAGTCCTTCCACTTTTAGTCCTTTCACATGCTCAGCCCATACATACTGGGTTACCCTACCAAAAGAAAAATAGCTCTAGCTGTTAGGACATATGGGGCAGAGGACAGATATTCTAGCTCTGGCATTACCATCATCCTATGTCACAACTGGGTTTCTAAGTTGCTGCAGCGTATGAGCTGTGGTTAGAGAAACTCAGAAATTCAGCCTTATGGTAAATACCTGACATTAAGTAGAGCCAGCAGAAAAGCTTTGTAGTATTAGTTTTCTGTTGGTGTTTTTGCTTACTATTCAGAAACTAAAACCTTGCAGGGGAGAAGTCTATGCTAAATTTAAGCAAATAAAATGCAAAAATGTGTGAGCTACGTATGTGAGCTATACATGAAGTAACATATATTTATTTGGGAAGTTTAACGGAGCAAATTTATTTCTATTGCATCTCAACTTACGACTTACGTCAGTTGGGTAACACCACCAGTTTATTTGCCCAAACGTTTTTTCATTTGTTTCTATCTTTATTTTTTTTCTCTCAGTTCCTTATGGCAAGGGCTTGCTGTTCTGTTAATACTTTACAGCTATTCCTCTGTGACTATGCTCTGAATGAAAGCCATAAAATTCTCCTCATCAAGAGCCCAGTGTCTCTCTAATGCTTTTTTACTAAGTGGAGCAAAGAGTCAAAGAATCAATTTTCCTTCTTTGATGTAAATGCCTTCATAATTCACAAGTACAACGACTGCATTAGGCCATCAAAAAGCAGGAAGAGCAATGTATTAAATGGGTACAAAGTACTAAAAGTTTATAAAGAAAAAAATGACAAAAATAGTTTGGCTACAGCTAAGGCTTGCAAAAGCATGTTAAAATTTCTGTGTATGCTTGCTTATTCTGGGGACAATTTTCAGCTCATGGAAGTAATCAATTATTATTTCTTTTGTGAATGCCTATTTAGATGATATCGGTAGTTCTTTAATATGAATGTCTATCTCTCTGATTTTGAGTGATTCTTGTTATATGCTGTATGCATAATTCTATATACCATAGCCAGTATGTTATGCTCTAAAAAGGTACAGTGGAATGTTGAGAATTTTGTTTTGGGGAAATAATAAATTCCTTTGGCTCTGTACAAAGGACTTTATTCATCCCTCAGGTACATGATTATTATCTGGCTCTATCTTGGCTTTCCCTTAACTTAAACAAGAGGGACTTACTGTAAATTATCTTTTTGTTTATATTGATATTGCTGTATATGTGCAGTTTCATGTCCTAAAAATCAACGATGGTTTCTGTAAGGGCTATGTAAAGAGGATGGAATGCATTTAGAATAGGACATGGAAGATCTAAAATGGATCTGATTTGATTTCAAAACAAAGAAAGTATGTCTCTTTACTTTCAGAGTGAAATTCATTCCTCCCTCCCTTTTGTGGGGGGACACATGGTGCATATTCAGTGTGAAAGATGGTTAGGAGAATGTTTTTAAGCAAGAGTAGCTCCCAGCTGCTAAACCCAGCCAGATAAATGTGGATCCAATGGCCAATGTTTCCCTCTGGGAAACTATTTCTGCAGCATTGTGAAGCCCATCTCCATTGCACAAAAATGGTGTTGAGCTAATTAGGACCATGATCCTATTTGTGCAGAATGGTAATGGAGATTGTGCAGCACAGAAGGACCTGTACAAAGAATGAATTTCACAACACTTCTAACAAACACTGAGATATGTAGATCATTGTTTGCATTTTTGTACATTTCACTATGCTCCCTGCCATCCCTGGGAAGCACAACCACTACACCAACCTTAAAGCAAATGCAGTTGCTGACCAGCCCTTGGCCCTATGTCCTAACTGTTCCCTTTCCAGATTTCCATTCTCCTGTGAGTGTGCAAGGGCTCTCATTATGCTGTTTCCTTACAGAGTACTGATAGTATACCAACATCCTGGTGCAACCTATTCTAGACAATGGAAATTTCTGTCTCTCTGTCCTTGATATTCCTTATAGTGTCTGGGTGCCAATAAGCTGTGCAGCTACAATACAAATCAGGAGTCCAAATGTACCACCAATGATGACAACGGCAAAACTCGTACTTCATTCTATTGACCTAATTTGTTTCAAGTTAGGTGGTCAGAAGGATAGAATTCCTCTAGGATTTTATGCCCAATCCTGCAAGATGCTGAGCACCCTTAATGCCATTATCATAATTCTCAAGATCTTTGTCATTAATGACAGCAGCAAATGTCCATTTTTAATATCTATCATATCATTATATCATAATCTCTATCATATTTATCATTCTTTAATTGACTTAAAATGCATTATATAGTCTCTGAATTCTAAAACCATTTTGTATAGCAGCATAAAATGTCAACCCTGTTTTATGTTTAGCAACTGCATGGTGTTTTATGTAATATTACACACTCCAGGTTATAACTGAGCAGTCCACTCCCACTCAATATTCTTGGCATAAAAATTATTTTGGTCAACAATTTCTGCAGTGGCCAATGATTGTGATGTGTTAAATTTGGAAACCAAATCTGAGGCATCTCAGAAGGACCTGATTTTATATAAAAGCTAAGCACCCTACAAATGAGGTCCTGTCATAAATTTGTCTTCCAAGAATTGAAGCTCCACAAAATCACTAGACCTATAAGAAAATTTTGGCCTTCATAAGTACATTGATCCCACTGAAGTCAACAGATTACATTGGTATGAAAATAATTCAACATCAGAATACAGTCTCTAAAGTTTAACTTGTTAAACATATTTTAAAATAAGCAATCCACTCCTCTTTGTAGAAGTGAGGACTTTTGAGAAGCATGACATCTTTGAAAGACTTTCTTGAATGCCATCCAAATTAATTTTAATACCTAAACAAAAATATTCCAAGAAAATATGCCAATAAATATGTCTTTACCAAAAGTAGTGAGTCACAAATGTTAAGTGTGTGATGCAATCACATAGGACATTATAGGTCCTAATATAACAGTGCTTCCTAGAAGACTTATCAACTCAGAAAAATACACCTATACATACATTTAGCAGTGACTTTATACCCGCCTAGTGGAGGTTCATGGCCTTCCACAGCGTCGAATCCAGCTGATACTAAGACAATGTCTGGGTCAAACTCACTGGCAATTGGCATAATCACAGTCCTGCAGAGTTAAAAGACAATCAGTTACAAAGTAAAACTCATACGTTTGCGCACCACACTGCTTGGCATGATTTCAAAACACCCACTATATGAAAACAAGATTGTATGCATCAGGTACATTACTACACTCCTTTAACTAAACCCATTCTCATTACCTTTAACGAAACAAAAGAAAGAAAAAAAAATGTTCCACTTATAATTCATTCTTTTTCTCTTCCACTTTTCTAGTTTTTAAAAAACAATTTGCAGGTACACGCAAAAGCCTCTAACATTACACACACATCTGTGCCTGTTTTATCCAGCTGCCTATAAAAAAAAAGCTGCATCTTCCAGGAGAGTGACTAATGGTATATAGAGTACACTCAAAGCCTGAATGGAAACCCGGACTGCTCCAGTTAGTGCGAACTTGGTGTAAATTTGCACTATAAATTTCTTTTGGGAAAATGTTTGCTTTCCAAACTTTTTTTTCTTAACATTTTTAAATGTTTGTCGAGGTGGGGGGTGACTCTAGCAAAGGAAAAACATGAAATTCCCTTAATCAGATCCAGACTATGATGTCGAACCTTTCCAAGGTCAAACAGAAGGAATGTGGCAACCACAAACTAGTGACAGCAACCCCTGCTGGTGTCAGTAAGATAATTCAGTGCTCCACATTCCCAGAGCTTCCCTTTTTTTAACCCTTTCTTTCACATTAGTTTTAAGCAAGCCTAGATTCAGGTTTTTGTTATTGCTTTTGTTTTAACTTTATCAGCATTTAACAAATGTTTGAGGCAAATTTATTTTTGAAAATGTAAAAAACAAACAGGATTCACAAATATATATTTTTAAACTGACTTTTCAAGATTTATACCTAAAACCTGGGTTCACACCAGCACGTGGTTCAAACAATGATACTTCAGGATCGATAACTGTTTAATTATTAAGTCAATTAGAATATTAGGAGTCAATTACAACAATAAAAATGCTATTAGAAATGAACTACAGGAAATCCAGGCTCAGGCTGAAATTAATCTTCAGTGTCCCAATACATGAGATAAACTGCTTTATTTCTTTCGGTGAATCTGATATCTTTTACTAGACCAACTTAAATAGTTGGAAACATTTTTTAGCATGCTTTTGGGTTTAAAAACCCTTCATCAGGCTGAGAAAGCCTCTGCAGTTGGTGTGTGCTCTTCCTGGACAGAATGAATATGCCTAACAAAGGGTTTTTAAATCTGAAATCTTGCTAAAAAAAAATTTCCAACTATTTAAGTTGGTCTAATAAAAGATATCAGATTCACCCAAAGAACCTTGTCTGTATGTCCTTAGACCAACATAGCTACAACCTACACCCTAATTTCAAGCAAGCACTCATTTATACTGTACATAGAAAAAATATATGTACTTAAAAAAATATGTACTTACTTAAACTTAGGTTTCATGTTAAATAGGTGTGACTATTAGCAATTTTCTCCTTTTTGGCATATATTTTTCTTCTGTATTTTTATTTTCTTTGTTTTATCCTGATATTCTACATGATATTTTCAACATTGAGCCATAATCTGTGTTTTTTTATTCACACCTTGATGGAGAACTTTGAGTATGCTCAAAAAGCCAAAAAGAACTAAATAAGGAAAATAGATCTTCTAGTAAATTGGTGGCTGTTGACCCATCTTGAATAGGATAGTGTTTAATGATTTAGTTATATGTAAAAGCTGTGTAAATGTCTTCTAGAGGCAGATTAGGATATGTCCATAAGGGTCTCAGGATAATGCAGCTATAGAGGATATTCCATTACAAAAAATCTAAAATAGGTTGAAAAAGCTACAATGAAAGAACATTCGGTTTGCAGAGCCAAATGTTCAAATGCAATATGAATGCCTATGTTAGGCCAAATGTTAGTTTGGCCTTCTTGTGTATATTTATTATGATATGCTCCCTTGTATTGTTACTACCTCATTCACCAAGCACCTTCAGCTTCTACCAGGAAGAAGGCATGAGTCCTACAGATTAAACTCATTCCCAGTGCAATCCAATTCCTCTGCAGTATACCAAACTAACCACGCTTCTGGGGTACCCCACACATTCTTTAGACTCTCTTGCCCCACTCTGTGAAGCATTTGTCCTTGTCCTACTGCCCTATATCTTTTTTTTACCCTCCAGTCTTTCCTACCCAGAGCATGGGGGCTGGACCCAATGATCTAAACTTCTGTGAATCTGTGAATTCATAATTTCTCATCCCCCTATATGCTAGGTCCTCCTTCTCTAGGTCACCAGGAGGGGGAGCATTGAGAACATGGGACAGAGTGATTGCAGGGTGAGTCCTGCATAGGCCTTGTAGTGCAAAGATGGAACCAGCTTAGTTACTCTGTGGGGATGTCACATAAACCATTGGATTGGCAAAGAGAAGCCAATTTGGTTTGTGTAGATTGGGGCTAGGGAAAAAAGTTACACATAAACTGGTATAAGTGATCAACAACTAATTCAAATCTGTGACATGACAGAAGTTCAGTGCATATAAAACACTTTCAAAGTGGCCAAAACCAGTTTATGATAAACCTGGACAGATGCAGTATCAGACTTAGCTGATTTAGATTAAATCAGTTTATTGAACTTCTGTCCCAGATCCCCTCCAGATTCAAGTTAACTTGCAATCCTCCAGCATGCTTTGTAATTCCCCACACCCTCATCCCCTTCATAGGGTGGGTGGGCTAGCCTTGTTCCAAGTTGTCTGCTCCAGCTGAGCAAGAAGGTATGCTCTAGCATGCCCAGTTTCCAGCCTAGGCCACTGTAGGCATGTGGCTGCATTTCCAGAATCAAAAGTGAATGTCTGTTCATTTGCGTATCAGTTCAGTTTAGGCATTTTAAACTACCTTGTGAAGATTGAATTGATTCCACCTGGGACTTTTGGACTGTCTGTACTTAGCTTGGGTCTTCAGAGAATTGAGTTTCTATGGAGCATAAGCAACCTGAGATTTTTTAGAACTGTATCACTTGATCAGATTTGGTCAGACTTTGATGCAGAAGGCACATCCATGGTACCAGAGCATTCTCACTGCCAAATTTCCAGTTCCTATTCTAAACAGAGGTACCAAAACACAGAACAAGATCTGGGGAGAAAATAGCTGTTTTTTAAATGTGTGAGGAGCAATGCGCTTTCTCCTGTAATTCAGTTCTGTGAAATAATTACACTATTTTAGCTGAAGTTTCCCCCCAAAAATCATGCAAGAAAAAACTCCAGAATAAAAAAATCCAGCTCAGACAGGTAAAATTTGACAGAGCTGTAAGCTACAGAAGAGAGAGTTTTATAATAGAAAATGCCAAAGAGCTATAGGTAGATCACTACTACTGTTGCCTGAAATAGCAGCATAAAACCTGTTGAGCAAAATACACAGAAATGCCTAAACAAAAACGGGATGGAGACTATGATGATAGCAACAGGAAGTGACAATGAGAATAGCATCTCTGCTCAGCTCTGCTGATAGATGATGAGTGAAAAACTAAACAAGTTTTTTTTTCTGAATATGTACAAAAACAAAATGTAGAAGTGGTGTCAACAAGAAGCAATTTATTTCACACCAAAGCAAGAAACTCTCTCCCAAAGCCCTGAGATCACAACCTGTGATAGAATATTGCAGGCAGCACTTCCCCTGAAGCCCACAAGGACTATGTGGCTTCCCACCCTTTCCATTCCATTTTGTCCTCCCCAGCTTCATACCAGGGTTAACTATTTCAATCCTTCCCTCTTTTCATAGAAAAAAATCAAATTGCAAATATCTATTGCAAAGATATTAAGGAAAACATAATCAGACTGAAAAGGCTGAAAAATCTATCCTTATTTTCTTCTAAAAATTACTGATCCTCTATAGTCCTAATGACAGGATTTGGTCCTCCTCATTTATGGAAGCTGTATGTTTCTAAGTTGACTCTTCTAACAACTGCTATGATCTTTGTACACAGGGAAAGTATGACAGACTAAAGATTGAGAGCAAAGGTCTTCTCCATTCTGTGTTTGGCATTCACACCAACTATTGCTGTTGTCTTAGGCAGGTCACAAAACTTCTCTGCCTGAATTCTGTCACATATCAAAGAAAGATGTTAAAAATATTTTTTCTGTACCTGTAAAGAAGCAAGAGTGAGTAATTAGTTCAAAAGCAATATACACATGCTAAATATAATCATAGGGCAGCTATGAACCTCAACAACTCCAACTCAACAACTTCTTTGTCATATTTGGACAAAAGTCCTTTGCAGAGGCAAAACTATAATTTTTGGCACTCTGGGACAACTGGATAGTGGCAGTGGCAGAGGTGGCAAGCACTCCTTGGCCACATTTTGAGTACTATGTCCCCTGCCCTCCCCTGGCCATAGGAGCTCAGCTGGAGAAGGCTTTGCTACCTGACTGTAGGAGTTGGGTGCTAGGACACAGCAGGAGTAGTCCTGTGCTGCCCAGCCCTACAAGCTAAGCTGCAGAAGTCCTGTGCTACCTGGACATAGGAGGGTCTTACCTGTCCTAGGGACTCAAAGACCCCTGCTGTTCCTGCTGCGTCCCTGATCCCAGCTCCTATGGCTCGACAGCACAGGCCTTCTTCAGCTTAGCTTCTAGGGCTGGGTGGCACAGGACTGGTCCTGAGGTGTCCCACCACACAGCTCCTACAGCTGGGTGGTATGGGGCTTCTCCAGCTCTGGCCAAAATGGGTAGAGTTGCTCCAGATACAGCAAAGATTCTGTGAGAGCAGAACATCATTCTAATGCCCCATCTAAGTTTGCTCCCAGGTCTGGTGCCCCTCTTGTTCCCCCTGTTAGTCCTTTGCAAAACATTTCAGCTGTGCAGACAAATCTGCAGCAACAACTTGGTTCCTTCTCACAGGCAGCAGTGAGCACTTGAAGATTTATCCTTTTCCTCCATCCATATATACAGGTTCATTTAAGGTGCATCAGGCACACTCCATGGGGCAGAGTAGGAGGAGGGCTGGGTCACCCCATGAACTGCCTCTGTTGAGTTTACACTGGAGGATGTTCCCCTAGTCCATGGCAATTCTCCTCTCATGACCTACAGCCAGAATCTTAACATAACAGAGGGGCTGGTCCAATCCTTTTTGAATCATAAAATTACATTTTGGCAGAGCCTAAAGAATCATCTTGTTAACCTTCCTGAATTCCTCAGATTACCCATGTGCAAAGTTGTGTGATCACAGCTGACAGGACTTGTGCTTATGTTGAGGCGGGTCAAAATATTGTTTTCCAAGCCCAACAAAAATGCCCCACCAGGCTTTGTAGACAAAGACTGTATTCATACTTAAAGGTAAGAACTCTTATTATCTTATCTACAGCTGGAATAAGAATGAAAAATTAGATTCAGGCAGTAGTGCCCCAAATACATACAGACTAGGGGCTAAATTCTGGTTTCAGGTATAGCAACCCAGCCTTAATGAAGCCAGCTGTACAATATGAGTGTCACAGAGCAGAATTTAGTACTAGAACCTCTCAGAGGCATCAGCTGAAATTACTGGTCTTGTCTGAATAGAACTAAAAGTTATATGTTAACTAAGACTTATACTCTCTCCTTCTTCCCTCGCTAAACAAAAAAAAGAAAACATGATAGAGAGGTTTTTTCCTTTCATTACCCTGTGTCCTACAGAGGCACAATTCTTTGTTATAGAGTCTTCACCTGAAAAGGTAGAGGTACTCAAGGTGCCCTGCTTTACTAAATATTTCTTTCTTGCTTATCACTGGGCGTGTCTACATGTGCACCCAACTGTGCAGTTGTTACTGTGTAGCAAGTACTAAATGACTGTGTAGTAACCGCCAGTACTGTGTAGTCCTGGTATAACACGGGTGGTTTCTGACCCTACTGCACAGTAGCAATTTGCTACTGAGCAGTAGCAGTGGTGTCACAGTTCATGCCCACAGGTGTTACTTCGACGTAGCTTATCGCTACAGTGATGTAGCGTCTTGTGTAGATGCACCCACTGTGTCACTAACATTTTAAATTCTTGAGCAGTAGATTTAGGGTTTAGATCACACAGAGGTCTAAATTGCTTTGTGAAGCCCTACAGTACTGACTCAAGCAACTATGGATCCTTCTTCAGCTTGATGGCAGTGGGAATGGAGCACCTAAGAAATTGAGATTCGTTTTTGTCCCAGAAAAGAGATTTCCCTATAGCACTAACATATTCAATTTGGATATGCTGCTGTCTGCAAAGAAGCCAAGGGATAGCTTCTAGTTGAGTACAGTCCTAAAGACAAATCAATCATGCGACTTTCCCCTTTCCTACCAGTCTTAACTTCAGATGCAAGACATTAAAGAGATTTTACCAGGGGACTCCATTAACTTGTTCTTATTTCTGTTATTTTTCTGTTCTATTTTATACTTTTATAAAACGTGACAAGGATACTTCTGAGCATTAGTTCTCCCTGGAGATATTTCAGAGAAGTAACCCAGCCAGGAATGCATCTCAGCATATGACCAAGCAAAGATAAACATCTCCAGAGAAAGGTTAAGTTGGATTGAATTACTGCTCTATTTGGACTAATTTTTCAATACAACAAGTAGTAAAGCAACCAACACAAAACAATAAGGATGTTAATTAATATAAATGAGAAGGAAAAGTCACTGTCCGCAACTTTCAGCTTCTACCAATTTATTGACTCTTATTCTAAAAACCAGCATTTTTCTCCCAAGGATCTCAAATAACTTTAAAATATTAATTAAGAAAGGCAATGGTCTAGAACCTCAGCCAATCCATCAGCCTAACTAGGACTTAGTTCAGTGTCCCTCTACAGTAGGCAGTGTTCTACCCAGTTCACAGATGGGTAAGCTGAGTCCGAGAACGGATAAAAGACATAGCTATCAGTGGGGAAGACCTGGGGAAAAAATAGATCAATTAGACTCCACATCCACTACTTTAACTACTAAGCCATATGTTATAAGAAGCACCTATTCTTTATTTAGTTTACTCATTCCCAAGTTTTGCTAAGTATATGTAACACATTAGTTCTCACAGAGCTAACTGAACCATGATGAGGGACTTCTTTCATTTTAATTAATATAGTGCTATATACAAAGTCTCTCGGTTTCAAGGTACAATACCACACCAAACATCTCAGATGTAGCCTTAGTGTGACCACAATAATGAATATGGCAATTACATATGTTTAAGGATGTTACTGAATCCAGGCTTATATAAATAGACCAGTAAAACTTGGAAGGCTGTTCCATAGGTCATCTAATACTTGTTGCTGTATAGTATGACTCTGTTATCTAGATATATATATATTTTTTTACATATTTTAACATATAAATAAATAATATAATATTGTGCAATTTACCTAGTCACCAAAATGAAAACTACTACAGGGTAATTTTTTCTGCATTTCTGGAATATGTATAACCATTTCATTATGCTCCATTAAACCTTCCTGAGTAACACTCCTTTGCCAAAATATGACAAAGTTAGGTAGCAGGTGTGCAGAGAAGCACTGCCTGTTGTGCTGACCACTGCTATCTCATTGGGTATGTCTGCATAATTCAGTGCCATACAGAGATGGCTGAGCTATCCTGCTTCAGAGTCTTGTTTAAAGCTAGTTCAGATATTTATTAGGGCAGTACAAAGCTTTGGTCACTGATTTGATTCAGAGGAGATTTGCCCCAATTCAGCAGCAAAATCTCCAAATCCAAAGGGAATCAGGAGACACATTAATCTCTCCAAATCGAATCAGAAGCCTCCAATTCAATTCGGAGAGATTCGATGACTCGACCATAGGCACAGCTTTATGTTTATTCTATGTACCTTGAGGCAGTCCATGGGTCAACTAAGTTCAATCAGGTGGCCATTTTTAATGTAATCTAACCTATCCCTAACCTCCCTGAATGCCTGTACATACCCTTACGATAATATGTTCCTACTGGAAAATCAGTGTCCATTAGTTATGAATACTTTAATTTAAAAAAAAAACCCTAGAAACTTTTCTGCCATGAAAGTAATAATATGGATTTATACATTCATATAACAAAGTCTTCTATTTTAAAATGTGGATGGGTGTAATGTGGAGCTTAGAACACATACTGTATTTCTGTCAAACCTAGGCATGATACAGTATATCCTTTTGGCTAGAAGTAAATAGTTATGAGTTTTACATTTCTGTTAATTCTCTTCTTTCAACAGAATTTTATCACACAAATCAATTAACTTGACCTAAAACTTTAATGTGGTAAACCAGCAAACCTTAAGCTGCCCATCAAATATGCTTGCCTATTACATATTAAAATGATTGTTTTTGAAAGGAAAAGGCAAGTTTTATAGTAATAAGAATAGCTACATATAGAAGTAAGTAAAAGTGCTGGATTTTATGGAATTCATTAAGTGAATGACAGTGTGCCATCCTGTCTATGGAGTTGCTTATAGCTAATGAAGACTATGTATTATCTTCAGAAGAATATATCTTTTGATGTGGTCTTTCCAAACTATCTGACCTAATAAAAAATTCCCTGACAAATTAACAATGTAAAAGCAAATAAAAAGGAAAATTTAGGAGCTAACATTCACATGTCAGAAGAATATTGACAGGTGTGCATTGGAAAGCATGAAAAGGTTATTACTTGGAATAAATGAAAGAACAGCACTTTTCATGAAGCAAAAGCCAGTTTGCTTGTTAGAGAGATCATAGAAAGAAACTAGCCAAGTCACAACATTCAAATCCCAACCTAGAGGTAAAATTTCTGAAAATTCAAGAAACTTTAGATTCCACATCAATGTCCTAGTATTCCTGAAAAAAACTGAGCCCATGTTTGAAATTTGGAGCCAGACATAAATTTCCATCAACTTCAGGGAACCCCTAGAAACTATTCTGGTTCAGGCCTACGTCACAGGGGGCAGGTTCAAGGAAGAAATGAAGTAGCATAATACATTTTATGCTTTCTCTTTTCCCTTGTTTGATTAATAAGTAAAATATTGAATTTACTATAGGTCATTGATGAATTAAAAAACTTGATTTGTCATTGATGGAGTGATTTAAAATAGTTTTCAGAACTGGAAAAAGTAAGAGAAATATAAAACAATTAACATTTTTCCCCCCAAAAATGTACTTTAACTTTTTTCCCTTAGGAGAGATGAGCCTAGAGGACATAAGTAAGAAAGTTTTTAGAAAAATTTCAGATTCAAAAGTTTGTATTGAACACATACAATCATTTTTTGTTCTACTATACCTGAATAAAAGGTTGGCCCAAAGTTTGAAATTTAGATCCAGATGCAGTATTGCCAAGTCTCATAATTTTTTGGTATTGTTCTTAAAGTCTATGCTCTGGGAATGTGAAAAAAACGTAGTGCTTTCTTTCTTTTTAGAGAGAGAGAGAGAGAGAGAGAGAGAGAGCGCGCGCAAGCTGTTTTTTACATTCCCAAAGCGTAGACTTTAAGTACAATGCCAAAAATCATGAGACCTGGCAACACTGCAGATGTAAAGTTTTGGGGGAAATATTTTTGTCATGAAATTTGCCAAATTTCTAAAAATTCTAATTTTGCTAAAATGGTGAAATTCTGCCACTTTTTCACACAGAAAAATCACATTTTCTAGAACGTATATAACCTTCTTCATGTGAAATATACTTTTCACGTGCTTTAATCAGGAACTATGTCAATAGAACACTTGGTTGTTCTTTATTTTTTTTTATACTCTCCCTCCACCTCCTCCTCCTGTATTTTACATATCCATTGTCTTAGACAGATTACATGGTCTAGGAATTAGTTGGAAATTTTCTCATGACTTATGTTATCTATTTCTCAGTCTATTTGTCATGACTTCTAAGGTATTGCCTGTGTTTCTTTTTCTTTTCTGCCTTAAGAAGCTTTATTGTAATGATTGCACAATGTTCTGGTTTCACAACTGTTCTATTGCTCACTTGGTCTTTGAACCAAAGAATTTTAGAAGTTGTGTTATAGGGTTAAACAGATGTTGTCAATTCTTAACATGTATTACCTCAGAGGAAAGGTGTACATATGTCTTGTTCCCGTCTACTTTGTCTTAATGAACAAAATGAAACGGTGAAATGCACAGATGTGGAAGGTTCCTTATGCTCATGCCAAGCACATCAACAAGGCGTCTCCCTGATCTATGGCAGGAAGAGGTTGATGCTACAGCCACTAGCAGTTTGCAAAACTTCCCTTCTAGTAAATGCAATACTGTTGGCACTTCGGAGTCTCAACAGTGCTATGAATCTCTCGCTGACTCAGTGATGCGCTATTTCTAAGGGCAAATCTTCATACTTGTTCATTCTTTTGCAAATATACATTTAAGTAGAGCAGCAGGATTTTGTTCCTATAGTCAAGAACACAGCACTACAGAGAAAACAGACATTAAACTAAACCAAACTAAATACCGTCTCTCTTAATGTGGCCTGGACTTAATTCCATGTAATTAGACATCAAGTAGCATAGCTTTAGTAGATATGCAGAGTCAGGGTCCTTAGAGTGATCTGCTGTAATCAACAACATGCTATTTGACCCCTTTTTGTCAAATGACAAAAAACTCTCAAAGGAAAGTTATTCATAGGAGAACATTCGTTCATGCTCATGATGCAATCTCTAGGTACTACACAGTATTAGAAACTACTACTGATTTTTGTAACAGTTCCAGCTACTGTTGACCTAGAAATCTGACCTGGTTTTGGCTCTGGGTTACTTCTGTCCTGCTTCTCTCAGATCCTCTTTTCCCCTCTCTTCTTTTCTCTCTGCCTTCCCCCCAGCAAAAGAAAAGAAATGACAACAGATCCTAAAGTAGAGTGAAAATTAGGTGTCAGTTTTTCCTAGTGGAGCAAACATAGCTATTCCAAACTAACTGAATGAAATCTCTTTGGAAGGTCTGAAATTAAAGATAGCTGAAGAAAAGTACCCAAGCTTCAGAAAGGAAGAGGTTGTTAAGTAGGCAGACATGTTAAAATAAAAACATACCATCTCACAGGGTACTTCAAATTTCATTTAAGGCACCACCAATTTAGTGCAAAGTCCTGATGAGAATCAAAGAGATGGAAAAATTTGAGAGATAATGGTCCTGATCTAGCACAATAGAAGTCAATGGGAATTTGCAGCTGAATTCAATGGATTCCAGAAATTGGTCTTCATATGTAAAATCCAAAAGGAATACCTCTCATATAGAAGGAAAAGTACAAATAATAATAAAACAATAGCATCAAAACAAAATTTAATACAGAACAATAACACCAAAAGAATTAATTTTAAAATATTTATCCAAAGAAATATCCGAAGTAGAAATCAAGAGACACAACCCTCCCTGCACTCAGGGAAGGAAATACATTCAGAGGTGAGCACATGGCAGAGTGTGGACTGGTATGCAACAAGGTCACTTTAAAAACTCTACTTTGATATTACCAAACTTGCCTTTCATTCATTGGCACACATCATTTGCATTCATTCATTTGCAGCCTTTCTACCAAGCTAAACTGCTCATACCACAGTTTAATAGTTTCTTGTTGCTGTTGGAGGTGATCAATCGGCTAGGTCTTAAAAACCATGAAACAAGGAATACTTTTTCTACCATATGCTACTGTAATAAAGCTTAAAGCTGTTTCCCATTATTGGCTGGTCCATCTTCATCTAGTCAGTGACTCTGTGAACTGAAATTTATCATAATTTAAAAAAAATAAGAATAAGCTGAAACACTCATTTCCTTATGCAATGTCCAGTTCAATTTATAATCTTAGAACCTTTAACAATATATAACTAAGCCAGGTTTCCACTTTTAACTACATTTTTTTCTCACATATTTGCCAGAATTACAGTCAAAATAGCATAGTGGCTCTAATTAGAGGCATCATTAAAATGACTAAGTTTTCAGAAATCTCCCAAGAAAACACTGTAATAAATATAAGACAGATATACATTTTAATTCAACCTCTCTCTCTCTCTAGCTCACGCTCTCTATATAAACATATAAACACTTTAAACTTTGATTTTCCAAATTTGAATATCTGAATCCCACATGATCAAGAGCTCTCTCTGATTCTGAAATTTAAATTTTTTAAACTGATATCTGATTTTCCTAATATTTCAGAGGTCTTGTGAGAACTTTATAAAATTGGAATTCCTAGTTTCCTAAGATGTTTATCAATATTTATCTCTTGAAAATTTGTGATTTAAAAGTGTTAAAACTGCTTAAATAAACAGGAAGAACTTTAGCATTTGTTTCTTGAGACAGTCTTACCATTCAAGACTTTTTCCATGCAGATTTCATAAATAATGTAAAATGATAATTTCCAGAGCACAATTTTTTATTCTGTGGTCCAGGAACTACCAGAATTCTCCAAAACACTGGCTGTTGCTCGCCAGCAATCTGGCTGCTCAGATAGTGAGTTCTTCACTTTCAGGTGCCAAAGTGCATTTAATGACATTTTCTCCAACTTATCTTGGACCACATTGTCAATTTACACCAAGAATATGGCCCATCTTTTCAAGATCAAATTTCCATAGCTGTTATAGTGAGTTTATGCAATTACAATGAGGAGGTATTCATCTGCATGTTCACAAATGTCAGGGGATGTCATCCAACAGATAGTCTATTACATTGTGGTGTATGTTTGGGATTTGTGAGGACTTCCAGCATCAGAGCAAAGAGTCCATTGGCTCTTCAAGATGAACAGATAATAATGTATTTCATAATTAACATTTTATTTTTTTCATATTTTCTAAAGTAGTCCAAAAAGTTAAATAGCCTTCTATTAGTTCAATGTTATGGGTAACAAGATAAAACGGAAAAAAGTCAGATGATTAAGGATACAGACAAAATAAGCAACGTGGTCAAGTTAATGTTGCTTTTGGAGACTTCAATTTAACACACTCAACTCAAGCTGATCGCACAATATCCAGAGTTTGTTTGATAAATTTTGCTTCTTAAATTATTGGAGAATATTTTTTCCACCTTACTCAACTAAGCTGTTTATCAAAAGGATTTATATTATTATTTTTTTCCATTTGATATGATTTGATCAAGTTTACTTTTACCATTACGTCATGAACATTGTAGCAATACAAAGCTTTTATTTAATGTTACAGCCTTCAAATGGTTAAGGCACTCTTCATTCTTCTATCCTCCTTTGAGTTCAAAAAAGAAGTAGAGCTGTTAACTGTAAACCTTAAATATTAATGCCACAGTCCAAAGACAATTAGAATCCAGACACTTGGGAAATCCCAGCAATTTATCAAACCAAGTGGAAGCCCACAGTCAGAAAGGAAATGGTCATCTTTGCCGAGACCTGAGTGCAGAACCTAAGAGTGGGAAAGATGTGTTTATTATGATTCAAAGCAAGCCAGTTTTCACAGTAACTCAGGGCTCTGCTTTCTTTGCTAACAAGGCAATAATGGTGATGAGGAGGACCAAGAAGCAAAGAATACTTTAATAAAAACTTGATCTTTTCATCCTCTCCCTGGCAATATTTCATTCTTTTTCAATTCTACTGAATCTCCAAAGGTGAACTCTGCCCTGATCATGGCGAGAAAAAAGCCAGTGACTAGAATAACACTCTCACCAGTACTGAAAGTACCATGCCATTTGTAATCTAAGAAGCAGTAATTTTAGCTGTACTACTGACTGTTACTAAGAGCTGATCAATAATAGCATAAACAACTTAGGAGAAAAGGCTATTGTTTTAGAAAGGCAAATACTTTTAAAATGTAAAAAGAATGCAGTACAAATGGAGTTCAATCATAGGGTTCAACAAATGCATCTTTTTGTGTGTCTTGTCCTAATCTACTCTTCCTGTTGTGTTGCTATGTGTGTTAAACAGCTGCTGAGCCCTATTTCAGACATGCATTTTAATGATGAGACAAGTTATTTTTGTACAGATAAGTTTGCATTCTTTGGGCTACAAGGTAACACTTGAGTTATTGTTTATCATTAAAATGCCAGGAATTACTCTCATTTACATAATTATGAAAATGAACTAGTTTGAGGTTCAGTCTTATATATGCTCAATTTTCAGCTAACTTTAAGAGGAAGTACACATTTGCAAAGAACAGCTTTCAAGAGATTTGGAGATTCTGTTCAGATAAGCATGTGCATGCTTTGATTCTTACTCTCCTTGTGCCTGAAGAAGGGTGTTTATACCCCAAAGCTTGCAAAGTACAATCTTTCCAACTATTTAGCTGATATAAATAAAGATATCAGATTTACCCAAAGAACCTTGTCTGCCCTTGATATTTATATAAACCTTCTCTCTTCAGGCTCACCAGTACCATCTGGATGGTTTTCAGGGCATCTTTGCTTCTGCACCTCAGAATGAAGAGGTTCACAGTGCAAGTTACCCAAACTTTTTTCAAATCTTATTAAAAATTTGACTCATTCTGAAGTCTGATCAAAAGCTTGGGTTGGTTTTTATTCCAATTAGACTAGCTCTACCATCCTTTGTATAAATCATTGCATTCTTGTCTCTCTCACTTCATTGGCATTTCTGCCCCCATCTGTTTTCTCTCATCTCTTCCCTCTCTCTCCTGTTTCATCTACACTCTCTTTTCACTCTGTTTGCTCTCATCTTTTTTACTATAGCTCCATTACTATAGCTCCGGTCTTTTCTTTTGCTTGCTTTCTAATTATTCTGTGGAAGAAAATTAAGGGTTCAATCCTTAGAATTTTCAACCTCATTTCCATTTGCAGATATATTATTTTAATGACAGACTAGGGTACACTTATTTCCCTAGATGTGTTAGTTTTCTGGATATGATCAGAATGGTTGGTAATCTTGCCTGGGGTATACAGATTCTGAAGTATCAACCTTCTACAAGAGATACCTCTACTACTGACACAAAAGCTTCACCCTCACAATGTCTCAGCTACACAAAGGTAAGCAATATATAATGTTATGTAATCTATTCTTGTTTAAAGGGAAATCTGTTATATTAAATGTTATTTTGTTTACATAAAGTTATGAATAGATTCATTTTAATTCAAATATAATCTAATGTTCATATTGAGTCACCCATATCACCAGAGCATTTTACATATAATAAGGAGTTTTGCTGACTCCAAGTTAAGTGTGTAAATCTTTTCTGGAGCTGGGCCTAAATATCTATATTATTAATTACTAGGGATGTCTTCACATAGTCTGGCAAATTCTGCTTTAAATTTCACTTGTTGGACATCTTAAATGACATGATTCTCTATAGAGGTTGGCCCACTGACAGATGGGGATACTAAATAATCATCCATTTGAGCTCAATCTAACACCTAAATCAGGTAGAATTTTTCCTTTCTTCCCCCCAAAAATAACTCTTAACTAGCATTACAAAATCCTGCAATGGCCAATGATAGCTACATCAAATCACTGAACTTTCACAAGGTATGTAAAACACCTTGCATTCTCACATGATGCTTGATGATGACAGCTGAGAACTTACAGCTCTCATCTCATCCACTTCATTAGAAAATATACTGTTCAGACACTCAGGGTCTGACCCATAATTCCCACTAGGAATGGAGATTTTCCCTGGCTTTACCTCTGCTTTCATAGGTCTTTATTTCTGTAGCCGAGCATGTCACAAAAAGCACATCCACATTTAAGTTCCAATACAGTTTGTTGGAAGCAGTTCTAGTGAAGCTTCAAACTGCACCAAATAATAGTTCCTTCAACTTACAACATTTAAAAGTTCCTGATCCAGGAACTACTTTTTGTATCCTGGGACTCACCAGTTCTGCTACAGTTCCTAAAGGGTTTGCATCTGCTTGAAACCCTGGCACGTTCTCTCTCACAGAACTTGGAAGATGAAAGAAAAGGCATGGTCTACTCTTGGACTCACCGAAGGTACCTACACTGATGGTGGGGAGATTCTGCACAAATAACAAGTACAGCCACTTTTCTCTGTAGATTCCTTAAGCATTGGAAACTTCAGCGGAAATACGGTTCAGAAAGGAAACTGTCTTACAGCCTTAACTATGGAGTTGTTACTACAGTTCCACAATTAGGACAATTTTGAAATATCTGCACCAGAGAGAAAACGAAATTCTCCACCTGGTCCATTGCCCTCTGAATTTCAAAGGCCTATACTGCGTCAGTGAGAGAAGAATCTGGTCCAATCAAATTCTACAGAATAACATTGAATTAAACTACTTTCATGTGAGACGCCACAGCAAATAAGATTTTAATGAATGTTGGAATTGAGTAGAATCTAGAGCTATTATGGAGCTGTAACTGTCAGGATCAGTACTGCTCTATGTATTGGCACCAGTAACTAGCATTTCAGAATTTCAAAGTCGATGGCATTTGTGCCCCACCATGCCACACCAGACCACTACACCACCACACCAATGCAGCTGAAACAGCATTTATTTTGCAGTAAAATGCTGGACTCTTGAAGTTGAGTGATTTGGCACAATCCTATTTATAAACAGTCAGGACAGCATTTTTGGAAAGCAGCCACCAGAGTGTACTGTATTACAGAATAAATCACACTGAAAAGACGCTCTCTGTCAGGCTGCAGATGCTCACAGAAAATCTCAATTACAGAACCCATCACATTTATGTGACTATTTCTATCTTTGCTAGTGACACAAACTTATTTTATACACATCACATAATCCCACAAGTATTCCCATAAGATTTCACACAGATCATAATACCACACTCTCTTAAATCTATTGGAAAGGACTTGTTCATACAGTAAAATGAAGTATAATTCTGGCAAGATCTTCCTTTGACAGGTATGAAATGATCCTATTCACCTCCTTAGGGAACATGTTGCAGTTTTGCTATTTAGAAGATCTTTAAGCCAACATTTCAGCTGCTCTGAAACTCCCATAAATATTATGAGCTCTGTGCTTTTGGAAAAGGGTTACTATGGAGAAATGGTCCACTAGTGAATGGAGAGCTCATTCTGGCCATTCTGCAGACACGCTCCAAATTATTCTTTTTATTTGTTGTTTGGATGAGTGCAGGGCCTTTATATGAGTGCAGACCCATGTGCTAGGTGCTGTACAAACACAAAACAAGGAGTATTCTTGACCAAAGAGGTTCTCAAACTAAGTATTTGTCCTGTCACTTATTTTGTTTCATTATTGACCACAATGTAATCTGCTCTGTAATGTACAGATGCCCAAGCCAGTCCTGTGCCTGGTAGCAGTTTCAAAGTCTGGTCACAGAAACATGGAGTTATGCAGGATCTAGTCTACCTTGCCAAGAAAGGTACTTTATCTCAGCAGAGTAAATAACCCAGTATGGACCTCTACAGCCATAGTTAGATTGCTTCAGGTACCCAAGGAAGCAGCACTTTTAAAGCCAAGACAGGTTTCTCTACCCTAGTTATCTGCAGCAGAGATATGTCCTAAACAGGAAAGATACCTTCAGCCCTACCATCACATTTGATCCTCTCTTGTCTATATGTAATATGATTATATAGCCAAAAAAATGGCTTAAAATTGCCCTCTTTTTAAACAAGGTGTCACATTATTGTCCTCTAGGAACCAGCCATTACTGTTGTGAAATCTGTCTTCAAAAGCAAATGGAAACCGAGATGCAAATGGAAACTGTATGATGTCTGCCTGACACTAGTTTTGAAACATTAGTTGGAGACAAGTGTAAACCATTGGCTTTACTTACATTTGGTATGCTTACATTGTGGCAGCAGTATAGTGTAGACATACCCAGCCTAGTTTTAAAGCAGTTAGATCAAGTACCAGCTAGACTGTTACCAGCACCCAGCTATCTATAAAATCACAGTGCAGGCATATCACTATGTAGTCATATACCTGAGCATATCCTTGGACTCCAATTCAGGTCGCCCTCCCTGTACAGAGTGACATTAAAATATGTGCCTAAGTTGTCTCAGATGTATGCACAAAGTTAAGCAGGTGCATAAGCACTGTACTGAATTGGGATACACTTAAGCAAATATTAAAATGTTTTCATGAACCATAATGTAAATGAAGTGTCAAATCTGAAATCTAGTAACCATATTGCAACTGTCATCAATGTTAGCAATTTCTAGCTAAACTTTTTAGTAAAAACATCAAGCTAACGTGCATAGTGCTAGTCTCTATCAACTCTCAAGGTAATAGGGCAGCTAGTAGTTGTCAAAGGTTCCTGGGGGTAGCAAAATGAGGAATTCAACCCCTTCTCCCCTTCTCACTTTTGAACATGCTCAAAAGAGAGGGGGAGAAAAGGAGGTCCCACTCCCATAACCAAACTATTCAACTGTTTCCTGAATGCAAAAAGTCATGCACACTCCCCATACTTCCCTACACATTAGTAACACCAACTGTCTCCTACACAGCTGCCAAACTTATGTTGCCCTCCAATAATTTCTGCATGTATATATTTTCAGTTTAACGTTTATTAGAACATTTGACAATTCAAACTAAAAAAAATCTAATATACTAAATAAATTAATTAAAAATTTTCTCCTGCAGAGAGTAGTAAGACACTTGAAAAGCTTACCAAAAGAAGTTGTGGAATTTCCATCTTTGAAAGTTTTTAAGATCCAGCTAGATGAAACCTTGGCTGGGATAATATCGTTGGAGCTGGTCCTTCTTTGAGCAACAGTTTAGACTAAATGACCTCCTGAGGTCCCTTTCAGCCCTAATTTTCTATGATTCTATGATTATTTGTAATAGGGCATGAGGATGGACAGGGAATACTAGCCTTGTAATGTCAGTGACTTCATACAATTCAAGTCTAATATGCTTCATGGAACCTGGGACCTTCTCTAGACAGAACCTATTATGAGATCAAAACCTGGCATACTACTAACAGAATCTGAAGTACTGTCTTCCTTCTTTACCAGAGAGGTCTCCTATTGGATCCTTTGTCCACCAAAATTCCAAGATACAGATAGAACAACAGTTTCTTTTTTGCTAAAAATTGTTAGAAGTCTAATAATAGATGAAATCCAATAGGCAGGATCTTGCATTTTTAAGGAGGTTTTTTGTTTAAAGAAACCTTGATTTCATGGATGTTTTCCTGATTCAGTACAGTGCAATCAATCACTATAGTTATTATAAAGTACTGTACATATTAATTAAATTAAGGCAGAAGAAAGCATGCAGCTGAAAGTATTCCATGCTTTCTCTTAATCCTTAGTTTGAGTTAGTTAATAAGCAAGTGCAAATCTTCACACCACAACCAAAAACAATAAAGCATACTATTTCTATTTTTTCCTTCCGTTTTCCCTCTAAATCATACCAGGTATCATTACCTTTTTCTATTCCTTTCAAGTTTTTGTAGTTAGGAAAGTAGAAATATAGTTCTTTGATCTCCTTCATCACACAAAAATAATCTTTGAGAGGACAGTATATGCCACTGTATGAGAAATGTGCCCCAAATGAATTTCTGGGTCAAAAGTATTATCTAACTTGGGTATCCTCTGTACAAGTCCTCTGTGGTGAATTATTCTCACTGCTATTACTGAATACAGCAATGAAATTTCACAGCCAAAGGAGCTGCATTTATATACAGCAGCTAAATAGTTTCCCTACTTCTTATTAACACTTCCATTCTCCCTTATCAGAACAAACCTACTACAACATGTCTTAAGGCAGTTTGGAATCAGAACAATAGGTGAAGCATCCAAATCAGATTAAATAAAATATGAAATACTTCCTTGTGTTTCATACATACCTAGAACTTTTTTTTTTCTCTTCAGAGTTAAAAACATTGGGTGGAAACATACAACATACACAGCTGCACAAATGTAAGCAGCAGTAGGTGAATCTATAATGACTTAATGCATAGTAATGGTCTGATTCACTCTCATTTACAAACACAGGAATAACTCCTCTGAAGCTAATGGACCTATACTGATGTAAAACAAGAGTGAGAAAAAAGAAACTGAAACTCCATGTTTCAGGAAATTCAAAAAAGGATACACCAGTCTATAAACTGAATATGGAGCCAAAGGATTAATATTCAATTAACATTTTGAAAATCACAGAAAAATAGGACACAGAGTTAGCACTATTGTTTAAAACATTTAGACTATCAAAAATTGTCCAAAAAAAAGGAAAATCCAGAGGGTCTGACTTCTAATCCTGGTTCTGCTGGTGGTTCCCTGCATGATCTGTACAGTACTCTGAAACCTGCAAACTGCTATATAATATTATGACTTCTTTAATAGTTTTATCATATGTTTCTTGTCAAGCTGTAGTCACAGACAGACAGGGGTTTTACAAAGATATGAAGCTGGAATCATGAGGCAGTGAAGTTCTCCATCAAAAATTGCCACTTTTATAACAATCATTTATACTCCTATTAAAAGAATTATAACATTTTAAAATGAACAGTTAAAGCATTCAGGGAGCTCTCTACTGCAATATTTTTCATCAGGCACTACTTGACATAAAAAGTCAACCCAGCTTTAAATTTGCCCCATAGAATTTGTAAAGATACCCAAATTAAATTATTAGGATTATAAAAACCCATCTGTCTCACTGGAAGAGATCAGCTTCCATTATTAGACTATGCTACACACACACACACACACTCTCTCTCTCTCTCTCTCTCTCTCTCTCTCTCTCTCTCCCCCTGAAATGCCATGATGTTTGTTACAAAATGCAATTAACATAGTTAAAAGACAAGCAAGGCTTACAGGCACTTAAGCCCTACCCTGCAACTTTTTCATTGCCACATCATTACAGCAAGCTAAAAGTCATTCCATTTCTATTCACAGAAAAACGTTCTTCCATTTTCCCAATACCTTACAGATTTTGTATGATCAGGGTTCCTATCTGATTTTGTTAAAGGATTCAAACTCTGTTTTGCCTGGGAAAAAATCCCAAAAATATGGTGTTTTACTGCAGTCACAGATCACACCATTTCATATTAAGTATGTTATCAAGAAGGAAGTTTCTTACATTTTTTATTTAGCCACTAAAACCAAGAGCAAATAAAATCTGCTATTTAATAAAGAGCAGAACATCTGTCCATCTGGAAATATTACTTATGGAAACTCGCACACATTCACACTATGACATGTATAATGCTTTTTCTCACAAAGCGACCTATTGTATTAGAAGGGAAATCATTATTTTCTGACTTTAACTGCATTATGACCATTTTAAAAATATGCTATCGGTTCAAAGCATAGGGATTTACATGCATGGCTTATTTTTACTAACAAAATATTCATCAAGATATACATAAAATATCCATAAAGATATAACTAACTCCCTTGATGCTATATATGTATTTTTGCAAAGTAAGACATGGTGATTATCTTTTTCACTGTATAATAAAATGATTATTTCAGCTCAGCCAAATACATTGAAACAGTAGAACCCACAAAGTAAAAGAAAAAAAATAACAGGACCCTTATGTAGAGACCATTTATTAAAACAAAACAAAATAAAAAAGATTAGTTATATGTAAAATGTAACATAGCAGTAATAGAGAAAATATTTGGGCGCTATCACAAAATTATGCAATTCCAAATTGCATTACCTTTCTTTGTAAAATATTGCTGAATTAACAGGGAAGTTGGGGGGGGGCACCTTTTGCAATACAAAATGATTCCATTGTTTCCCAATTGAATCTATAACATAGTCAGAATATTAAGATGTTCATCAGAAACTGAGAGATCCCTTAAAATCCTGAGATCAGCATTCTAGGTTCCATATACAATTGTCCTTTGTTGTGTGTTATGATGAGATTTACAGTCCCATCATTCAGTTTGTCCAACATTTGCCCCTATGCTTTTTCATTTGGACAGACAGGATGTTCCCTACAACTATATAAAATTAGCGTGGCTTTGTTAGGCTCCACTGGTGACAGAATATTTGCCCTCCAATTTTTATTTTTCCCTCAAATTTGGGTATCTAAACTATGCAGGTCTGAATCCGATCTATGCAATTCGGTCCCTATCATTCCTTTATTGCATACCAGTGCTGATAATATGGAATCTGGTTCAACCCGGCTAATAAGCATATGCTTTCACAGCTCTCAAGAGGCCTAGTCCAGAAAACATGAGTACGTATGTAGAGTTTTACTTATGTGAATACTGACTCCAGCAGAACTCTACACATGAATAGAATTACACACGCCTGAATATTTGCAGAATCTGTCCCAGGCTTCTTAATTGCCATCTACTGCCAATTGCCTTCAGTTGGCTTTATCCTTAGATTCCTATCCCCGCAGTCTGATGCAGAACTGACTCCTGCTTTAGGGTGTCAATATTTGTAAATTCGCTGGTCAGCATGGCTTTAGATCCTAATTTATCTACCAGGGGCAGCTAAGGGGCTAGGATCATGCACCAGAAGTAATAAACCTGGAAGAGTAATTTGCAAGTAACACTGCTGAAATGTTCCAATCATTGCTGGGAACTACAGTATTTCACTCGATCCCTTATGTTTTTGCAGAACACGTTACGTGTTACTGTGAAAATATCAGGCCAGCTATAAAGGGTTGGTTCTTTAGGTGTCAAGTCTGCAAACACACAATTACGGGTTTCCTCACTTATTTCCACTTCAAAGAAGCATTAAAAATAATTTCTCTTTATTACATATTTTAATGACTGGTAGATTTCTTTCCCCTGCAATGATTAATTAGCCATTTGTTATAATTTGCCATCTTTCCACCTCTAAGAATAAATGTCCCCTCCTGCAAATCAGACACAAACAAAATGTTTTGAAAAGTAATCACTTGTTTAAAAAAAATGGAAATTGGGCTTCTGTGCTGTTAAGAATGTACACACATAGCACAGTGAAATTTAACACTGGTAAATGATCTGACTACCTCAAAGTGAAGTTTTTGCCTTCCTACAGTGGCCTTTCACCCTGCCCTTTCCTCCAATCTGAGGAGAGCTGATGTTGATGGAACATATAATGGCTCCTTTCCTGTGTAGTAAAGTCAGCAATAAAGCTTAGTAATTAAGGTGACCAGGGAGGCCCAGCCCAGCAGGCTAGTGGTGTGGCGAACACTTTTAGAACTTCAAACAATATCAAAGTCACTGAGAAACGGGCCTAGTTCAGGACTGGTTTGAATTAAGCCTCACTTCCACACGCACTTTTCAAATCCAAGCTCAAACAAGAAAGCCAAGGCCTTCTGGATTTCATTAGAGCCAATTATCTTATCTGTTTCATCTCAGGCCTGACCCTAAGGCTGGCAAACTGCTATTCAGTGCGTTTGTGTGGTTGTTTGAGAAAGCCTCCAGCCAGCCAATGGCCTGAGGACCTGCTAATTAAAACACAGTTGCCCCCTGCCTCTAGTGATTAAATATTTTCAAGCTTTTGTAAATAATTTTTCCATTCTTTGCCCCAAGCCTCAGAGGTCCAATACATGCAGTAATTTATTTAGTTTGTCAGAGAATACCATTGGAAATAAGACTATAATAGAAACTTAGGAAACTTTTATATTTCTCTGAACTTCTGAAAGTGACATTTTACAAACTAGCAAAACATGTATACTGTTTCTGATGTAATTATGTCCTAATGACTTATTCTGTTTGAAGTGATATAGTGTATAACAGGGCTTACATTTTGTTGATGATCATCATATTTCCTCAAATGTCAACATGATATCTAGGCTTGGGGGTTTAATGAGATCATATAAGTTTTAGAAGTGATACTGGAACATATACGGGATCTTTCAAACTGTAGCTAGAGGGTGGGTCATGGTTCCAAAACTTGGTTTGGGAAGGCCTGTATCCCAAGACACCGGTTCATAGTCAAACATAAAAATCTGCCAGCCATAAAAATCTGCCAAGCCTAAGAATCCCTTACATGTTATTATTTTAAAAGTTATTATTTATATTACCATAGTAGCTTAGAACCATAGTCTTGTATCAGGACTCCATGGTACCAGGTATTGTAGAAATGCAGAACAAAATAAATCCTACCCCACAATGTAAAATTACAGTCTAATTTATAATCTAAGATTAAGGGAAGAGACAATCGATAGATACATGGAAGAGTGTGAGAAACAGGATTCAACCATACTGGTGAGATAGCAGCCAAGTTTATGTCATTGTTATTGTCAAAGAGTTTTAAGAAGGGATTTCAAGGAGAGTAATGAGATAATTCGCAGATGTTTCGAGTTTCTCCTAAAATGGAGGGGCACCATTGGAAACTATATTAAAACACTTTTTTCAAAAAGTTAACAGGTGGTAATGGAAGCTGGTCATCTGATCCGAGATAGACACTGACATTGATCTGCAGAAGGAGAAATTACAATTTGGCTTGAGAAAGACTATGAAGGGCCTTGAATATTAACATAACCAGTGTACATCTGATGTGAGAAATCAGGTTAAAAGAAAGGTGACAAGGTCCAGGTAAGAGATAGAGAAAATTATCTTTGCAGAAACATACTGAAAAGGATCTTTTGGTAACTAAGGCATTAGATGATAAGCCAAGAGCTTTATCTGGGTAGTTAGATAGGAAAGGCCACATCTTAGAGATGCTGTGCAAGGTTTGCAAGATTTTGTCATAGCCTGGAAGCCTATGTTAAATCTTACGTAAAACTCAATTCCAAGAATATGGGCCTGAGAGACAGAAACAGTATACAGTGGGAGAAGGAAAGGAGAGCCCTGGGAAAGCCCTCTGAAGAACATGATAAAGGATCAGTTTGAGACATAGAAGGAAAACTAAGAGGGAGTATTATAAATGTCAAGAAATGCACACTCAGTTGTGCCAAGACAACTGAGAGCACAAAGATGAGGACAGAGAAGTGGTTCTGAGTCTTAGCTGCGCTTACCAAAGTTTGGTTGCGGGGTAGTGGGGAGGGGTCAGATGGGAAGAGACTGAAGCAGGCATCTTGTGAGATTAAAGAGCCAAAGAAAAAGGTTAAACTGAAGAGTAAGGGAAGATATTAGAGGGCAAAAAGGGAATGGGGTCCCTGAGGCAAGTGGAGGAGAACTAATAAGGAATTTCTGCATCAATGATAAGGAAGGGCAAGGAGAGAGATGTCAGATAGGAAAGTAGGCCAGCTTGCTGCTGTTGCAGAGAATATGAATGGCTTAGTGAGTAAAGGAGGACATGTCTATGGAAAAGAGTGAGAAGGAATCTTAGTAATTGCAAAGTTAATATTTCCATTATTAAAAGAAAAAGGCCAATGATTTGTTCAAATCAAATCAATAAATATTCAGCAAAATTAAATCAATAAATATTTAGCAAAATTAAATACATCAGCTAAAGATTTCCTTACTGGGAATATATTTTTTAAAAATATTTTCAAATTCTCAAATTTCCATTGCCTTACATCCTTTGTACTGGCTTTTTACTGGTGTCAATGACTGCATAAAATACAGGATAGTATAGATAGGCTGATCATATGGAAATCCCAGAAATCCAGGACAATCTGGGAAATGTGGGACACCGTCTGCCTACAAGGTGCTCCATACCGCTTCGACTCCCGGCCAGACTGCGTTCTTTGCCCCTGCATTTCCAGGACACCCATTATAATTCTCAACAGCCGGCTGGGACCAGCCTCAGAAATCCAGAACTGTCCCTGTTAAATTGAGAAATATGGTCCTCTTAAGCACAGAGCCAACTCAACAATCTCCATTCAATGAATGATACAGTACCTTCTTCAGCAGCAGTTACTATTTCCTAGCAGCAACCCATGTGATAATTCAAAGGAGGAAGAAAGTCATTGCTCTCCTTACCAGCTTTTGAGCTGAGCTAAATTTTGGATTTTCAGTTTTTATTTTCTGTTAGCTCAGATGACATCAGCACAGCACAGCATGTTTTAAACGGTCTTCTTATTGTCACTCCTACTGTCACATAAAATGACATTTTTAAAAAGCCTTTTTAAAATGACCAAGGAATGTGTTTCCCTAAGGAATTAGCTGGTAGAATGTAGGGCTAATGTCCTAAAAACCTAAAGAATTACCCCTTATCTTGTGTGAATAGGGGTATGTGTGAGAGGCTGAGAAAACAGAAATTTCACAGCTACAGAGCCTTAATTCAGTGATTTGTTCCTGAGTATTTGTAAATATGCTCACAGTTCCTTATCACCCTAATAATTCAGTAGTAGAGTTTTTTAGGAACATCTTCACTGTTTCTTTAAAAAGGAAACAGATCTGCTGGCTTCCATGAATCTTTCATTTGAAAGTATTTTGGATCAGAGAAAGACTAGATCCTAGTTATTAGAGCATTGCCCTGGGATTTAGGAAAGTTATGTTGAGGTCCCTGGGATAACAACTTTAATGTTCAATAAGGCAAAACAGAGTCTGGACCTGAGCTTCCCACATCCCAACTAGCAAGCAACAGACAAATTTTCATAATGGTTTCAGAAAAAGCAGATTTTTTGTGAAAGCCTGGGCCTTTTGCTGTTTTTCTAAATTTAGAACCTCAAAAGATATTGTGAAATGAAACTGCTGTCTTCTGGTCACCTCTATTCCATACCACCTAGCGTAGGAAGAAGGAGGCAACAAAGGCTTATAACATTTACCATGCTACTGCTTGCTAATGTGTTTTCTTTCCTGTCATTCATTTTTTACATGCTTGGGCTTTAAAATATACTGTTAATGTGATTATAGAGACTATGATAGGCAATTCATATGCCATGTAAATAAAGGAAAGAAAATTATTTCAATATGTGCCAATGCATGTGAATGCTTCTGCATATTTTTTAATCTTTAATGACTTGAGCAGCGTATAAATAGTGGTATAATATATATAATATTTATATTATATATAAATAATATAGCAGTGGTATAAATATTAATTTTATATAAATATTTATACCACCTTTATACCTCTAATGGCCAGATTCTGTCACCTTTATTTGATTAGTAGTGCCTCTGATTTTGCTGACACCAGTGAGATTACTTTTGCAAATGGTATCAGGACTCAGTATTTTTTTATATATATATGTGTGTGTGTGCATGTGTGTGTGTGTGTGTGTGTGTGTGTGTGTGTGCGTGTAGAATTTATCCTTCCAAGACACAGCTAAGTGATTCATGTTTCCTGAGCCTCACTAGATTAATGTATGTTATAGGATAAAGGCCCAAGCTGCATGATCAAAAACTGAGTATGGCAGATCACACTCCGAGTGTGAATTGTTCTTATTCCATCTGAAAACAATTGAATTTTCAGAACCTGATTTATGCAGAACAAGCTTCTCTTTCTAGGATCCTCTGAGCAATGTATTAACCAATTACTTCCTTTGTCTCTTTGTCTCCCCTAATTTTGCATGCTTAGGTTCCATGATGTAGGGCAGGGGTGGCCAACCTGATGCATGTGTGCAGAAGTGGCATGGGCAGCCTTTGAGTGTGGCATTCAGCAGGTCAGGGAGGGGACAAGTGACAGGGCAGAAAGCAGAAAGAAAAGCAACCAATGGGAAAGGGAACGTAGGGAAGGAAGCAGAAAGCAGATCAGGCAGGGAAGGATAATCAGAGTAGTAATCAAGGAAGGTGCAGGGTTAATTAGTGGCATGTCTGCCAAAAAGGTTGGCCCACTGCTGTAGGGTGTTTTTAGTGTTTCTGGCTCTATGCCTAATGGCTATATATTCAGGTTTGAAGTAGTGATTTTAATGAATCCTTGGTTGCTTGTGAACACAGGGGACTGGATCAATGACCCAAAAGGCCCCTTCAAATCCTATGTTCCTAATTTGTTTCTTCCCACTGGCCATGTCTACAAGTTCACTTAACCGAGGAGTAGAATAATCAGCTGCAGAGTAAGCATCACTGTCTCCATGTGCAAAGCTATTAGGATTCAGTAAACTAATTAACGTTGCCATAAGATAGTACTGATACCAGGGTAATTAACTGCAATTCAATGTATATGTTGACACTGACTATGGGAGTAAATTGTTCCTGGTGAGCCCAGCCATCAGGGGCCAGACACCTAACTGCTGCCTAGCCACACAGCTCTGAACTTGCAACATTCTAATGCCCCAGCCAGCCCAGATACCACCACCCAGAGCCTGGGGTTAACCACCCCTGAAACCAGTGGCCCTGGGGTAAACTACTCTGCATTGGCTCAAATTGCTGCTGTCCTGGGTGCATGTGTAGATGCTGTTCCCAGGAGTAATTTGCTCCAGCCCAAACTGCTCCTCAGTTTATTGCTTCAAATTAATTGTATGTGTAGATGCACCTACTGGGTGTGTCTATACATGAAATTAATGCTATGCAATAAACTCCAGCATATATCATACTGGAGTTTATTGCTCTCAGATGCCATGCTTAGACATGCACGCAGGACAACAGCATGCAGAGCTGGGTTGGAGCAGCCCCAGTTCGCAGGGAACATGGGGGGTCAAACCTGCCAACCCAGGGCTGCTCCAACCCAGCTCAACATGCTACAGAGGAGTAATTGTTCATGTTATCAACCTTTTCCCCACAATCATGCATACTATAAGCTTACTTTAATAAAAAAGAAAGAATAAAAACTGACATTCCCACACAATCTAGTAGCTGGAGCTTTACGAAGAACACCAATTATTGCAAGACTCACAATGATATCACAGTAGTTGGCAACACTGAGTAAAATGGGAGTGAATATAAGTCAGGCTTTCACTATTTGATTCCTACTGATCTATTCTTCCCCAGAATGTATCTTTTCTATGTAAGGAATTTCCTTACAAACTGTTATTATAGGGACAATCTCTGGCACAGCAACTCAGTTCCATTTGGATTAAAAACAAACAAGAAACTTGTGCTAATCAAGCCTTAATGCATATGTGCACAAGCATCAGAGATGTACACACTGTGACTTGTGTACCGACACAGGTGCTCATGCACACACACACACACCAAACCTTGCTATACTTCTATGCAGTTTAATTCATGTTTTAATGGAGCCAAATAAAAACTCCACTTCTTTTTTCTTCCTTAAGTATAAAAAGAATAAATGGTGGGGGTCTCATTAGCTAGGCTAACTTAAAGAAGACATGAAAAAGAACCATGTAGCTGAAAGGCCTCTGTTTCTGCTGTTCTTGAAACAATACTTCTGTCCAATTCTGGATAATGGGCTTTTAATAAAAATATCCACCAAAGGAAAACAATTAAACAATACATAAAGCACCAGGGTGCAATCTAGTCGTTCTATTACAGTCTGGAGCTGTTCCAGAGAAGAACATGTGGATACTTTTACAGGCTATAGAGTAGTTCTCAAAAGTTTTTATAAAGCAACAACATTAAAGCAACAACATTTAAATTCGGGCTGGACAGCTAAACAATTATTCGTTGTAGATATAAGATTTTTACATTCAGGCCCTAGATTTGCTCGCTGTAAATACAATACAATAGATAATTTGACTATTAAAAAATCCTCTATTATAATTTTTGCTATTTGTTTTCTTCTAGAATGATTTTGGTGGTCTTTCTCACCTCTTTATCGAAGTATTTGAAAAGCTGGCCATTCAGAAACCATAGATCTCTATTCTTTCATCTTTCTGGCTTGACAGAAATTGGAAAGCACTAATAATGCTAAAAACTCAGGTACATTTCAGTTCCTTGGAGTTGGAATAGCTTAGGGTTTTAATCAAATAGTTTTTAACCTGAAGCACATAAAGTTGACACATACCATATTTTATTATCCTTTCTCTCCCACCCCCTACTCTGCCATGTCAATAAAAGAAACTGTGCATCTGCAGGAAAGTAAGCCAACACTAATTAATTTTTGTAATGAAAGGTTTCATTTCTCAAGTTCCAGTGAATTAAAGGAGCTTCCTTTACAATTTTAAAAAATTGGAATAGTTAGGGTGAAATTTTAGGGTGGTTTGGTGAGAAGAAGTCAAAATTTTCAAATAAAAATAAATGAGTGAGAAGAACAAGAGGTCACATGGTATAAACAGCATTTCCACTTTTAGTTTTATGGTAAACTTTGAAGTATTAAAAAAATTGAGAAGCCCTTTATGCACCATGTTTCAAAAGGTTTTAAGCCCTCTCCCCCCCACACCACCTTCCCCAATTCCCCTTCTTCTATGTAAAAGGAACTCATACTTCCTATGCACCAGTGTGATACAACTTAGCCATAACAGAGTACTTTAGAGCCAGAGGAAATTTCAGGAAACAAAGCAAGCAGTACGGTTCGAAAATTTACCATAGCCACATCTAATATACAAAAGTTCTTGCTCAAGACCACTGACTAAACCACGTGGCCATACACTAAGCTATCATAGCAAGCAAATTTTTACAAATGTGATATACCTGTGTGGTTTTACAAATCTTTTCTTTTTACAGATGCTGTGTCCAGTTGTTTTTAAATTTTCCCCAAAACATTTTCTCTGGAAGACACCAACAAGACATTTCAGGTTAAATGGTTTTATTTTAAAGACATTAAAAAAGAGGAGACAAAATCAGAAATGTAATGGAATACCAGTTGAATTTATAATTTTGATTAATAAATGGAAGTTATAGAATAATGTACCTCAGAACAGCCATGAATAGCCATAAATATATAGATACCTTCATTTTTTATATCTGCAGTGGCAACTTTCTCTTTGAACAAATCTCTCCGTAAAACTCACTCCACTGCAAAACATTTTCATGAGAAATCTAATTATATATATTTTTATGCTGAACAAATGTGTAACTGGATTACAGGTGGGAACTAGTCTTCCACCTGCATGGCCTTTCACATATTGTACTAATTACACATAGTTTAGAACATAGATTCATATATTCATAGATGTTAGGGTCAGAAGGGACCTCAATAGATCGAGTCTGACCCCCTGCATAGGCAGGAAAGAGTGCTGGGTTCAGATGACCCCAGCCAGATGCCTGTCCAACCTCCTCTTGAAGACCCCCAGGTCCATGCGGCCTAGCAGGTCATTTCCTAGGCAGTAGGTGTGCTGGACATTTTTCCTCCCTAGGTGCAGCACTTTGCATTTCTCCTTGTTAAATTGCATTCTATTGTTTTCTGCCCATTTCTCCAACCTGTCCAGGTCTGCCTGTAGTTGTTCCCTGCCCTCCGGTATGTCCACTTCTCCCCACAGTTTTGTATCATTTGCAAACTTGGACAGAGTACACTTCACTCCCTCATCCAAGTCACTGATGAAGACATTGAAGAGTATCGGTTCAAGGACCGAGCCCTGCAGGACCCCACTGCCCACATCCTTCCAGGCTGATACCGACCCATCCACTACCACTCTCTGGGTATGACCCTCTAGCCAATTTGCCACTCACCAGACTGTGTAATCATCCAAGTTACGGCCTCTTAATTTGTTTACCAGTATGGGGTGGGATACCGTATCGAAGGCCTTCCTGAAGTCTAAGTAAACAATATCTACACCTACTCCTGCACCCAGGTGTTTTGTAACCTGGTCATAAAAAGAGACTAGATTAGTCAGGCATGATTTGCCTGCCAGAAACCCGTGCTGGTTTGCCCTCAGCATAATTTTTCCTGCTGGGCTTTCACATATATGAGCCTTAATAATGTTTTCAAAAACTTTACCAAGGATGGAGGTGAGACTGACTGGCCTGTAGTTTCCTGGATCCTCTTTCCTCCCCTTCTTGAAAATAGGGACCACATTGGCCCTTTTCCAGTCCTTCGGGACCTGGCCCACGTGCCACAAGTGCTCAAATATTCTTGCCAGTAGCTGTGCAATGACATCAGCCAGTGCCTTCAGTACCATCGGATGGAGCTCATCCAGGCCTGCTGGCTTAAATATGGGGTACACTAGCTCGTGTGTTCATCCTACCCCGCATAACCCAGAGTAAGAACCAATAGTAACATCCCATCTCTGCCCTTCTCAGCCCATGTTTATTAAACATCCCATCTCTGCCCTTTCCAGGCTATGCTACACCCATGAGAAAGCCGAGGAATGGTAGCTAGTCCTTACACCCTCTTCTCATTCTGACTGTGCATTTGGGTCACCCACAACCTAGCCCTCATACCAACATCCTTTTTTGGCTAGAGATCAGGACTTTTTCTTCATTCTGTACAGTGCTGAACACATTGTTGTCATTAAAGAGACAAGAGAGAGAACAATAACCAGAATAATCCTTACCAGCTGATATAGAAACAAAGCACTGTGACATAAATTATTTCAGTTTATTAAACAAAGATGGGTATTGCATTCTGCTCATCTTAGATCATTTGCAATGAAGTCAGTGTGGTTCAGTTCACTAGACAAGGATTCAGAAGATTACATATTATTCTCTACCATAACATTTGACCCTAGAAAACATCTCTATTTGCCTTCCCTATCTTATCCATGTATATTGTAAACTCTTCAAAACCAGAGACTCTCTTGTGCTGTGTTTCTGAAATGTCTCACATAAAGGGCAACTACCCCAGTTTCAACATACATGCTACAAATAGTAACATTAATTAAAAGATATGTAGTGTTATCAAAAGACAACTTTCTTCTACAGAGGAAGTTGAATGGAATTCATTTCATGTAATTACTCTGCTAATGTTCTATTATTTTGGTAAATCTGTTTATAGGTGTAGCAAGGGAAACATTATTGTTTCCTGTTTTATTTAAATGAGGAAAACACACAGAGAAAGATGTACACAAACTCTGGTGTAACTCTGTTTCAGTATACTAGTGGGTGCGCCTACACTTGCAATTATGGTGAAGAAATAAATTCTGGCACAGTTTGCAACAGAGTTTATTTCTCCCAGGCACCGCATTTACATGTGACCCCAGGACTGCAGCACATTGAGCTGGGGTGAAGAAGCCCTGGGCTGACAGGGGTCAACCTCAGGCTCCGGGTGGTGGTGGTGGGCAGCACAGGGGCTGGCTAGAGCATGAGGGTGCTACAGTAGGGGTCTAGCCAGCAGGCAGCTTCTGCACGGTAGCACCTTCATGCTCCACCCAGACCTGGTCTCCATCTACATGTGTGCTGCAGAGTGTAAATTACTCTGCTGCAAAACAGTACTTGTCCATGACACTACTATCCTTTAGCAAAGTTAATTAACTTACTGTGTCTTAATATGGGCACATGTGTAGACAATGACACTTTACTGCAGAGCTAATTTATCAACTCCACAGTAAAGCACATGTGTAAATGCACCCAGTGTAAATTACATTGAGATCAAGATTGGACAGATGTAAATTATTCCAGGATAGCTCACATAACATCTGGCTATTATAGGCCCTCAAGATAAAACATTCCAAATGCTTGCAGTAGCTTATTGTTACAGTTCTCAACCTTGAAAAACTTGAGGCACCTTTGCAAAATCCTAGTTCTTACTCTTTACTTGCTTTTAGACTATAGAAAAATAGAACAATTCTTCTATTCCAAATAATTCAGGAAGACCATAATAGGTCATATGATTTTTAACACTATGGATTTCTATTTAAAATCTCTGGCTTTATCTTGTGAATCATGTTTGCACTCCTAACAGCACTAACATTGCATGGCACCCAGTAGCACCCTTGAAAAAATCTCAAAGCACCCCAGGGTGCAATGGTACTTTTGGTTTAAGATCTCTGGCTTACTGCCTTTAGCAAATATATATATATGGCTATGGATGGACAAAAACCTTAAACCAGTATAATACCCACCTGTACATTTTCATCCCTGACACTTGCAGGACTGAATTGCCACTGGATTTGACAAAGTTGTTCTGACTGAGAAGTTTGCATTTTCTGTGTGCTACTTTTTTATACTGGCATTATGCTAATTACACTAATGAGAGAGTCAATTACACAGTTCAAGAATCATGAAGCACTGTGGAATAGTGATACCACTTATTAAATAGTACATAATACTAAAAATAGCATAAAGCCATTAGTTAAAACAGTGGTATATCCTCATAGAATGTTAAATTCAGTTTTGACCACTTCATCTAAAAAAGTTGCAGAAATAACAGGGCTTCAGAAATGGATGAAGGAAATTACTGAACAATTGGAAAAATTCCTGTACTGACCAAAAAGACTGGGAATGTTTACTTTGGGACATGATGAAATAACATATGAACACATATACAAATAAGGGACAAAATGAAATAACATAATATAATGAATGATATAGACAAGGAAATTCTGCACTATTTATTGCCTTTCAGGATGCATGAACAAGAGGACATCTAATGAAACTAAAAAGCTGTACATTTATAACTAACAACATGGACTATTTAACCCCATACCATATCATTTAGGCTGCAATCTTAGCAGGGTGCAGCAAAAAAGAAAGGAAGAAAAAATAGCCCACATATGAAAATCCCTAGAATTATGATAGTAAGGCATGAAAAACTCTTGGGAAGGAATGTATACACTTACACTTCATAATACAAATAAACTTCTATCTAAAGAAGATCAGAAAGAAACTTTTTCAATGAGCAAGTTATTTGATAGCCTCCTATCATCAAAGCAGCTGATATTTGTCACTACAACTGACTACTGGACTATTTAAGTAGTATGGCAGCACCTATGTAAGTGTTTACAACAATGCAAGCAGCACAAATTTCATGGCAAAAGAAAATCAAGATTTTGATCCTAAGTTTTTAAAATAATTCAAATCAACTATTTCATTTGCGTCAAGTAATACAATTTCAGTTTAAACAAGCAAATCCATAAATAGTCTATAACAGGAGTTGTCAAAATTTGAAAGGTCCCAGGGGATACACAGGGGTGGACAGGGACGGAGCACCAGCACCCTGCGCAACTGCCTCACATGAGCAGGGCCAGGGCGACGCAAGAGCAGAGCTGCACAAATGCTTCATTGCTGCAATTTGCCATGCCCCTGCTCCATGTCTGGCCTCTTGCCAGAGCCCCCCCACACCGGGGCACACTTACTAAAAAGGATGCCACCGAGGGTACACTTATTAAAAAACTGTTGAAAACCCCTGGTCTATAATCCTCATATTTTCATCCGAATTCCATCGTACCAATATAAAACAAACCTACTTTGGGTGTAGCATGAGGATTTTTGCATGTCTTTGTCAATTGAAGAGATCTATTCTAGTTCAGGTGCAACACATTCCCAAAAGTTCTAATTTGTAGCTGTTGTTTTCTTATTATGGGTATTTATTCATAGGCTATGAAAATAGCAGGACTTTCTATTCTAGATAATCATCATGAAAATCAACATCTTGATTTTATGCAGCATGCCAAAAAGAGCATCCCCTGATTTATAAAGTTGCATTGTTACTGGAAACACACAGTTTTGTAATTATGAAATCCCTGCAATATGTTTTGTTCTAAATTTCTGATTTATGGTACTTCAACAATAATAACTGTCTTAATGTACATCACAGAAATTCCTTTCCATTTTAAATTAAAATTTCATTCCTGACCACTATTAAAAGGAACTCAAAGAGAATGTTACTAAGATTTTAATGGAGTAGGAGGAATCCTACATTTTTTACATTAGCTTTTAAGGTTAGATATGCTGAAATGTTGGGGCTGTTTTACGCTACTCTGAAGCAGCTCAAATTCAGTCACTTAAGCTGATTTGATAGAAACTTCCTTGTTCCACATGAAAAATACAAAGTAACTGGAAGGCCTACCGCAGTTTCCTCCTGAATCTAGCATCTTCCCACATTCCCCTGATCCCACATGTTTCTACTTCCTCTCCCTTCTTTTGTGTCTTCCCCCTAACAAATTGTTTCTCCCACATACAAGTTTCTGCCTTCCTCCTACAACCTCTATATTCCTCCATGTGTACGTACAGGCTTGTATGCACATGCGCGCACACACGCACGCACGCATGCATAGCTGCATACTTAAAGTATCCCAATCTTACTACTTTGTTTGTTAAGTTGATCTGGTTCAATGCATAACTTTTGAAAATAAAGAGTAATAGCTGGTTTTTCCTGTTATTTTTTCATAACTGAAATTGTATCTGTTGGCAGAGGTTAATGTAAAAAAGCTTTTGAGAAACTCTAATGAAGAAATGCCCTACGGCCACAACTTCTTACTGTTTTCAACAAGAGTGTATCCAGCTAGGTTTCAGAGGGCAGAAATGGGTGGTGGAGCTAACATACTATGAGGTGAGATGTTCGCACCCACCAAGAATAAAGTTCTTTGAGAAGTTGCCACAAATGGATGTATCTAAGGTTTCAGTTCCATTGAGAAAAACTGATGGCCAATATTTTAAAGCAGAGGATCTATTTTTGGAATTTTCCATGTGAGAACATTTGTTTCTTACCTTTATGATGCTAATGCTGGCAAACATAATTTGAAATTCTTGTTGGGACAATAAACACTGAATTGTTTTCAACATCACATCTCCTCCTTGAGTTATAGAAAACTTTTTTTCTTTTAAAATAGGTCTATTTTTTCTATTATCTCCTTGTAAGCAGCAAAAAAAACCCATTTCAGAATGTATTATACTAAGGACAATCAACAATAACAGCAGTGTTCGCAGAAACACACAAAAGAAATAGAAAGACCAGCACATCATCCTTTATATCTAGAAGTGAGCTACAGTTTCAAGCTGAATGCACTTATTTTGAGCAGTAAACAGAGGAAGAATTTGCCTGGGAGCTGCTGAGAGAAGAGGAGAGGAACTGCTCAGTGGTGAGACTGCTCTGAGGAGGCTCTTCTGGAAGCTGGCTACCTGATTTTGCAGTGTTTGACTTAGGGGTCTGGGACAGACATTGCACAAACCAGTTTGAGCCAAATCAGTTAAGTCTGATACTACATTCAACCAGGTTTATCTCAAACCAATTTCAGTCATTTTCAAACTGGTATATGTGCACTGAACATCTGTTCTGTTACAGGTTTAAACCAGTTTCTGATCACTTAAACCAGTTTATGCGTAATGTCTGTTCCACGCCATGGTGTCTGACTTTTGTGCATTTGACTTGTCCCTGATTTTTGAAGTTACTGCTTGACAGGGTTTGTGCGCACAGCTCTGTGTGGAATGGTTTCTTTCAAATGGGTCTGGTTTAACTAACTGAGGGTTGGGGCCAGGTAGGTCCAGGCTAGGCAGCCCCATACAAACACAGAAGCAGCAAAGAGGGGAGTCGCTTGGGAGTTTGCCACAGGAGGGAGCCAGGGAGCAAGAGGCTCTGTGTATGTTCATATGTGCCAGACAGGTGTGTGTATTTGTATGAGGGTGCTTTTTTTCTTTCTCTTTTCCTCCAGGAAGCAAAGGTGGCATAAATGGAGACTGGATTAGCAGGTGTGGCTTGCATGGGATGTACCGGGTTCGTATCCCTCCCAGAGGTTCAAGACCATTTCATCTGCATCAAGTGTAAGCTGGTGTCTTTCTTGGAAGCAAAGATTGAAGTGTTGGAGCACAAGTACTCATGCTATGTGTTGTCAACAAAAATGAAGAATTCTTAGACAAAAGTCATGAGAGGCTGGCACTGGAAAGGCTAAAGGAAAAAGGAGAGAAGTAGCACCATGGGACCACTAAAAGAAGGAGGGTCCCCAAAATTCAAGAGGAAAAGGTTGAAGCCAGCAACTACTTCCAAGCATTCTGCCATGGACCAGCTGAGGAAAGGCAGAGGTGAGATGCAAAGCAAGCAAGACCCAGAAGACTCAGCAATCAAAAGAACAGGAAGTGTAAGTGTCCAAAGATAGGGGCTCTAAGACCACTGCATCAAGAAGGAAAACAAAAGAGGTAGTGATTAGTGACTCCCTTCTGTGAGGGGACAAAAGCACGAATTTGTCACCTGTATTTGGGGTCTTGAAAGGAGCGCTGTCTGCCCAGAGTCTATATTCAGGATGGTACAGAAAGACTGTCAAAGCTCATCCATCCCTCAGACCATTACCCTTTCTGGCTCATCCAAGTAGGCAACAACAATGCTGTCAGGAACAACGCTGTGAGGACTAAAGAACATGGAGCACAAATGGTGTTCTCATAAATCTTCCCAGTGGAAAGCAGGGCCTAGGCAGGGATCAGAGGATCATGAAAGTAAATGTGCAGCTAGGAGAGTGGTGTCAACATGAAGGCTTTGGTTTTTTTCACTAATGGATGGATGTCCTGGGGAGGAGGACTATCAAGATATGGGACTCATCTGACCAGAATGGGGAAAAACGCCTTTGGACATTGTCTGGCCACCCAAGTTGGGAGGGCTTTAAACTAGGTTTCCCAGGGGTTGGTAAACAAAACCCTGCAGCAACAGAGCAAACAATCCAGAAGAAAAGGACCAAAAGAAAAATCTCATCTCTGGGAAAGAGACAGAGAGCTACAGGACAGCAACACGTGATGTAAAATAGAAACAAGAATGCTGGAATGCAAAATACGTCTGATGTATATATTGAAACGTGAGAAAGGAGGGGAGGAAACAAGATGAGCTAGAAGTCACAGCCCATGAAAGGAACTATGATCTGACTGGTATTGCAGAGACCTGGTGGTACCTAGAATGTCAACACTGAGGGCTACACACTGTTTCAGAAGGACAGGGTTGGGAGAAAAGGTTTATCATTGCCTTGTATGTTAAAAATACATACACTTGTTTTCTGATTCAGTAAAAGAAAGTAGCAGATAAGAATGCATTTGGATGGAGATAAAAGGTGAAAGATAAAGCACTGATATAATGGTGCAGATTTATTATACGCCACCAAGTCTATCTGAAGTCTATATTGTATCTGGACTTTAGCTCAGCAAGGCTTTTGATGAAGTCCCACATCACCTTCTCCTAAACAAACTGGAGAAAAGTGAACTAGACAAAATTGCTATAAGGTGGACAGACAACTGGCTCCACAGTTGCAAGTAATGGGTAATTATAAATTGATCCATGTCAGACTGGCAGGAGGTTTTGAATGGCAGCCCACAGGGGTCTGTCCTGGGTACACTGCTGTTCAGCACATTTATTAAAGATCTGGATGCTGGAATGAAGGATGTCTTATGAAAATTTGCAGATAATACAGAACTGAGAAGGACTGAATATACTGGAGGACAGGAGTTCAATTCTGAAGGATTTTTTACAGAGTGGAAAGCTGTGCTGGAGCTCACAGAATGAAATTTGGTGCTGACAAAAACAAGGTGCTACACCTCTGGAAGAATAATCAAAATCACAAATACAAAATGGGTGACACCTGGCTGGAAGGCAGAACTGTAGAGAAGGATCTAGGAGTCCTGGTGGATCACATATTCAACATGAATCTGCAGTATGACACAGCTGCACGAAAGGCAAATGTGGTTTTGGGCTGCATCAATAGAAGCATTAGGTGCAAGACATGGGAGGTGATAGTGACTCCACTCAGTGCTGGCTAGTCCTCATTTAGAGTACTCCGTGAAATTTTGGACTCCAGATTTTAAAAACAACAAAAAGAAGTTAAAGGGGGTCCACAGACGGGCAACAAAAATGATAAAAACCTTGAAAAGCAAACTATATACACAGAGATTAAAGGAAATAGGCATGCTCACCTTGTGGAAAAAGCACTTAAGAGGGAACATGATAGCATCTTCAAATATCTGAAGGAAACATGACAAAAGGAAAACACCTTTGCTCTCTTGCTGCAGAGAGCAGAGAACAGACCACAGAACGCCATTGCTTGAAGTTGCAGCAAAGTAGGTTTAGATGGGATATCAGAGAAAAATTCTTCACTGTTGGAACAGTGAGGCATTGGAATAGAGCACCTTGGTAAGTTGTGGAATCTCCATCACTGGAGGTGTTCAGGAAAAGGTTGGACAAGCATTGGTCAAAGATGATAGGAGTACATAGACCTATGTTCCACTATGGATATTTCCCATGTTTCTGGGCTTTGCTACTTGCCACATGGGGCCAGAAAGGAACTTTTTTCCCCTCCTCTTCAGTGGCGACATGGAGGAGGTGCACATGCACCCCCTGAAAGTGCTGGTGCACCCCCTGACAAGCCACGGTCCCCGCTTAGGCAATGGGCAGGGGGGCAGGCAGAAGCACCGCCCCCTCCCCCGCAAGCACCAGCTGGGGAGTGGAAACACTGGATGAAGCATTGCAGCCACTTCCATGAGCCCCACGGCCACTTCCAGGAGCCCTATAGCCACTTCCAGGAGCCCTGCATCCACTTCCCAGTCAGTGCGATTGGCTGCAGGGGGATCCCCTCCCCCAGTTGGTGAGATTAGCTATGGAGATTGGCCATGAGGGCATTTCCCCCATGGTCACTGACTGGTCACTGGGGGGGCACATGCCCCTCTGACTAAGGTGGCACCAGTCACCCATGCTCCTCTTGCTACACATGGTGGTGCAGGGGAAGCTTCACCTTCCTTAGAGTCATTGGGGGTTGGCTGCAGTCAAGGCTGGGCATTTTGACTGGGGTGGGCCAATGCTCCTGCAGGAACTTAAACTCAGAGTTTCCTGGCTAGAGGGTCTTCCCCTTCATTCAGGATCAGACCAATCACCATATTTTGTGTCAGGAAGGAATTCTACCCCATGATCAGTTTGGTACAAACAAGCGGTTTTTGCCTTCCCTTGTAGCAGGTTGCATGGCCCACCTTCCTTGTATCTTTCAAGAGTATTTTAATAACCCTTGCAGTAGCAAGATATTGGTCACAGTTGTCCCTCTGCTTTACTTGTGGCAGGTTAGAGTGGTATGCCCTGCAGTTGTGTCAGGGTTGACTGTGTAGAGATTAGACAATGGATTTGTATAAGATAGTTTGGCTAGTGATGATGCTGCCTCTCTCTGGTGGTGGTCTGAACTAAATGACCTCTGAAGGCCCCTTCCAGCCCTACTTTGCTATGATTGTATGATTTAAAGTTTTGTTTGCATTGGAAAAAATGTGATCTGAGTACAATCTACACAAGCATTTGTTTTCTGAATGTAAATGAGCATCCATAAAGTAGGAACAAAGACTGATATTTGCATAACATGAAATTGAAATGGTAGCTAAAGGCCAGAATGATTTTTTTAAATATTTCTCAAAATATTCCCATGACAGCCACTCATTAAGCACTCTTATAGCAACTACTCTCCATTAGGCTTCTAACCTGTAACTACACATACTTCATTTTAATTTATTCTGTGAATGCTAGTAAGATATTTTCTAGACTGCTTTAGAGGAAAGAGATTGAGATTTAACTGTTGTTTCACATAAACAAAGGTTATTTTAATTGGATCCACCCAGTAATGCAATAGGTATAAGAACTGATACTGTGTTATGTGTATGAGTGTGTTTATAGGAACAGACATTGAGATCAGGGCCAGATTAACCTTTTAGTGGGCCCTAGGCAAACAAATGTGCATGCCCCTATTTTTTTCATTCAATAATTATAATGTGTAAAATAAGCACAACTGGGCTCCTTCTTCATTTAGGGCCCCAGACATGTGCCTTGTTTGCTTATGCATTAATTCAGCCCTGCTTCAGATAAAATATTACATACTTAACACTATAAGTGTTATTCAAGGTCCAACGCCTATCTATGAACAAAAAATCCTATGGAAGAAAAACAACTGGGCTCTGGTTTTTTTGGGATATGATCATTTAGGAGATCTCTATTTTAAAATTCAGTGGATAATCAAAAAACAATAATGGACTATGTAATGTCATCATTTTCACCATTTAAAAAAAAATTCCAGGATAATTCTAGAAGGAGAGCTTTGCCAACTGGAAACGAGAGTTATATGTACTTCCTGAGAAGTTTTAGGTGACTTTAATACAAATATCTCATTTTCTAAACTCTTGTAAATTTAGGGGTTCAGCTAAGCAACCAAAAAGCATGAAGGCCACATTCCTCTGCAAACAAATGTCTATCCCCATTACTTCAGTTATGTTCTTGGGGCACAGACAGTGACTTGCAATTTGTACAACAACTCTGATGTATATGACAAGGAGCATAATACTCCTTCTCTTTTTTAGCATCATCAGAAAGCATCTTAGAATCACAGGAACAGAGCAGAAAGGGACCTCCGGGGTCATGTGATCATATCCTGTGCACATTTGCAAGATTTGCACTTCTTACACCACCCAGAGAGATGCCTATATAACCACTTCTTGAAAACCCGCAAGAAAAAAGATGCCATAACTTGACTACATAGGTTGTTCCATTGCTTTTACAGTTAGGTTAGGGCAGTGGTGCTCATCCTTTTTTCCTGCTGGGTCAGATAGCCAGTGCCTGGTCTGACCTGACATGGGCCAGGTGGTATTTCTGACTATGGGCCAGATGGTGGCACCCAGGACCGGCACAAGTCACCATCAGACCACGTGGAGAGGAGAGTGGGGACAGTCCAGCCTAAGCCCAGCCTGGCAGTGGGAGATGGGAGCTTCACCAAGCCCCACAGGGAGGGGGAAGAAGGGGGCCTGGTCCCCAGGAAAAGGGGATGTGTCTCAGCCTCAGCCTGGCTCCACAGGGGAAGGGGAAATGGGCACGGCCCAGCTTCACAAGGGTGAAGTGCGTGTGGCCTGGCCCCAATCCAGCTCTACAGAGAGAAGGGGACATGGCCTGGCTCCCACTGCACATGGGGCTTGAGGTTTGGGAATTTGGCATGGGACACCATATAACGGCCATCACTCCCCCACTGCCAAATTTCCAGAGCTGTGGGAAGCCCCGTGGGGCCAGATGCGATGGCTCCACAGGTTGCATTTGGTCCACAGCCCAGAAGTTCAGTACTCCTTGGTTAGGGTTTCTTTTGGTGGGAGAGGGTAGGGGTTGAGATTTCATCTAAATCTGCTTTGCTACATCCTCTGCCGGTCATTCAGGCCCCTAACTTATTTTCCTTTCTGCACAGCAATCCACCTAAGGTCAAGTAGTAAATCTCTCCCTCAGGTGCATTTTCCAGGATTGTTGTGGCCGAACTGGGAACTTTGGTTAATTCATGCATTACATACAGGATAACAGCATGAAAGGATCCATATACTTTGCTTGTTAAACATACTTCTCCTTGCTTTGGCTAGATACAGATAATCAAAAAGTCTAAGGCAGAATCAATTTAAGTGACTTGGTTTTCTGTAACCAGTATAATTTAGATCAGTAGTAAACAGAACACGCGTTCACCCGGTGGGGGTGCAAATCTTAAACTGGGTTTCATCATGTTTAAACCAGACTATATGTGCTGAACTTCTGTCCTGTTACAGGTATAAACCAGTTTTGTGTGCCAAACTTCTGTTCTGGTACACTTATAGACTGGTTTCTGATCACTTATACCAGTAAAAATGTAATGTCTATACCTGGCCTTTGTATCTCATGAGACTTACTACAGCCACCATCTTTCTTATCACACAGTCTGCATAGTAAGACAAGATGAATTCATGCTTTAAAAATTAAAACGGAGTCCTTATTAAAAGACCTTCTTAGTGAGATGTTGCAATTGCACCTAGCACTCAGGCTAGGTGGACTCTATGAAGCAACTTTCAAAATCTCCCCTACTTCCATCTGTGCTCCTTCCTCCAAACTGCAAGGTGATTGCTCCTTTGGCAACTATGCTAAGCCATCATCATAATGAGTAATAATGGCATTCCTGTTTGCAGTGAAGTTAAAAACAGCTTAGGCAAATAAAAAGAATTAACCCCTCACTTTTAAAGGATTCTCTTCAAGGAGAATTTGAGATAGTGGTGTAGTAGCAGCATTTCATTTACAAAAACATTTTAGCACAGTGCTGAGCCTAGATGAACAGGATTTGGACATTATTGTGGGATTTAAAGGCAATATTGCTAGAATGGCGATATTAAATTTTGACCTAACAACACCATCTTTGTGTGCAGACCCAACCATAATATTCAATTCCTAAGTCTTCTCCTTTAAAAAAAAACAGAGTTGTGCATCAGCTATAGGGTTGCAAACATGTTGGGATTTTTTATTATTTAATAAACCATATCATATTTTATTAATTGAAATTGTCTTTGTTAATGTAGTATTAAAGAAAAGTAGTGGTTTGCCAGTTATGGAGAGTGAAGTCCTCTGTTTAATTGTAGGACAGGCAGAGTAGAGACAGCAGTAATCTAAACTTCTCCAAACTATTCATGGAAGTGCCTTATATTTGACTTGAAGGGGAAAGATTCAGAGGTGAATAATTAACTCCCTTTTTTGCCATGCTAATTATGGAATTGGCACATGCCAAGGGTATCAAAGATATGGCCCACAAGCCGGATACAGCTGGTAGAGCCCCATCATCCACCCCCCTGTGATGCTCATGAGTCTCAGAGTTGACCCACAGGCAGCATGCAGCATGCTGTAAACCAGCCTTGCATTCAGGACCTGGGACTTGTGCACCATTGTGGCACCCACTCCAGGACTCAGCCATACAGGGCACCCACCATGGCTGGTCCAGGACTGCACTCCAAACAGTGCCAGTTAAGGGCCCATACCATATGCCATGGGTCCTGGAACAGCTTGCAGTTGGAGCTGGCACCATGTGTGGCACTATCTCAGACTAGCCCTGCAGGGGCAATGCAGCTGGCATAGGTACTGTGTGAGCTGGATCTTGCTTGGGGGTGAGGTAGCAGGGTTCCACAGGACTCCTTTTTAGCCCTGCACCACATATCATACCCACAAGATCAAATAAATTTGGCACCCCCAGTCTATGAAATGCTGACTTCTGTCCTCTACAATGAAACCATCAATTCTTATTTAAGCCATCAGATGGTAACAATTTCAATCACTATCAGTGTAGCCTGGACCTGAATCAAGAACTTAGAGGTGAGTTCTCTGAGGCATCAAATCCCCTTGTTTTATAACATTTTCAGCAAAGAATAAGGCTGACCTTGGCAATGGATAAATGAAACTTTTATGTGAGGCAAAATTTGAAGCCTACCACCATGATAGTCACTAGCTGGTTATTTGTTTAGACAGATTTAAGTATAGGCAAATGGTGTAAATAAAATTTAAATTCATTTCACAGAAACAGGAAGAGGCTGTGCTATTTTAGTCTCTATGTTTGAGGTTTAGCCTTTCAGTTCAGGTGTGCCGTGTATTGGATACCGTGCATATAGTTTCATAGACCACCCAAGAATACCGAAGAAAAAAAGTTTTCTGGCATATCTGCTAGATAATGCAAGTTTAAAGTTGTATACTATACATACAGAATTTCCAAGTCTTAATAGTAGTCAGAGGCTCAGGTTATTGGTCTTGCTGCCTTTTTAAATGTCAGCCTTTACAAACTGAAGCCTGATACTTTTTTCAAAACACATACAGTTTGCCCACTCTTTCAGGTACTTGTTCTGTTTTACCGTAAAAGGAAGTGATATACGAAATAAAAAATGATTACACGACAAGGGAATGTTTTAAGTAGGCTTTGTCTTCACTAACCCCATGGAAATAGTATATCAAAGGCTAATGCTTATGGCTGAATGGATGAGCCTTCATTTAGCATGAGATAAACAGAAGAATATATTGATGTGGTTTCATATTGCTCTTACAATGATGTTTCATAATTATTCATTTTAAAACAAATGCCATATTAATTTCAATAAGCAGAAGATTCTGTTCTTAGCCAAATTCATCAACTTTGGTGGAAGTTTTACCACTGTTTGCCAGAGTGCAGGATTTGCTTATATTACATTTGGCTTTGCATTTTCTGTGCTTATATATATTTACGGGGAAGCTAGCACCGAGTATTTTTCTCATGCCTCATATAACTGTTACATTTAATTTTAATTGTTATAGAACAGGCTCATTTACTGACATTATATGAATATGATGTTTATTAGTGACTGGTTAAATTATTAAATGCATTTTTCTTGTCTACTTTGAGTGAGTGTCCAGAAAAATTAAATTGTCTATTTACTAATCCTACACAATCTCTAAGGATCAGAAATTTTACAGAGAGACTAAGCTAGCTCCATAATGGGCCATTTTAATATGTTTCAGGATTACTGTAGCTGTTACTCTTGTAAGCTTTCATTCCACTGCCAATTTTGGCACTTTTAGAAGGAAACAAATACCAACCTGAATGCTGTAAGGTATTCTACATCTCCCATGGGGGGATCCAAGCCACCTGTCCAAGCAATATTTATATTATACCCTTCACCAAGGCCACTTCCAACCTGAAAAGAGGGGGGAGAAGTGCCAAAATGAGCAGGGAAGAGGGAAAGGAGAGGAAAAAAATACAAAAACATACAAAAGTGTGCTTTTGAAACAAACATCAAACAACATGTCAAATCAGCCCAGCCTTGTTTGACAAGGACTGTTCTGGGTTATGCACTTGTTCTCTACTGGTCCCCTGGTCTCAGTGGACAATTTGGTAATCTGGTGTAATTTAAAGCACCAGTGAAGGATGAGAAAATTAGGGGTAATCATGCAATGCAATTACCTGAAAGATACAAATAAAAATGGGGCTCTAAAGAAATAAACCTAACCTCATTTGGGGCTCCACTGCCGGGAAAGAAGTTGCCTTCATCATAGCGATGGAGGGAAACATACAGGATGCTGGGGTCAGCATAAAAAGCCTGCTGTGTACCGTTGCCATGGTGAACATCCTAAAGGGGAAAGAAAACAGATGACAAATGCAATAATGTCCAGCCCAGTACGTAGAGATCACCTCTGCTTTCTTTTGCCCCTTCTCAATCTCTCTCTTGCTCTCTCTCGTTCTCTCTTTCCCACTCTCTCTCACTCTCCTTTTGTCTCTCCCTTTCCCCCCTCCCTTCACCACCCCTATACTTCCTGAACTTTCAGGCAAATTACTCTTTAATGCACTCATTTTTTAAACTGGCTTCTAAAAATCAGGAAACCACAGCGAGCGTGCCCTGGAGACTCCAGATGAGCAGTCATTGAGAAATCCCAGTCCTTTTGTACAATTAGATATTTATACACCGGCTCTTTGTACTCCTAGCCTCAGTGATGGAATCTAGCATCCTGTTTTATGGAGGAATTTTATGACTTATTAACTGCCAACAGTTCATAACCCCTCAGGCTTAATTAACTAGCCTCATTGGCCTCTGAAGAAAGACTAATGTTTAAACTACAAACTAGTATTTTGCAGAAGGATCTATAGTTTACAGAGCTTTTTTTTGCAATTCTTGACAGAACACTAAACATTAGTGTATTCATTGATTTGCCAAGTTCCACTATTGAGGTCAAAGGCTTTGCGACCAGCTGAGAAAATTGGCTTTCTTGAAACATTCAGTTCAGTTAGCAGTCCCTCAGCAGTTAGATCCACATCAAAAGAGATGCCAGATGCAGAAAGGACTTCATACTTCATTTCTGCAAAATCATGACGGCAACAGTTGAAGACATAGGAGTATGATCTCATTAGCTATTAAATCATCTGGCAGAAAAAAGCATAGGATGGTGCCTTTCAGATCAGAGGAATGACCTTATCTAATCTGCATATTTCAAACATTATGTACATGCTTGCACAAGGGCGTAAATAAGCCCTATATCATTAATGAAAAGATTTATAATGATTGTTTTAAAACTTTTGAATGCCTTTTTTTCTTTTTTTACAATTGTCTCATTGTACTACATTGGTAGATACATATGGGATTTTATAAGTGAAAAGGGAAAACCCAGGTGCACTGTAGTAGAAGAAAACTGAAGGCCTTTTTGTAAACTTCCACACTTAAGTTTATAAGAGACCAAAATATTTCAGGTCCTCAAAAATAAAGATTCTGCTTCTTTACTTCATCCAAATAAAAATATATATTCAAAGGTATTCATAGAGAAGACTGAAAACATTTTTTAAAGTGTTTTGCTTTGCCTTAATTTATATTACAAATAAGGGTATGTGGGTCTCGGCTGAAATTCATTCCTCAATTAATGATTTTATTCAAAAAGCGTGAACAAAATTGCCATCTTTTTATGTATTTCTGCTGTCACTATATCGTGGCAGCAGAGAAAATAAATCCCATAAAGGACTTTATTCCTTGTTCTTAGGTTGGTTGTTATTGTTTGTGTGGGGTTTATATGCTCAGAAGTACATAATGGATTAATTTAAAGGGAATTTGAGATTTTTATCTGATACCTGAGAGTCAATATCTCAGAAATAATTTTCTATTTTAAGTTTTTATTTTGTTAATGACTGCTTCAGAATAGACCAATAATTCCTTTGTCAAAGGTACTTGTGTGTTGAAGACAAAATCTTGTACTATTCATTGGTTATGTTTTGTGTCTGGAATGGATTCAGATGTTACTGTCCTCAGTTGAAAGATACCTTTTATTTAGCAATTATCATTCTATAAAAAAACCTGATATTTATTTACAGGGAGCAATGAAAGAAAGAAGACAGATAAGAAGGTGCTTTTACTTTGTTTAGATGTAAACAGGAAAGGGAAAAAATAAGAAATTGAAAAGTTAAGATTGTATACAATGCATTTCCAAACTATAATGTGTGCCTTACCTACCAAAATAGTCAAATCCTCTGTATTACAGGTATTTGAAAATAAGTTAAGATTCTAAAGGAAGTTTGCACAATTCAGTGGGTCTGACTGATTACTGTTTTTTTGTCTTTACATGTATACACTTACTGGCATCAATCAATCAGGGTCCTGCTGTGTTAGGCAGTAAGAACATATAGTCCTAAAGGTCTAAGACTTACAAGTCTAAAGTCTAATCTTATAAGTCTTAAGTCTATAATTCTATACTGCCTTTCAGTTGAGACTTTTAAAGACAAATTCTCCGTTCTCTGAATGAAAATTAAAGAACTTATAGTGAAATGATTAAGTAGTCTTGGATAGCAATTTAGCCATATTTTTATATTTTTGTTTTTATTTATTTATTCCATTTATAAAAAGGTCTTATTTCCGTGTGTGTGTGTGTGTGTGTGTGTGTATCCATATATTATTGATCATGATCAAACCAGAGACCAGACAGACTGCTTTTGAGATTAAGTAATCTATTCCATTTTTCCAGAGCCGGATTATCCGTTTAGTGGGCCCTAGGCAAACAAACTCATGGGCCCCTACTTAATACTGTATATTTATATTACTTTTTTTACTCAATAATTATGTCAAACAAGCACAACTGGGCCCCTTCTTCACTTAAGACCCTCAACATGTGTCTAATTTGCCTGTGTGTTAATCCTGCCCTGAATCTTTCTACTTTTCTGTCCATGCTAGCTGAGTAATGGTGGCTAGCATCACGCTGGGGAAAAGCCAGAGTGGAGTTGAACATTACTGGTGGGGTCTCCACCCACCCCACCTATTCCCTTTGTGTATCACCTTGGGACAGGAAACAGCATGCTCATATTTTTTTATTTAACACCACACCTTGGCATTCAAAATTCAAGGTGGGTTTCTTAGTAGTGATTGGTCAAATCAATCCCATATCTCTCTGAATGACTGTAACATTTATTGCCCTATTTCCAATACAAGAAGCTGAATAATGCAAATTTCAAAAAGACCTGCCATTAGCTTATAAATTTAAGATTAGCTTTGGGCCAGCAATCATACTAGCAATCTCTATCAACTGCAAGATACTGGCCAGCAAATGGGCACAAAAAGGCAGTGGAAGTGAACTTACTGGCAAATCCTGATGGGCTTCTGCAGAAAATTGTTTGTACAGTTCTTTCTGTCCTCTCTCTGAACCATATCGGGGTGGGTAACTTTTGATATATATTTGAAAACTATTCTAAAAATATCAGTATTACTTTGCACGTATTTTAGCAGTTTGCAATTTCTGTCTCCCACGGTCTCCTCTTTTTCTTTAACTACTGGTATGCATGTTTCACTAAACAAAAGTGCTAGATGGTAAGGCCATGACTTCACAATAATATTTAATTATAAGTGCAGATATGAACAAGATTTAGACTATTAAACCGTGCACTTCAAAAAACCTTTAACATATTTTGTCTTTAAATCTTTTATCACCTGCAAAAATTAATTAAGTGCAGATGTAACAGGTTAGGTTTTGATGCCAGGGTTCATTTCCTGTCTATGCTTTGTCAGACAACCTATTACACCTCCTCATGAACTGTAGGGAAAACAAAAATGGTGCTCATAAATCAACATTCAGTTTTCCTTGGGCAGTGTATTGGGCTGATCCTTTAAGTACCATAGTTCCAATTCATTATTCATGAAAATAATATAGACAACATGCCAAATGTCATCTGCATTTAAATAAACCATTTGTTAAGCCTATTATAACACTGTTGTGTAAAATGCCTTCTATTAAAATAGAAAACTAATCCAATTAAGCTGATTTAAAATTTTTCAGCTTTCCTTCAGGGAATCATTCAAAGCTAACGTACAAGATTTTGAAACTTCTTAGAGAAAATGATCTGTTGATTTGTTTTAATAATACCAAAGTTACACAACAAGCAGAATTATTGCTAGCTGGGGAAGTGGCCAATTTAGTTACCAAAGCAACAGCATTCTTTAAGGCACATCTGACTATTTAAAGTCTGAATTCTGTAGGGAAAAGTAAACTTGTGTTCTGTTGGGTTATTTTAATGGTGGAAGTATCAATTCATTTAAGGACCATAAAAGTTGCCCTGATCTGTGCCTTCTTCTCATTAAATTGCAGTTAACACCATTAAAGTGAAACATAGATGTTTATGGTTTCAGTACTGCCATCCTGGCTTTAATGAGTTCCCAAAATCAGAGGAAAAGCACACCTTTATTACTTGTAAGTATTAAAGGCAGGAAAGCCTGACATGTAAATACAAATTCATTGTCTTTCATCTAGATGCACTGAAAGTGTGATGCTTGCCAAGAATACATACCAGATCTACAATCAATATCTTGCCTATATTTAGCTTGTCTCTCAAGTATTTGGCAGTAATTGCAACTGAATTAAAAAAGCAGAACCCCCTGTGGAATAGAGAAGAACAGAAATAAGAAAGCAAATCAGTCAGGAAAACAGTTATAAATAATGTTCAGGGCATTTTTTCAAAAAGAAAATGCTATATGATCTCTGAGGCCATAAATCTGCTTCTGGGAGTACCTCAAAAACCTTTTCAGTCATCTGCTAACAATTAGAATTCTTCAGAGACATGCACAGTGCAGGTGATTGCCAGTAACCTTAGTGCTCCAAGATGGGCAATATTCCCTGGTACTTACATGGCTGTTGATTCTTCAGCATGATGGCCTGGGGGCCTTACAACAGCAAAGCCATTCTGTAAGAACAAGATAGGTTTTCAATTATCAGATTAAAAAAAAAAAAACTCCAAAAGCTCGTCTCTCTGTGTAACACAGAGCAGCAGGCAAACAGGATTGGAATCTATTAGAGGCTCTTGAGCACATTTTTCTGCCCCCATTACCCTTTCATAGAATTAGCAGAAACAATATATGTGATCACAGCTGCATATGTATCATGACTTAAAGAGAAGCAAAGAGACAGGTTCTAATATGTCCAGGATAAGCACAAGCCATATACCATGTAGACAGCAAATATGCACAAAAGCTGGTGTTCTGAAAATATATTTCTTCAGTACACTTAGGTCCAGGTTCACACTTCCGTAAATGAGGAGAAATAGAAAATCTCTGTATGAAGCAGAAATCAGCAGTAGTGACTGATAATCAAAGATTTCCTCAGCCTACATATTCATTGCAATGTATTGCCTAAAATAAAACAACCCCCCCCCCCCCAAAACAAACAAAAACTCAAGCATAAGGTAAATGGAAGATCTCTGAATCCAGACAAGACAGCAGCTGTTCAAAAATGCAGGATAGGTAAGTTATGAAAATAGTGTGTTATCATAAGGAACTTGCAGCTAATCAGAATCTAAATCAAATTTAACCCCATTACATCACTGTGAATCAGGAGTAACTCTGTAACTACAGAGTTAATTTTGGTTTTCACAGATGTGATGGTACAGAATTGGACTCTTGAATATCCAGCTATATTGTTGCCAGCCAGGCGATGGGCATAAAATTTTAAAAGAGGGGGGTACACCCATTGTGTAGAAATCACAATGGGTGCACCTATACATGCCTTTTAATGTGCATTATCCCATCTTAATGAGCATTAAAGCATCACAAAAACACTGTGCACTTTTACTAATGCATATTAAAATAGGCTAATGTAATAGGTCTTTTTCTAGTACCTCAAAATGGAGGTACTAAATATAACGCACATTAGCAAAAGCCCATTAATGAATGGGTAGACATGCCCAGTCCTAATCAATACATAATTCTGCTCACCAAACCTGTATTTTAACTTGCCAACTGAAGTGCTTTAACTTGCTTACATAAAATGTAGCAAATAGATTCTATGAAAAAGCTGTAGACTAAATTTAAGAGGGGTTGAAATTTAAGAGGGGCACTTTGTTAATAAATTAGTCTAGTTAGAAATAACTAATCTATTTCAAATCCAACGCTGCAGTCTTCATCAAGGCAAAAAAATCATGCACAGTCAACGAGTCTTGTCCTGCAGCCACAGGCAGAGAGACACTCAAGAGGTTATGCTGCCTCTCCTAAATGTAGGTGAGTGGTGGGGAGGAGGGAAATGGTAACTGTGTGAAATGTTCTAGAGAGAGTGACAGGAGAGAGTTTTCTATGAGGAGAGGTGGACTAGAGGTCCCCAGTAGAAAACTAGCTATGACTGAAGGAAGGTTGACTCCAGAGGATTTTCATCAGAAGTTTATGAGGGCTAGGTGGTAGTCTGAAAGTATCGCAAGGGTTTTTGTCATATTTGTTTTACCATATTCTGTTATCAAAACATTTGATCACTATTTCTATCCATGTTATAAACCCTTTTCTTTTTCCTGTTATTTGACTGAAGTGCCTGTGGTAAATGGTGATTTTGGGACAAATTAATAATGTGGATATACTCATTTGGTGGAGTGGGGGACTAGGAAGCTTACACAAATCTCTAGGAGCCCCTTAACACTCCAGGGTTTTGTCACAAGTCTGACTTTCCTCTCTCAAACACAGGTGTAAAATATGACTCATGTCAGTGGGGTTGCATTCGCCCATTTTCTTCAACAAGAGTGCCATTGAACATATAAATAGCATTTGCTTTTACTGGGCATGTCTATACATGCAATAAACACACACAAATAAACTCCGGAGCTTATTGCCCTGGAGTTATTTGCTCCTCAGTGCATGTTCAAACCATGCATCCAGGAGCAAATAACTCCAGAGTATATTGCTTCAGAGTTTGTGTGCAGTACATTGAGCCTAGTCAGAGCAGACTCAGCTGGCAGCAGCCCAGGGCTGTTCCGATCAGGCTTACTGTGCTGCAGAGGAGATGGCTGGGGCATGAGCATGCTTTAGTGTGGGGCTAGCTGGCAGGCCGCTCCCACACTGAAGCACCCTTATGCCCCAGCCAGCTGGGCAGTATCTGTACATGCACTCCTGCACACAAAAAAGTATTTATAAGTACTAGCCTGCTCCAGAGTTTATTAGTTTCATGCACCTTAATAAGGATACGTATGTAGATGTGGAGATATTTACTGTGGGGCTAATTGGGCGGGTCTGCAGTGCACGTCTTGTGCAGATACACCCATTGAAAACGAAATTAAGAGCCAAGTAATCCTACTGTGCTAGCTAATATAATCTACTACCAACGATAATCCAAGTAGCCAACTACAAAGTTTTATACAGCCTAGGCTATTGTATCATCAGTCAAAGGCAGCCCAAAGGAAGCAACAAAGGAATGAGTAATTCCACTGATCCCAATGTCAAGAATGCAGGGAGCTTGGCAATGTCTTCATATAAAAATATAGCAAAAAGAAGCACACAGTGTAAATACAGACCAATGCTTAGGTAGTAGAAATTGCCAGCATATTAGATTTACCAACAATGAAAGCCAAAACTCCAAGCAATCGTAAAGCCACACTGTGATACATACCTCTTTTGCCAAAGCTTACCATGCCTGGTTATTTTCTCAAAGGCCTAACTCTGAGAGTCAGATCTTTAAAAAGTTTCTCAGTACTTTCATGGTACTGAGAAAAACTTCAAATGAAAATAAAAAGAACTCCAATTTTACTGTATTAAAAACTGCATTATTTTAAATTCAGTCTCTTGTTTTTCGGGGGGGGGGGGGGGGG